>NW_026960608.1:2486524-2797339 GCF_021018805.1 Prinia subflava
TTTGATGAAGCATAGCCTCTGCCTTGAGCAAAAGCCACCAGACAAAAGAGAACTCAGCTGGGGTGTTCTGACTTTTTAAACGGACCCTGGCAACCCCCTAGCCCTGTTTCTGGCAGCGGTACTGGGTCTTAAAAAGACAGAAACAATTTTGGGCACAGACACATATGAAATACAGAAACATTTTGAGTTACCCAGGACACATCTAAGTTTAAAGCCATTCCCTCTTTTCTTGTCACTACACACCCTTGTAAAAAGTACCTCTCCACTTTTATGACTCCCCTTAGGTACTGGAAGGCTGCTTTAAGGTCTTCCTGGAGCCTTCTCTTCTATAGGTGTCTTAGATTGGAAAGACAGATACTTGTCAGGGAAAACTGGAGTTTCCCTTGGAATGGAGAATGTAAAAACCTTTCCTTCCAAAGGATTATAATTTTGCAATTAGGAGCTTTCAGGCAAAAATATGGAAATAGAAGTAACAGTTCTTTACTAGGAATATTAAAAATGCAAATGCAGTAATTAAAAACAAAACCAACAAGCAAGCAAACAAACAAAAATCTTAGAAAACCCTGACAGAGTCAGGAATACGACTTGACACCCTGTCGGCCAGGGTGTTGGAAGCAGTCCAAATAAGTCTTCCTGGAGTGACAGATGTGGTTCTGTTGGAGTAGAGATGATCTTGTGAACAGGTTCAGTGGCGGTGAGATGAGTCTGGTCTTCTGAGAATCCAGTGGAAAAGAGGATGTCTTGGGTCTCTGTGTCCTCATTTTTATCTGGATAGGGAATGGTTGGCTCTTTCCCACTGGGTGGTGCATCTCACAATAGGATGATGTAATGTGTCATGTCATTGGTGAGCCTTAACGGCCCATTAACAGAAGATATCTCCTGGAGAGTGGACGAGGTTGATGAAAGAGATAAGAAACACTGCCCCACCTGGTTTTAACAGATGGTCTATTATCAGAAGGCATCCACTCTCCCCCCTCGGAGTTACAAGAGATAAAGAAAAAAAAAAGAAACCAGATCTTAACTGCTTTCTACAGATGAAATAGAACACACAGTTGTTTTTTTTTTTTGGTTACATAACCCAAGACAATAGGCTAAAGAGCCCCAACTTTCTCAGCCTCTACTAATAGGAGAGGTGCACCAACCCTCAAATCATCTTTGTCTCTTCTGGACTTGCTCCAATAGGTCTGTGTACATCTTTCATTGGGGGCCCCAGAGCTGGACACAGTACTCCTGGTGGGGTCTTATGAAAGCAGAGTAGAGGAGCAGAATCATCTCCCATGACCTGCTGGTCACACTGCATTTGATGCAGCCCAGAACACAGTTTGCTTTCTGGTCTGCAAGTGCACATTGCTCGGTCATGTCAAGGTTCTTGTCCACAAGCACCTCTAAGTCCTTTTTCTTAGGGCTGCTCTCTCAATCCATTCTTCATCCAGCCTTTATTTCTGATGGGAATTGCCCTGACTCAGGTGTAGGACTTTGCACTTGGCACTGTTGAAGTTGATGAGATTAACATGAATGGGCTGTTGTGGTTTGATACTGGCCAAACGCTGGCACCCACAAAGTCCTTCCCTCACCCTCTTCTACTATAGTTGGGCAGAGGAGAGAGAAAAAGAATTAATGAAGGGCTCATGAGCTGAGATAAGGACTGGGAGAAAAACACTCTAAGGGCAAAACAGGGTAAAATGTAAAGGTATAAAGTAAATTTATTATTAACAGAGTTGGAGGATAATGAGAAGTAAAATAAGCCTTTAAAATACTTTTTTTTCTCCCCAGCCTCTCCCCTCCCTCTTTCCCACTAACAGCGCAGGAAGATAGGGCATAGGGGTTTTGGTCAGTTCGTCACTCAAAATCTTCTTCTGTTTGCTCAGGGAGAGGAGTCTTTCTCTGATATGGTGTGAGGTCCCTCCCATGGGCAAAGAGTCTTGCCAAAACTGCTGTGGTGTGGGTCACTCATCCATGGGGTGCAGTCTTTGAAGGATAGGCTGCTCTAGTTTGGAAGCAAGGGTCTTCTCTATCTCTGGGAGCAGGGGCCCTCTCTCTGTATTCGGGTCTCTCACTGGAACACACTGGAACACAGCTTTCTCCGGCACCCATCTGCTCTGGCGTGAGTACTTCTTTCACAGGCTGCGAGTGGATCTCTGCATCCCTTGTGGACTTCATGGGCTGCAGGGGGACAGCTTATTTACCATAGTCCTCACCATGGCCTGCAGAGGAATCTTGGCTCTGGTGCTTGGAGCACCTCCTCCCCCTCTTTTTTCCACTGACCTTGGTGCCGCCATGTGCTTTCCCTCACATGTCCTTACTTCCTCCTCTGAGTAGAAGAAAAACTGCTGCTCATAGGTACCATTGTCACCAAGTTCCATCAATTCAAAGATTCCTACAGGAACCTGCAGCGCTGAGAGGCCGATCTCATCTAAATTCTGGGCTGGACAGTTGCTTGCAATGTTTTTGCCACCTACCATGCAGCCCTGCCGCCACCAAGCAGGCAGTGGTGGCCGTCGCAGTGCTAGTGCTATTTAACACCTTTCTTCCTTCAGGACATCTCCCTGCCTTGCCTTTTTGCCCGCAGCATGGCTGGCTAGGGGCAGCCATGTTGGGATGGCCTCTGGCAGCAGCATTTCGCCACCCTTGGAAAAAACTGTGCTTGCGCTGTTTTGATTTCCTTCTTAAATATGTCATCTCAGGGGTGCTACCAACTTCTCTAATTTGGCCAGCAGCATGTCCATCTTCAGAGCCATCAGAGATTGGTTCTGTGAGACATGGTGGAAGCTTCTAGCAGCTTCTCACAGAAGCCACTTCTGTGGCCCTCCCCCGCTACCAAAAACTTGACTGTGCCAAATCAACACATGAGCCCATCTCTCTGAATGGCATCCCTTCCTTCTATTGTGTCAACTGCACCACACAGCTTGGTGTTGTCAGTGAACTTGCTGAGGGTGCACTCTATCCCTCTGTTCATGTAACTGACAAAGATGTTTTCAGCGCCAGTTCCTTGAGGAATGCCACTCATCACTGCTCTTCACTTGTGTCTTGGTTTGAAAGACAGGTGTCTGCCGAGGAAGGCAGGAACCTCCCTTGGAATGGAGAATATGACCCCCTTCCCTCCGAATTATTATAACTTTGAAATTAAGGGTCTTTCAGGCAAAGATACAGGAAAAGGAATAAGAATTCTTTAGTAGTCTGTATATGTATAACAAGGCAAACAAGCAACAACAATGGCAGCAGCAGCAACAACAAATAGAACCAGAAACCCAGTAACAGCCTTCTCTCGGCTGCAGGCACTTTCCCCTTTGGCGTAGTTATGGTCACAGCAGGCAGGGGCGTTGGTAGGCTCCCGGTCGGACAGGGCATGTGTAATGATTCCCTTGTTGCTGCAGGGGGCGCTGTGGCACGAACTCAGTCGCATCTCCCTGACGTGGCAATAGCGGACGGGTTGAATGGCAAAAATGGGCTGCAGCCAAGACATCACGTAACATGGTTATCCAGCTGTTTGCTGGATATTTTGTCTATAGGGATACTCTGAGAGACAGTATCCCTAAAGATTACATCTACAGGCTTTCCTAGATTAACTAGGTGGGTTACCCTGTCATTAAAGGAAATCAGGTTTCAAAAGCAAGGCTTTCCCCTCATGAAGCTGATGCCTTGGGAAGGCTGACCTGGAACAGAGACTAGACAGAGCTAGAGAATAAAGTAGATATTTATTAAAAGGCCTTTAAGGATACACCTTGGGTCTCGGGTTCTTATCCCCGAGATTCGGTGGTAAAATGTCTTTTGCCCTCTGAAACACTTTGCGTCAGAAGCAGAAGAAGAGTCAGGAGTCGCCATCTCAGGTTTTCCAAGGTTGTTTATTCTTTCTTATCTCACAGTTCTTTCTGTGCTCTGCCAAGGTTCCTGCTGCGGCAGAGAACTTGTGGCGACTCCCCCTGGTCGGGTGGTCTCAACACTTTTGTACCATTCCTCCGGCCCAACCACGGTCCATAATGTATTCCTTATTTACAACTAATTGCATATACCCATCACCTATGCTAACCATGTCATCTCTACTCTAAACCAATCTCTTGTGACCCAGCACTGCAGAAGATGAAGGGCAAGAACAAGAAGGAAGAAGAACAGGTCCACGCCCTGATTCCTCCATCTTGGCTCTTCAGCCTCCATTCTAAAAAACCCCAAATTCTACTTTTTCACCCTGTGATAAACTACTATTCATTTCACACTCTTGAGACTTGTAATTCCTCTTGGACTATGTGCTAAGGTTTCCAACCCCCCTGTACAGATTCCAAACCCCCCTGTACAGGTTCCAAACCTCCTGCTCGGGTCCCAGACCCCTTTGACAGGGTCCCAGACCCTCCAGGGGAACCAGAGGGATGCCCTGGACTCCAACACTTGGGGAGTACAAGAGCCTGGCCAGGGCTACACTCGAGGTGGACTTTAAAAGGTCACAAAATGGATGACCGGTCATGAAGTCTCATACTTTTATAAGTTTTGTTTCATTTGCATATTGGGGTTTAATTGTCCAATTACAGCTTCAGTTTATGAAGTCCCATCCTTCTTACTTTCTCTCTTCAGTCCACCGTTGTTAATGATTTTGGGCCTGAAAGTTGTACTCGCTGTCCTTGGTCTTCAGCAGGAAAAAGAATTGCTTTGACTACCTACTCTGTGAAGAGAGCTTACTAGCACTTAATATGAAGCTCAGAATTACACCCCTAGGCAGCAGAGAATCTGAAAAACATGAAAGCTAAAACTTAGGGCATCATTTCCCCCCTTTAGAGGCCTGAAAAGAACTTTTCCTTGTTGAGTCTCTATTCTAAATATCTACTAATAATAGGTATTCAATAACAGATAATTAACTATAGTAAACAACTAAGAATAATAAACATGTAAAAATAATAGACATCTAACAAGAGATATCTACCTAACAGTAAAAAAGTATCTGACACTAGATCAATATCTAATAACAGTAAATATCTAACAACAGTAATGTCTTGCACAGTTGGGTATCATGCAAAGGATAATGGTTATTGTGAACAGTTCTTAAGGCACAGAAGAGGAATCATTTAGAGCATGTTTTTGCCTGCATCAGTCTCTGTTTTTACAGTTGTTTCAGGAGCTTTCTTAACTCTGGAGTAGTGAATCCAGGGTCCTTTGCCAGCAACTTTGACTGCGGTGAGGGTGGTCAGCAGTGAGTGACATGAGCCAGTAGAACCCCAGCTAGCTCTGATTCTCAGCTGTGCCAGGGGCCGTTCCCGAATCTGCCAACAGTCTCAGGTAACAGTGCAGAACAAGGCTGTTCTTCTACGGCAACAGATGTTGCAGTGTCTAGGTTTCGGAGCAAGGACTTGAGAAGGCTCTTTTTCGTATAATTTCTCAGAGACCTGTATTCCCAAAGAGGGGGGATGAAAAAAGAGGGAGAGACAAAGCTCACACCCACTTTTAAAACGGGGAGTGAGGGGCATGAAACAAGCAGGTGATTTGCCCCAGGACAGACGGACAGGTGTTTTTCTATAAGATAGGGCAGGGTCAGGGGAAAGATGAACAGCTGACTGAAGCTTCCAGAGACAAGGCAGGGGCAGGAGAGGTAGACAAAGAGACAAAAGAGGAAACATCCCTGGATGGTACCCGACCCATCGGTGGGAGGGAAACAGGGAGGAAGCATTGGGATACACAACTCAAAACAGCTTAACAAAAACCCACCACCACACAGCAGAACTTGGAATGGTCCTCTTCACTTGGCTTGTAGAGGATCATTGTCCCACCATTTAACATAGACCCAGCCTCCAGGTTGGAAGGGATATGCAGGCATGTCCAGTCCTATGGGTCTGGATAGCATGATGTAAGTCTGGAGCTTCTGCAAAGTGGAACCTAAAGCCATTAGATTTCTCTGTAAATCAGATTTCGCCTTCATGTGAATTTCATCTGGAATATGTGGAAACTGATATGGTCTGCCATACAGTATTTCATAGGGACTGATGTTATCCCTCTGCCTTACTTGTATGTGGATTCTCAGTAAAGCTACAGGCAAAGTAAGAACCCATGTCATGGATGTTTCCTGACAAATTTTGCTAATTTGTGTTTTGAGAGTCCCATTCATACATACGTTCAACTTTACCATTCGCTTGGGGCCTATAAGGTGTATGCAGGTCCCAAGTAATTCCCAAAATCCGGCTAATTTCTTTAACTACTGTTGCAGCTAAGTGTGGTCCCATATCTGATGACTTCCCCAAGGGAACCCTGAACCTTGGAATTATATGGTTGAGCAAAACTTTTACCACTTCCTTGGCTGTATTAGTGCAACAGGGGTAAGCCTCTGGCCATCCACTGAAGGTGTCAACTAATACCAGTATGTACCGGTATCCCTCCTTGCGTGGTAACTCTGCAAAATCTATTTGCCAGTAATCTCCAGGAAGATCCCCTGCTTTTGTTACTCCTAATACAACTCTTTTCCTTGTGTCAGGGTTGTTTATAAAGTAAATTTCAAATTTGCTCACTACTGATTGTATAATGTCAGTCATTCCTTTTCCTATTACTACCTTTTTTAGATGTTTCAGAAGATTTTCAACCCTGAAATGTGTTTTCATGTTCTCTTTGAGCTAGCTCTTGAAGGATCAGGGGTGGGACTTCAACCTGATTTGCTGGTCTAACAGCCCACCCACTTTCTGTGATATTAGCTTTAAGAAACTTGATTAGTTTGTGGTCTTCTTGGTCATATTTTGGGGTGAGCCCCAACAAATCAATCTCTTTTTGTGGAATTACTGCAAGAATACCTTTTTCTGAAAACCCTTTTGCTGCTTTATCAGCAAAACAATTTCCCAGTTCTGGAATTGTTTTTCACTTTTTGGTGACCTTTACAATGCATTATAGCTACTTCTGCAGGTTTTTTAATGCTCTCTAAGAGGGCGAGTATTTGTTCAGCATGTTTCATTTGATTACCTTGAGCATTCAGACATCCTCTCTCCTTCCAGATAGCTCCGTGGCCATGGACAACACTAAATGCATATTTCAGGTCAGTCTATATATTTACCTTCTTTCTTTCACTCAGGTCTAGGGCTCTCGTCAGTGCAATCAGTTCAACTTTCTGTGATGACACATCTGCTGGCAGGGCCTTTGCCTCAATCACCTTATCCTGTGTGGTTACTGCATAGCCTGTCATCCTTTTGCCATTTTTCATAAAGCTGCTCCCATCTGTAAAAAGCTCCCAATCTCTCGGGTTTAACCCCCCGAGATTAGGGTGATAAATTGTCTCTGCCCTTTGAGGAGTCCCGAGCCGGGTGCAAAGAAACACACGGAGTCTTCAGGTTTCTCGTGTTCAAGGTCTCGCTCTCTGTTTATTCTTTCTTATCTCACAAGCTCTTCTCATGCCCTGCGGAGCTCTGTGCAGCAGTAGGGGCAATGATGCTCTCCCCTCCTCTGGGAGGGTCTTGACTTCTTATACTACATATTACGTTTCTATTATTTACAATTAATCACCAATACCCAACACCTATGCTAGACAGGTCATATCTACTTTGACCCTATCCAAACATGCCACCTTCACAGCAGAAATGTCAGACCAGAAGAAGAAGAAGAGGGACAGGACCACGCCCTGAATCCTCCATCTTGTCCTCTCAAGTCCACACACCCAAAAATATATGCACCCCCAGTGATAAACTGATTACTATCTATTTCACACTTTGGTGACTTGTAACTCCTCCTGCAATGTAGGTGGTTTCTCCCATGAACTGAAGTCAAAGCCTGCATCTCCCTGGGCTCTGTGCCAAGGCTTAAAACCCCCCTGTACAGATCCCAGACCCCCCTGTACACATTCCAAACCCCTCTGTCTGGGTCGCAGACCTGTTTGACTGGGTCCCTGACCCTCCAGGGCGACCAGAGGGATGCCCTGGACTCCAACATCAATCTGGATTTTCCAGGGGCATGTCTTTCAGTTCAGGTTGGCTGGAAGAGACTTCTTCAATTGTCTGTAAACAGTCATGCTCAGACTCATTTTCAGTTAAGGTGGAAGACAAAGACATGGCAGGGTTAACAACAGAAGTTGTTTTCAGGGTAACATCATCCTGTTCTAATAACAGTGCTTGATATTTAAGCATTCAGTTACCAGATAGCCAATGCCCTCCCTTTTGTTCCAGTACAGCTTCTATGGCATGGGGTACATACACTACAATTTGTCGCCCAAGGGTGAGTTTTCGGGCTTCCTGTATCAGGAGGACAGTGGCTGCCACAGCCTTCAGGCACCCTGGCCAGCCTTGGGCAACATTGTCTAGCTGTTTGGAAAAGTAGGCAACAGCTCTCCTTTGGTTCCCGAGGCGCTGTGCTAGTACTCCCAAAGCCATATTCAGTCTCTCTTATGTAAAAAGTTCAAAAGGTTTAGTTAAGTCTGGTAGTCCCAGTGCTGGGGCTGACATTAGACAGTGTTTCAGCTGTTTAAAAGCTGCTCTGGTGTTTTCAGTCTATATGATAATTCCTTTTTTGGCTGCTTTTAATGCCCCATATAGGGGTTTTACCAGTAGTCCATAATTTGCTATCCACAAATGACACCAACCTACCATTCCCAGGAAAGTTTGCATCTCTCTCACAGTATGGGTCTCTGAGAGTCGACAGATGGCTTCTTTCTGTTCTTTGCTGAGCTGTCAGTGTCCGTGGAAAATCTCAAGTCCCAAGTAAACTACTGCTTCTTTGGCAATCTGTGCTTTGTCTTTAGAAACAATGTGCCCACTCAGTCCCAAGAAGTTTACTTACGGCAAATCGTATACAGTCATCTCTGGTTCTAGCCGCAATCAGGATGTCATCCACATATTGAAGAATAACTCCTCCTGGCTCCTGTCTTTTCCAGTCTTTAATTCCTTTGCTAGCTCATTTCCAAATATTCTTGGGCTGATCTTGAAACCATGGATAAAACTATCCAAGTGAGATGAGTTTTCCTCCCTGTCTCAGGATTTTCCCACTCAAAAGCAAAAAGCTCCTGGCTTTTTTATGCACAGGAATGCAGAAAAAGGCATCCTTCAGGTCTACAACAGTAAACCACCCTAATTTGTCTGTCAGTGTGGTCAAAAGGGTGTAGGGATTGGCTACCACTGGGTGTATGTCCTCTGTAATTTTGGTAATCACTCTTAAATCTTGTAGTAATCGATAACTCTTACCATCTGTCACCGCTAGTCTTTAGCTAAGACAAAATAAATCTGGTCATGGCAAGTCCAGTTCGGCTGACCTGGCTTGTTCTAGAAGTCCCTAGGTAAATAAGAGAACTCATGCAGAGACCTCAGCCAATCAGTGAGTCCAGAGAGCAGACATGTCACTGGTCAAGGAGCTGGGCAGGGCTAAGACTCAGACCAATCAGTGTCTAGGGCCAGGAGTTTTGAACTTCCTATATAAGGGGGTTCTGAACAATAAAACAGGCTGTTTGTCTCATGATCAAGAGGACTCAAGTCATGATTTCTGTCTCCCCACCTATGACTGTCATGTAATAACCATCTACTTTCTTAACAGCTAAAATTGGCATGCTTAATTTGGACTCACATTGCACTGATAAATCATGTTGCAGGAATTTTTCAATTACAGATGCCAATCCCTTGTGGTTTCTCGGGAGGGTTTTCCCGAGAAATATAGGTTTAGAGTCTCTGTTCCTTGAATGCCCATGCCAGAAGCAGAAGAAAGAGTTGGAGTTCGCCAGCTCAGGTTTCTCAAAGTTATTGTTTCTTATCTTTAAGTTCTTTCTGTGCCCAGCAAAGGTCCTTGCTGCAGCAAGAGCACGAGGCAAGTCCCCCCAGGTCGGGCTTGCTAGACCTTTTGTACCCTTTCTCTGACCCAACCATTGTCTACAAGGTATTTCTTATTTACAGTTGATTGCCAATACCTGCTACTTATACTAGACATGTCACTTCTGTCCTAAACCAAACCCTTGCAACCCACCACAGCAGAAGATGGAGGACAAAGACAAGAAGAAAGAATAACAGGGCCACACCCTGATTCCTCCATCTTGCCTTCCCCATTAGCACCCGGTGATGAACTAACTACTATTTACATCAAACTCTTGGGGTCTGTAGTTCTTCATGCAATGCTGGTAATTTTTTCCATGAGCTGAGATCAAAGACAGTGTCACTTTGGGCCCTGTGCCAGGCTCTCAGACCCCCCTGCCAGGGTCCTGGACCTCTCTGCCAGGGTCCCAGACCATCCAGGGCAGCCAGAGGGATGCCCTGGACTCCGACAACGGTTCTCTAATTTCAAAGGGTATTGTTTTTGCCTTACTGATGTGGCTCCTGGTTTGAGTGCAGTACTCACTGGTTCTGCCCATTTGGATCTTCCTGGGATATCACTAGCCCACACTATTGGATTTACCACATTTTCAGCTTCAGTGGAGATTTCACCACATTTTTCCTGTATAAAAAGTGCACCAACTTGGACAAATTTAGATTCAGGAATTACAACTTCTACACCTTTCCCCTTTTTAAATTTAATTTCTGATTCCAACTTCTCTAGCAAGTCCCTCCCCAGCAATGGTGTAGGGGAGTTAGGCATAGAAAGGAATTGATGGGTTACCCAGTGCTTCCCCAGCTTAAATTTTAAAGGTTGGAAGAAAGGCCGTATTTCGGTTACTCCGATAGCCCCAACAACATGTACAGTATTGTGACTCAGTTTCCCTTCTGAGGCATTTAACACAGAATAAGCAGCTCCAGTATGTACCAGAAATTCAATGTCCTCTTTCCCCAGCTTAGCTACAACCAAAGGTTCTGCCAGGGAAAAAACCTTCTGTCCCTGGCACTCGTAACTTGAGCTGCTAGATGTTTCTAGTACTGGGAGTTGGGGAACTGAAGATTTTTCTTTCAGTACTGAACAGTCATTCCTCCAATGTCCCCAGTTCCTGCATTATGCACACTGGTCCTTCTCTGTAGAAGTTTTCTTGGACTACTTTTCTTGAGTTAGTTTCTTACTAGGTTGGGATTTAACTTTTTCAGTGGGGCCTGTCTCAAAACACCTTCCAGGCAACCTCTAGCAGTTTATCTATGTCTAAAATTCTGAATTTTCATATGCATATGTTTCCCATATCACTCTCATAATTTACCTCTCCTAGTCCTGACCATAGTAAGGGACATGCAGGACTTACTATGATGCTGGCCTCAGGCTGTGTACCTGCGATCATTGATGACGTCATCTGAGGCAGCTCCCTGGCGTTCGGGGTTGCTATGGAAACTCACAGGCCTAAAAGCAGAGGAAGGACCACTCCCCCCTCATGGGAGGTTCCCTCTTTGTCCTCTTTGTAGAAGGCTCTGCCCTCCAGCTCCTCCCCTAGGGGTGGGGCTGTGGGCTGCGCATGCTGGCTGTCCCCTCCCCCTCCTCCTTCACCAGCTGGAAGTCTGCCAGGGGCACGCCCCACCCTGCCCCCCCTTGTTCGGATGGCGGTGGCAACAGCCTGGCCGAGGGCTGTGGCGAGAGCAGGGGGGGCCAGCCCAATCGGGGGTCGTGGCGGTGGTTGCCAAAGCCCTCCTCTCCCGCTTGCTGTGATGACGGCGATGACGGCGCCTGCAGGGGTGGGACCAGGGGTGGAGGGGCCCCGCCTGGACCTGGGCTCGGGCCCGCCCTCAAATGAGGAGCGATGAGGTCTAACTCCGCCTCCTCCTTGTTTTTACATTTGCTATCCCATATCAACTCATCCTTTTAACTTTTCCACTGTTTTTCTTTAGGACCAATATATGCTCCTTTTTCTCTGACCCTTGCCTACAAGCCAACACCATAAAGAGCCTAGCATATTATAGCTCGTCAAAATATCAGTCTTTGCATATACAGGAGATTTAACTTGATATTAACTTCTTATCAAGACTCCCGAATTCAGGCCACATTTCATCGTTATCTAGTTCATAAGTCGGACAGATTTTTTCTGAGTATCTAATAAGTTTGGATTTAAAAAACAGCTAATCCCCTCCAGTTAAGTCAGCCCAGTTTTTCAATACTAATCCCAGGGGACTATATTATTATCACAGTGTTCACAAGAAAATATACACCCCATATCTCAACAGTTATGAGTAAGAAAGTAACCAGAGAGAAAGAGAGAGGGAGCAAGCAAGCAAGGAACAGGATCCAAACCCCTGGCCTTCAGAGCTGCAGTGTGAGAACTACCTACCTACGCCACTGCTGGCCTCAGGCCAACAGCACAGCAATCTGACCCTGCTTTTCAGAGACCATCCTCTCTTACTACTGGCGAGGGAGACAGCATTCCCCCTGATCATAGGGCCCTTTCACACTAAACAAAATTACAAGACGCCTCCTAACACCTAACTTGGGTGCTAAACAGAATATCCCCTTTATTCAAGTATTCACGCGTCTCTGTCGGGTCTAAGGATTCTTGGATTCTTGGGCTCTGATACCTTCTGGGCCACAGCTGGACCGCCCCCTTGTAATGCCGGCAGGAGTGGGGAGGCAGGTCTCCGAGCAAGGTGGGGGGCTCTGTCCAGTCTCTGTTCCAGGTCAGCCTTCCCAAGACATCAAAGCCATGCTGCCTGTGACTGATGACTGCATTGTCCTTCAGGTATTTTTCAGTTCTTCCCAGAATAATCTTTTCCATGATTTGCCCTTAGTGAAGCTGTAGTGGCTTGATGCTGGCTAGATGCCAGGTATCCACTATGTTGGTTTTGCACAGCCTGTTTTTTAGTAGCAGGAGGGCCACAGACGTGGCGTCTGTGAGAAGCTGCTAGAAGCTTCCACCATGTCTGGCAGAGCCAATCCTTGATGGCTCTGAAGATTGACATGCTGCTGGCCAAGACTGGGCTAATTAGAGATGTTGGTAACACCTCTGTGATAACATACTTAAGAAGAAAATCAAAACAAAGTGGACAGAGTTTTTTGTCTAGCTAGAGAAGAGGAGGAGATGTGAACATGTGAGGGAAACAACATGGAGACACCAAGGTCAGTGAAGAAGGAGGGGGGAGGGGAGGTGCTTCAGGTGTCAGAGCTGAGATTCTTCTGCAGGCCGTGGTGGAGACCATGGTGAAGCAGGTTGTCCCCCTGCAGCCCATGAAGGTCCACAGGAGATGCATAAATCCACCTGCAACCCGTGGGGGAGATGCTCATGATGGAGCACGTGGATGCCTGGAGGAGGCTGTGGTCCAGTGGAAGACCTGGTCGAGAGAGGGGTTCCCCTGCTTCCAGGCTGGAGCAACCTATCCTTGGAGGACTGCACCCCGTGGAAGAGGGACCCAGGCTGCAGCAGTTTTGGGAGGACTGTGTGTCCGTGGGAGGGACTCAAGTTGCAGCAGGTGCAGTAGGACTATTGCCTATGAGATTTGGGCCCAGGCTGGAGAAGTCCACGGAGAACTGTCTCCTGTGGGAGCGACCTCACAGTCTCACAGGGGAAGTACTCCTCTCCCTGAGCAGCAAAGGAAAATCTCAGGTGACCAACTGACCAAATCCCCCATGTCACAGCTAGTCTTTAGCTAAGACAAAATAAATCTCTGATCATGATTTCTGTCTCCCTACCCGTGATCCCATCGTGTTATACCCCCATGCTCTGTGTCCCTGCACTGTCAGTGGGAAGGAGGGAGGGGTTGGGGGGACAAATGTGTTTTTAAGGGCTTATTTGACTTCTCATTATCCTCTGATTTTGTTAGTAATAAATTCACTTTGTACCTCTAAGCTGAGCCTGTTTTGCCGTTGGAGTGTTTTTCTCCTGGTCCTTATCTCAATTCACGCACCCTTACTTACAACCTGACACCCTTTTAGTCAGGGTGTTGGGAGCAGTCCAAATAAGTCCTCCTGGAGTGACAGATGTGGTTCTGTTGGAGTGTAGATGATCCTGTAGAAAAGGGTCCAGTGGTGGCGAGATGGGTCCGGTCTTCCTCTGGAATCCAAAGGAAAAGAGGCTGCCTTGGTGTTTCTGATTCTCAGTTTTTATCCTGGTAGGAACAGTTGGCTCCTCCCACTGGATGGAGCATCTCACAATGGGATGATGTAATTGTATCAGTCATGTGGTGAGCCTTAATGGCCCATTAACAGAAGATATCCCCCTGGAGGGAGGACTGGTTGTGGAAGAGATAAGGAACATTGCTCCACCTGGTTTTAACAGCTGGCCCATTAGCAGAAGGCACCTGCCCCCTCCCCCCTGGAGTTATGAAGAATGGGTTATAAAGGGATAAAGAAAAAACACCTCCCCAACTGGTTTCAACAGATAGAAAATAGAATACACATTTTTGGTTACATATTGCAACTCAAGACAGCAACAGACCTCCATGAACTGCTGCAATGTGAGTCCATCCCATGGGCAATTCCTCCCCAAACTGCTGCAGCGTGGGTCACTCTTCCACAGGGTGCTGTCCTTCAAGGACAGGCTGCTTCAATGTGGGCTCCTCTCTCCACGGGCCTCCCACGGAGTCACAGCCTTCTCCCGGAGTTCCACTTGCTTCAGTGTGGATCTCCTCCACAGGCTGCAGGTGGATCTTTGCATTCCCGTGGTCCTCTATAAGCTGCAGGAGGACTGCCTGCTTGACCATAGTCTTCAGGCTGCAGAGGAATCTCAGCTCTGGCACCTGGAACATCTCCTCTCCCTCCTTCTCCACCGACCTTGGTGTCTGCAGAGTTTTTCCTCTCACATATTCTCATCCCGCTCTTCTCTGGCTGCAATTGCAACTGTGCAATAACTTTTTTTCTTTCTTCCTAAATATGTTATCACAGAGGCGTTACCACCATTTCTATATTGGCCCAGCCTTGACCAGCAGCAAGTCCATCTTTGGAGGTAGCAGGGATTGGTTCTGCCAGACATGAAGGAAGCTTCTGGAAGCTCCTCTCAAAAGCCACCCCTGTAGCCCCCCCCTCCCCCCACCTCCCCTACTACCAAAGTGTGCTGGTTTAGCAAGGAAGTGATTTTTTTCCAAGGATGTTATAGCAAAATGTTGACAGCTTAATTGATCAATTAGAGAGTTAAAAACACCCCTGGACTACACAGGTTAAAAATCAGAGAATCTCAGGAATTTGCCTCTTTGCCGTCCAGCCTGCCAACAGGTAACAACTGGCCTGGCTCTCTCTGTGCAGCTGGCGGGGCTGGGCCTGGTCTGGCCCCTGGGCCTTAGGCAGCTCCGAGCAGGGGAAGGGGAGGCCTCAGCTACTAACATCTAGCCAACCTTAAGGGCTGCCCCTCTGCCGGTTGGGCTGAGGGAGATGTCCCCAGGGCCCTCGGGAACAGCTCTGAGCCGGGCTGGGTGTGGCCCACCCCAATGAGACCAAGGGGTGGGGGGAGGCATCCATCAGCCTACCTAGCTACTGAGATCCTTGCTGCCCTTCCTGAGCCTCCCCCATCAGCTCGGCTTTGAAATCTAACACTGTGAGTTGCAGCCTGAGGGAGAGACACGGGAAAGAATTTAACTCTTTCACTGCACAGATGAAACTTGCAAAGCACTAAAATTTTTCAGAGTTTTAGGAAAGCCAGAGTGGGACATGTAAAGAGACAACATTAAGATATCAGGGTCAGTGAAAGAGTGACATCTTAGATTAGGAGATGGAGAAGATGCCTTGGTTTTTGGGCTGAAAGTCCTTTGTGAGCCATGGTAACAGACTGTAATATGCTAGAATATCCCTTTAAACTGTGGAAAAATATGCATTGGGGAGATGATGAGAGTATTCAGATTGTAGATTTGAGCAAAGATATTTGTGATGGACTACGTAAATATTGACGTAGCTGTGATCTTATGAGAAGCTTGAACAGAGTATGATAAAGTTATATGAAGCCCTCTGCCCCCAGGGAAAAAGAAGACCTCTGTTAATTGAGTTGGAGATGATTTTAGAGACAGATGAAGAGAAACCTTTGCATTTGGAACCATTCATCTTTAAAATTATACCCCAATGAACTTTATGGCCCATATGCAGCCATGGGAAAGGCTGCAAGATATGGGAGGGTTTTCACAACTAGAGGTTTCCCCAGGCAGCTGTTTTTGTGAGAGTTAAAAGCCACAAGTGGACTGTTCTCTCTTGTGGAAGTTACCGTAACAGACCAAAAGAGACCTCTCTCTAAATAGACTGATGAAAGACTATTTTATAAGTGGTACTGACCTAGAGTTCCGAGTTTTGTCTTTATAGAGTGTCTGTGAGAAAGAAAAGAAGCTGTTGGGGGAGAGGGTAATGTTTTGAAAGTTTATTTCTGATTCTTATTAGTTTCTTCTCTCTTGCAGTTGTGTTAATAAACCTGTCTTTACACCTTTTAAGTTTGAGCCTGCTTTGCTTTTCTCCTAATCCGATCTCTCAGCAGAAAAAGAATAAATCATTCTGGTAGACGCTCAAACCACCACACTAATTTTGGGAAACAGAAATTGGCAATTGTGAAACCACTGGTGTTTCCTCCTGGTTATGATCTAAAATCATCACACAAAGCTTGGCCATGCTGGCTGTCATCAATCAACTTTTTTTTCATATGCCTTAGCATAATTTTCAGGATCTTTCTGGGCTCAAAGGTGAAACTGACTGGCCTTTATTTCCCTGGATCTTCCTTATTTCCATGCACTGGGTTTGCAGTTCAAAGTTTTGGTAGCAGGGGAGTGGCTACAGGGGTGACTTTTGTGAAAAGCTGATGGAAGCTTACAGTATGTTTGCTGGAGTCAGTGCCAGCCAGCTCCAAGATGGACCTGCTATTGACCATGGCTGAGCCAATCAGTGATGGTAGTAATGTCTCTGTGATAATGTATTTAAGAAGGGGAAAAAGGTATTGCACAGAAGCTTTTGTATCTAGCGAAGAGCAGAGTGAGACTATGTTAGAGAAACAACTCTGCAGACACCAAGGTCACTGGAGAAGGAGGGGGAGGAAGTGCTTCAGGTACTGGAGTAGAGTTTCCCATGCAGATCATGGTGAGACAGACTGTCCCTCTGCAGCCCATGCAGGTTAATGGCGAAACAGATGTCTACCTGTAGCCCATGGAGGATGCCACAACTGAGCAGGTGGATTTCTAAAGGAGGCTCTTACCCCACAGGAAGCCCATGCTGAAGCAGGCTCCTAGTAGGAGCTGTGGGCCCATGGAGAGAGGAGCTCATACTAGAGCAAGTTTGCTGGCAGGACTTGTGACCCCTTTGAAGACCTATAGTGGAGCAGTCTGTTCCTGAAGGACTACACCTGATACCAAAATAATTTGTAAAACTTTCTAACACAATTTGAAGCATTAGAAAGCAAGCATCCTTTATCAGTGCTGGACACACCGAAGGATCTCTCCTTTAATGAGATCTGTATGGTTAAACTTTACAATGGGGTATTTATTCCATCATGATCATACATATTCATTACAACATACTTCCTAGCTAATACATAAACATCACTTTTCCTAGAACTAATTTGGATGCATCCATCTCCTACTGGAAGTCCTTTTATAGTCCTAGAGGGCCATCTAAAGGTGTCTCTGGTGGTCATATTCACTGAATGCTTCAATATTAGAGGTGCCCTTTCCTTAATCTTTTTCTTCGGGCATGCATTGTATCTTCTTGTTACATAACTTGCCAAAAAGCCACTATATTCCTCATGATCTGTTTCTCCACTGGTTTCAGCTATGTTTATCATCCTGTGTGCATACTTTTGCATTCTTTTATGGTTTTTTTTGCTAGTTAGTCTTTAAGCTCTATCCAGAAACATCAGGGGAACTGAAAATTTCTATTCTCTATGTTTTTTATCACACCCTGTGGAAGGGACCCACACTGGAGCAGTTTGTGAAGATCTGCAGGTGATGGAAAGGACTCACATTGGAGAAGTTCATGAAGGAATGTCTCCTGTGGGTGGGATCCCACACTAGAGCTGGGGAAGTGTGTGAGGAGTCCTCCTCTTGAGGAGGAAGGAGCAGCAGAGCCAGCAGCTGATGAACTGACTGTAACCCCTATCCCTGCACCACTGGGGTGGGCAGTAGAGAACGAGGAATAAAGTTAAGCCTGGGAAGGAGGGAGATGTTGGGGAAGGTGTGTTTAAGATTTGGATTTACTTCTCCTGGCCTTACTCTGATTTGATTGATAATAAATTCGGTTAATTTTCCCAAGTTGATTCTATTTTGCCTGTGATGGTAATTGGTGAGTGATGTCTCCCTTCTCTTAACTCACAAGCCTCTCATATTTTCTTTACTCTGTTCTGGAGTGGGATTCACAAAGTGGCTTTGATTGGCACCTAGCATCCAACCAGGGTCAACCTACCACAGTCCTTTTTGGTGCCCAATGTGGGAGTTGAGACAACAGCAGTTTTATATTGTGTGCTATAACTATGGTAGCTATTAAATGGCAAGCTCCTGTGTGGGATATGGAGTTTGTCAGCTGCACTGTTTATCTTTATTCTGCTGAGTTTGGAAACATGTTAATACAAATAATGTCTCTTCTTTGTCCTGCCATTGATGGCCTTGGTATTTTGTAGGTAGAATGAAGTTGAATTAAGTTGAGATGGTCAGGTATTAAGGGAATTGGTAGCTGCAGCTGATTCACTTCATCGCTAGCTTTGTCGGTTGGTGGATTTTTTTGTGGGGGGAAATTTAAATTTATTTAAACTCAACTTAGGTTAAGATGCCTGACCAAATAAGTGAAACTATTGAAAAAAAGTACTTTTGTTGAACTCTTCTTAACTCTTTTTTTTTTTTTTTTGTGCATGTTGGCTTCTGTTGTCATTTTCTTCCTCTAGTATATTTAAACAAGAAACACTGTCTATTATATATAAGTAATTTCTGATTTTCAGATCCTTAGAAAAGAATTCTTATGGACACTGAATTGTTGCACAGAACACAACAAATGAGATTTGCTTTTAGGTTTTCTTTTGTGGAATGTTTCACAAGTGATCCACAGTGCTTTACTTGTCTGCAAGATGAATGTATTCACAGAGCAGTAAAGGATATTAACGGCTATAGACTTGTCTTTTGCATCTGGAATCAATATTTATTGCCTTTCAGATCGCATTGTTTGCCTTACTCTTAGTCTGTTATGTCCCTGTGTGTTTCTGTGTGTAACATTTCTTTGTATTCAAATTCAAAAAGGTGTTCAGCTGTACCTGTGTTATGTTTTGTTAAGAATAGTTTTCAATTAAGGGGGAAAAAAGTTTTTCAGTGTTGGATGTTTGCTAGGGAGTAAATTTGACCTGACAGTATCACAGGGCAAAATAGATCCTTGTTTTGTTCCTTTGTACTTTCATTACTAGCTTCACTGTGATGCTATTAAAGTCGTTTTACTATTTGAGGCATATGAACTGAAAGTTAGATGCATTCAAGTGGTCATATGGGAAGGGATTGCATGTTGCTCCCAATTATCTGACAGTCCTCTTAGGTAAGGTAGTTGAGGCAGAGGATGCCACAGCTTCCTTTAGTTTCCTGCCTTCCTTGTCATTTTAATATATTCTGCTTTTATGGCTCTATCCTGGTGCTTTTTGCTATGATGTGTGTTTCTTCCATGGAAAATTAATATTGATAGCAATAACCTTAATTTCTCTTTCCTGCTTTGAATTTAAAATACAATATTTTCCTGGCTGTGTCCAGTAGTTATTTTGCTAAAGAATTCCTTTGGAATGTTTGGTCACTGTTTGTGTGGAACTTTTTTGTGACAATTTTGTTAAGACTGTACTAAACTGGCTTTTCTGTTTCAGAAGATTGGCATTTTTTATTATGCAAGTGTATTATGTTCATTATTTGAGACAGCTACATACAACCAAATTTAAAATCTAGGATGAATTCAAGGCAATATTGATGAGTTTTTCTAATTGCTGTATTTCTAGAGTGTGAGATATTGTTGATCATTATGATAATTTTAGCTATCTTTACATTCTTTCTCAGCCTCATGACTTTGATGAATGCAGGTTTGATATCAGTGTAAACGACAGTGTTTGGTACCTCCGAGCTCAGGACCCAGACCACAGACAACAGTGGGTACATGCAATAGAACAACACAAGGTACGTGTTTTTTCTCATTTCCTCTTTCAATCCCTCCTTAGATCTAGTGGTGCTTGCAGAGACTTGTAAGCTTCAGTGTACAGTCATTAAAGTACTCAAGGTATTTCTGAAAGATAAAAGTTGCAAGATCGAAGCCATGATGTTAATTATGTTCCAAAGGAATTGATTTGCTTATCCTTCATATACAAGAGTTTAGAGAACTGTGAGCTAACATCTGAACCTTTCTTGTGCACTATAGCTTGAAAAAGAAAAAGCTTGCATTATGTTTGAGGGACTTTTTAATTTTTTTGGCTATCCTCTCTCACTGATTATTGAATTGGTTGTTATCTAGATGCCACAAATGTTAAACTTCTTAGTCATAGAGTCCATTCTCCTAGGTTTTTATTTGGTTTTTAGGCTCATCTCTGTTCACTTGGTTGCTTTAACTGTATCTGATAACTGGCTTTTGTCACCTTGTTTTTTAAGGCCCTATTTTTCATCAGCATTTTCATTCTGTTTTCCTGATATATGCCTTATCTCTTCCGATGAACTCTTACTTTCATTTTGCCTAAAGGGCTTGAAGGTCAGATATTTTTAAAATATGTAACACACAAAACGTCTGTTATGTTTTCAGATGAAAGGCACTGCTCCAAAGTGTTGAGTGTAAGTACAATATATAGCACAATGAAACATTTCACAGAATCACAGAATGATTAGGTTGGAAGATACCTCCAGGATCATCAAGTCCAACCCAACCCTAACCTCAACTAAACTATTGCACCAAGTGCCACATCTAGTCTTCCCTTAAACATATCCAGAAATGATGAATCCACCACCTCCCTAGGTAGACCATTCCAATACTTTATTACCCTTTCTGTAAAGAACATTTTCCTAATATCCAGCCTATATTTCCCTTGGCATAGCTTAAGACCATGTCCTCTCATTCTGTTAGTTGCTGCTTGAAGAAGGAGGCCAGCTCCCACCTGACTACAACCACCTTTCAGGAAGTTGTAGAGAGCGATAAGGTGACCTCTGAGTCTTCTCCAGGCTAAAAAACCCAGCTCCTTCAGTAGTTCCTTATAGGGCTTGTGCTCCAAGCCCCTCACTAACCTTGTTACCTTGTTGTCCTCCTCTGGACGCACTCAACCATCTTAACGTCCTTCCTAAACTGAGGGGCCCAGAACTGGACACAATACTCAAGGTGCAGCCTCATCAATGCTGAGTACAAGGGAAGAATTTGCATCTGGGTTATTGTTACAAATGAGAAGGGAGAGTTTGGATGGTGCCTGCCTTTGTCCAGGTTTCTGGCAGTAGGCAGCAGCTTTACTGAGGTGGCCAGCACCCCAAAACCACTCTTGCTCGCAAGTTCTTAATAATGACCAATCAGATATATTACAACATGAATTATTTATTGAATTGACACAAGGAAAAAACAGACATAAGACTTTAACAGGCTTACTTACTAAACAAGATAAACAAAAGAATGACTAGTAGATTAAAAAAAAAAAAGTGCACAATAAAAGGTACCTATATTACAGCTAGCGAAGAAGTAGTATAGATTAGAAGGCAGTGTAAATTACCACTGAATTGATGATGGAGTACACATAGAATCCTTTCCCTCATTTCCCAGGAAAGTATGCATAAAATTTGCATCCAAACTTAGGGGAGAAGTCCCATGCATTTCCAGGGGGTGTGTAGGAGACTTCTGCCTCCGTGAAAGTTTGTGCAGCTTTTATAGTTTGTAAAGTGAAGTGTCTGTCAGGAATTCCAGCTTACCTCCCCACATCTTGTTCTCAAGGCAAGTTGTTTATTGACAACTGGAAATTCTATCTCTAGCTCCAGGGAGAGAAATAACTCACTAGCCAGAGACAACTCACTAGTCAGAGAAGCTGGCCTTGGTTGTCTGATCAATTCATGTGAGGGGGGAGAACACTCGGAGCTACTGCCCCAGCTGATAGAATAGATAAGCTCTTCTGTGGTAGGGGGGAAGTTGTGGCACAGTTATACAGGTAGAATAACAGAATATCTCAAGTTGGATGGAACCCATAAGGATTTAGTCCAACTCCCTGCTCCATGCAGGGCTACCTAACACTAAACCATATGACTAAGAGTCATCCAGACAGTCCTTAAACTCTTGAAAGGCTGGGTGCTTCTCAGGGTTGCTGTTCCCTGAGATTCTCCTCAGGGTTGCTGTTCCTCGAGGTATATAGGGACTCTCTCTCTCTCTCAGGGTTGCTGTTCCCTGAGATTCTCCTCGAGGTTGCTGTTCCCCGAGGTATATAGGGCTTTTGAGATTCTCTTGCCCGAAAGGTCCTACGCCAGAGCCAGAGAAGACAAGCTGAGTCCGCCAGTGCATGTTTCCAAGGTTGTTTATTCTTTCATTATCTCTTAGTTCTTTCTCAGCTCTGCCAGGCCTCCCCAGCAGAGCAGGACATGTGGCGGACTGGGGCGGATCAGAGGGTCCCGGACCTTTTGTTCCGTTTCCCTCATCCAACCACCATCCACAACATACTTTTTATTTACAGAATCTTACCAATACTTACTACCTATGTTAACATGTCATTTCTACTCTAAACCAATCCTTGTGATACAACTCAGCAGAAAATGGGGGGAAAGAACAAGAACAAGGAGAACAGGACCACTCCCCAATTCCTACATCTTGCCTCTTCAAGCCCATATACTAAAAATCCTAGATTCTACATTTACACTCTGTGATAAACTAACTACTGCTTATTTTGAATTCTTTTGGCTTGTGATTCTTCATACAATGTGGGTATTCACTCCCATGAACAGGGATCAGAAGCAGTGTCCTCCTGGGCTCTGTGTGAGGCTGGCTGCCCCCCTTGTACAGATCCCAGACCCGCCTGTCCCGTCTCCAAACCCTCCAGGGTGGCCAGAGGGATGTCCTGGACTCTGAGAGGTGCTGTGACCACTTCCCTGGGGAGCCTGTTCCAGTGACCACCCACCTTATCAGCAAAGAACCTTTTGTTACTGTCCAATCTGAACTTCCCCTGATGCAGTTTCATAGCATTTCCTTGTGTCCTATCACTGGTCACCAGAGAGAGAGGAGATCAGCACCTCCTCTTCCACTGCCCTTCTTTAGGAATTTGTAGATTGTGATGAGGTCAGTTCTTAGCCTTCTTTTCTCCAAACTGAAAAACTAAGTGACCTCAACTGTTCCTCATAATTTATCACAAAGTAGTTGAGAGAAAGCTCAAGAAGTAAGACACAGGAGTTATGTGGATTATTATGACCAGATTTATTGCTAATACAGTATCTAAACATTACTGATACAGTATCTAAATAATAACTATTGTTTATTTATGGAAATGAGACACTTGACACGGCCAGTATATCAAGCAGCAATTCAATTTAATAATTGATTAATTAGCATGGTAAACTGTGAGCAAAGACAGCGCACTGGGTACAGTGGAAGGATTTTCCCTTCCGACTGCACACCGATTGCTGGACTTGCTGGTATTTTATTTGCTATATTCATACATATTCATAAGCTTTTCTCAGCAGTTTCTATTTCTAGTTTTTAAAGTCACTGTTCAATACCTAACAATAGTAAATCTATGACGGTGGTGTGTGCAATTGCATTTTATGGAAATGGTATGCTCTGGCTCACCCCTGTAAAGTGTATGGTTTATCCTAAGTCTGTAACCTCCCTGCAGTACCATGTATCTGTAACCTCATTGGCTGGAGAATCTTAGCGCGCCTACTTCGAAACTCCCTGTTAAGAGTGCAGGGTGAAGTGGGCTCGTCCTCTTTGCCCTGGAGGTCTCCGGAGGCTCCGCTGCTCTTCCCTTCCCTCTCTCCCCTTCCCTCTCTCCCCTTCCCTTCCCCCTCTCTCTCAGTGACCATGCTGCCTTCCCGGGGTCGAACTCCAAATAAACCCTCACCTCATCAGCACCTCAACAGCCATCTAGAGTCTCCTTTGCCTGCCTGCATGCAAATACCAATGAACCTAAAGCCCGGGGGGCTCCTGGGGAACCCTCCCCGGGGACCTCCCTAAAATCTAAACCTCAACAAATGATGCACCAACGTGGGGCGAGAGCACCAATGACCCTGAGACAAAGATGGACCACCACACCACCAGCACAGCGCAGAACCCCGCGGAACACCGCTTCAGTGCCGTCTCCGGCGGAGCGGCCATCCCGGGCCGTCGCGGCATGGGGCGGCCCCTCCCCCACCGCGCAGAGACCCCGCGAGCCACCACTGCCAGCCAGCGCAGCGCGGGCCCGGGTCCCAGCCCCTTGGGGCCCCAGCCCGCCGCAGCGCGGTCTGCGCAGCCCCGGCAGCGTGGCCCCAGCAGCGCAGTAGCGCGGTGCGGGCAGCACCGCCCCGGTGCGGCAAGGCTCTGGTGTGAGTCTCTTTGCCTACCAGCACGCGAACACCCACGAGCCAAGAGCCCGGGGGGCTCCCGGGGAAGTCTCCCCGGAGACCCCCCTAAAATCTAATTACAACAGTGCTGTTTGGTTCCTATTCAATTTCTATAGTCTATTGTGATCTATTTCAGATTTCAATATTTGAGGATGTACATCCAGGATATGTATGCCAGGTGGTGGGTCCAGCTTCCAGATGTGGGGTCCAGCTTCTATTTTCCAGGTTTATCAGTCTTTGATAGTGATGTTCAGTTTCCCTTTCTCAAGAACCATAAATCAGCGAGCTGAAATCTTTCTTCTGTATCCAGGATATTTTTTTACCAGTCTGTGAGAAAGCCTTTTTACGTTCTAAAACTACAGTCTGACTCAACAGAAGGGACCACAACCTGATGATACTATAATTCTTTGCGATAAATGTGAAATACAAAGTTGTGTTTCGTGTCAGGGAAATAAAAATAATCTGTGTAATTGTAATTGTAGAACACGGCCATGGGACAGTTATAAAGATGAGTTCTAATAAACAACCGAGGAAAGCATGGAGGCACGTTTTTGAACAAACTTTGCTTGCAATTACCTATTATAAATCTCAAGCTATTCTGTAATAAGAGTCTTTTAATTATAACTTTAGAAGCTTGCTTTGTATTAAAGAATTTTTAACTGTAGTTTTAGAATGTAAAAAGGCTTTTAGATGAAAGAAGGAAGTAAGAAGGGGGGCCCAGGCCTTTCACAGAAGGTGGGAAAACATCCTAGACACAAAAGAAAGACTTCAGCTCGCTGATTTATGGTTCCTGAAAAAGGAAAACTGAACATGACTATCAAAGATTGATAGACCTGGAAAATAGAAGCTGGACCCCACATCTGGACGCTGGACCCCACCACCTGGAAAACATATCCTGGAAATACATCCTGGAATATTGAAATTTAAAATAGACCACAATAGGTATTGAATAATGACATTAAATATTGGAAATAGAAACTGCTGAGGAAAGCTTATGAATATGTATGAATATAGCAAATAAAACACCAGCAAGTCCAGCAATCGGTGTGCAGCTGGAAGGGAAAATCCTTCCACTGTACCCAGTGCGCTGTCTTTGCTCACACTTTACCATGCTAATTAATTGAATTGCTGCTTGATATATTGGCCGTGTCAAGCGTCTCATTTCTAACACCCCTGCTTTCTAAACTTCTCAGAAAAGTCTGGGTGTGGCTCAGTCCACTTAGTCTCAGATGAAAGAGATAAGAAACACTGCCCCACCTGGTTTTAACAGATGGTCTATTATCAGAAGGCACCCACCCTCCTCCCCCCTGGAGTTACAAGAGATAAAGAAAAAAGAAACCATTCCCCAAGTGCTTTCTACAGATGAAATAGAATCTCAAGAATACACTTTTTTTTGTTACATAACCCAAGACAAGAAGTTACTTTTTTTTGCATAGCCAAATACTGCAAGATGACCTTACATCTAACAAGTCAGACTTTCATTAAGAAAGTTTCAGTCTTTACAAAACTGACAAATGCATAGGTTTGGCTACCAATTCCCACTTTCTCTTTTCTCTTTTCTTTTCTTTTCTTTTCTTTTCTTTTCTTTTCTTTTCTTTTCTTTTCTTTTCTTTTCTTTTCTTTTCTTTTCTTTTCTTTTCTTTTCTTTTCTTTTCTTTTCTTTTCTTTTCTTTTCTTTTCTTTTCGCTTTGCTTCTTCAGCGCTGCCACGGGGCGGGTGGAGTGAAATGAAGCAGGTGGGCGGAGCCACCGCTGCCGCGCGACTCGCTCCGCCGATGCCGGGCCCGGCCCGGCCCCGCCACCACCGTCCGGCCGGGACTCACTAACGGCCTAGCGCGGCTGCCGCGCTTAGCACGGGAGCCGAGGCGGTGACGGGACGCAGCCTGGCGGTGCGGCTGGGGGAAGGGGACGTTTCTCGCCGCCCCCGCTGCAGCCGGGAGCGGGCGGAGGGACTGGAGACATCTTCACCTGGCGCTGCCACATAGGCGGGGCGCAGTGTTCTGTCTGGTGTCCCGGGGCACTGCTCGGCCGCTGAAAGCAGGGAGGCAGTGGGAGCGGGGCTTCTGGTAGAATGATCCCCTCCACCTCCTCCCCCACAGGCGGCCAGCAGCACAGTCAGCACACATAAGCTGAAAAAGTACAGCGAGTCCCTGCCACGCTTCCACACAGCTTCATTAGGTTCTGGCTTTTCTGGGTTGTGGGCAGTGCAGGCGAGGTCTAGGCGGTTGCAGCGGCGGTCCAGCCGCAGCGGCAGCACGGGGGCTGTGTGGGTTTGGGCGGCTCCGGTCGGGCTTCTCGAGGCGCGGACGGCAACTTTTTTGAGCGGCTGGCTGTGGGCTGCCCCTGCTCCGCTCCCGGCGGGGCAGGCGGGGACGGCGGGGAGCTGAGACGACCCAGGGAGCTGCCCACCGCCCTCGCGGAAAGCTCTGCTCCGGGGAGCAGCGGGGGAAGGTGGCTGGTTCGGTCAGAGGGCTTAGGGAAACACTAGGGAACTGGCAGGACGGAGCGGGAAGGATCCCCACTAGCTTGCACATTGCTACTGGGGACCCCAGGTGGAGGTTCTGGTGCCGACGGACACCGGACAGCGGGGTCACCGACAATGTTGCATTGCTCTCCGGGCCAGTTAAAGGCACAGGCACACGCCATCTCTGTCCCGTATCTGTCAGCTGGAATGTCCGAAGGAAAATCTCTTAAGGTGGACGGGAGAGTTCTGGCATTCCCGGGTTTTTCAGTCACTGGGCTTTTTAAACACCCACAAAATTAATTCTCCGAGGTCTTCTTAAATTTCTTCCCCCGGTCAGCCAATTTCAACTTACAAACCTTGTTAATGTCTCTCTCCTCTACAGACATTCGTACTCCCATTGTTAGACGAATGTTGCCATTCTCCTACCTTCTTCTGAAGGCCTGCCTTCTTCCAAAAATCGTTGCCAGAGCAGCCTCCTCTTGGCTATCTAGCCTCAAAATGTTCCTCTTCGACTCAATGCTGGCACACTCATGAGAAAGGGTTCCTACTCTTATAAATGAAAAGCTAGACTTGCCAATGCATCAAGCAATATAGCCAATTTATTAACTTGTTTGATATAAAGGTGAGCAATGACAGCACTGGGTATGTGGGGGGTGTCCGCCCCAACCAACACTCAAATTCAGGTCTCGGACAGTAGTCTCTCATACCATTCTAGGCACTTCGCTTTCCCACATTTTCAGTTATTTTCTACTTGCTTTTCTTCGTAATCAGCAGTTGTGGTTTTTGAAGATCTGTTGGGGAGATGGTCCGAGATGGTCTTCTGATATCTCCAGCCTCCCATTCTTCTTTTAAAACATCTTTTTCCACTAGCATTATTTTTGGTTGTACAGTTTGCTTAAGCAAGCATATTATTCTGTTAGTCAGCATACATTTTGCAAGCATCTCAGTCATTACACAACCTAAAGCTCCTAAAGCTAGCATGTCTCAATAAGTGTCTTCATAGGGCCCCTCTCTCAGTGATTACAAAACCCAGTCAGCATGTTTCAAAAATGTCTTTGTAGATCGTCTCAGCTTATGTTAGTACTACTTCCACTTTTTAAGTGATTACAAATTCTTCATACTCAAAAAACCCAAATTATAACTTGTACAAAGGATAGTTTAAAACTTATACTACAAGGTAGTTTAAAGCTTATATTAATTACTTGTGTAATATATGATGTAATTCGTGTTCATGCAATATAAATGGATAAGCTTCCATGTTCATGTAATATGATGTATCGATGGTATAAATTCAGTCACGTTTTAGGAGGAATACAGTAGCAGTCACCAGGCTTGGAAATAAAGTAAAAGGATTAAAAATTGTGAATGACCTTACTCAAAACTTGGGCAAGAACCATGATTTACAACAGAAAGGAGGATGACTAGGAGAAGAGATAAGCCCACTCCGGAGATGGACTCCACAAGGACCGACAATTATCGCTTCATATGGATCTAGACTTCATCATCCGGGGTGTGCATCCCAATACAAGATTCCCAAAATTGATTCAAGTATTCATCTCTTCTCAAAAATCCAATCAATCCTCCGAAGTGAGGACAGAATTACATGAATATGGAAAAAGAGTCAAAAAGGACAAAGAAGTATGAAGCAATGCCCTGTCCAACCAAAAACTGTATATAAACTGACCCTTCTGGGACTGAAATTGTGAACAGGGAAGCTCCGGTGCGATAGAGGCCGAAGCTAGGTTCACCCAGTGCGGACCCCGGGCTCGACACTGACTTTGTTTGTGGCTTTTTTTTTTTTTGCAAATTTTGTTTCCAAATTTTATTTTGTAAATACTTAATAAAATTCATTTTTATTAATTGGATTGGCCACGCATTTAAAACAAACTTGGGGACTCGTCCAGGATCCAGTTTTTGGGGTCTACGGTCCCCCTCTTTCCATCCGGGAGGCGCCCCGCTGATTCAGCGGCCCGGTGAAATGGGGAGATCTTGTGGAACTGACTAGACATACTGAACCAATCAGAAAAAGCCACAAGCAAAAGAGGACAGGATAAGAGCTGGCTCAGGGGCTCTCAGAAAACTCAGGGAGGACTCGGGGTAAGGAGTCCTCGGAACTGCAGCATAGTTTCACTCATAAAATCGATGTGGATGAAGAATCCACGCAGGAAACAGCTCCGTAAGTATTGTGTGGTTGAGGTGGGTGATGGTGTGAATGAGATGTGATATTTTCACGAGGTGAGTGCGGACCCCATGATCGCAGTTCCATTGTCCCCTGAGGGAGACGGTCGGTCACGGGGGAAGCGAGTGACTTAAGTTACATCAAATCCGATCCGGGGAAGGGTCAGACATTGGTCACGGCGGCTAAAAGGGAAGGGACGTCCTTGA
This sequence comes from Prinia subflava, assembly GCF_021018805.1. Classification (NCBI taxonomy): domain Eukaryota; kingdom Metazoa; phylum Chordata; class Aves; order Passeriformes; family Cisticolidae; genus Prinia; species Prinia subflava. The sequence continues at coordinate 2,515,591 of NW_026960608.1, forward strand.
GAGTTTAAGGGCTGGTAAACCTTTTAGTCTAGGACCAGGGTAGGTCCAGGAAATTTAGGCAAATAGAGAGCTCATCACCAGGTGAAACCGTCCTTGTCGGACCCTTGTGGGGCTAGCAGTCTGGTGATACCGAAATAAGGAATCAGAGAATACGGTACCGGGTAAGTTCAGGAATTGCAAAGTTAGAAAAAGTCAGGACTTCATGTGTGACAGGCTAAACTGCAGTAGCCTAGACGATATGTGACAGCAGAAGAGTAAATCTCAAAGGAAAATGGAGGAGAAATCCTCTGAGAAATGGAAGGATAGTACCCCAGAAATCCCGAGGGGAAGCCCATTGGGGTGGTTACTGGAGCGTTGGGATTATTGTCCCATGAGAAGGAGAAAATCTAAGGAAAAAATGATCCATTTCTGTGTAGAAGTCTGGGGAGGGGAGGAGATAAGGAGTCATGTAATTTGGCCTGTGTTTGGTACGTTTGAGCAATGGACACGTAGAGCTTTGTGCACTTGTGTAGCTGGCTAACAGACACAGGATGAGGAGGAGTATGAGTACCCTAAGGTATGGGAAAGGGCAGACGTCAGGCTCTTTCCAATAAATACCAAAAACCTTAGTGGTGCCCAAGGCAGCACATGGGATCCTTTAGATAATTTGACACCACCCTACCTACAGCCTTTACCCCAGCCTGCTCCAGTTCCAGCACTCCCAGGACACCCACCCCAACCCCTGCAGGCGGCTCGAGCTCCTCTGCTGGGGGCTTCGGCACTGCCTCCTGCACAACAACCCTCACTAGCAGGGATCCAGCCCCTGCCCCCTTCCCAGCCCCAGGATATCCTACCCCCAGAACACCCACCTCCCGAGCTGGACTCGGCACTCCCTCCCAGCTCTAGCCCCTCCACGAGCCTTCCAAAAGCGACCTTCACCCTACCAGCCAGGAGGATGCAGCAAAAGCCAAAGAGAATAGGTGAGTAGGATAACGAAGAAGAGGAAGATAGGCACAACCTCCTTCCCCTAAGGAAGGTGCTGACTGCCCCAGGAGTTATCAGAGATGTAAACGTACCGATCAATACTGGACATGTAAGAGTCTTTAAAAAGGAGATGGGAAAATTAATGGACAACCCTTTAGGGGTCTCTGTCAGACTTGATGAGTTCCTGGGTACGAGTATCTATTCATACAATGATCTCACCACAATATTAAGATCTCTGTTTAATACAGAGGAAAGAGAGTTAATTAGGCAAGCGGGAATGAGGGAGTGGGAGCACCGAAATCCCCAGGGCACAACAGAGGAACTGAGGTGGCCTAGTCAGAGACCTAATTGGGATGCCCAGATGGAGGACGGCAGGTGAAATATGATAGATTTAAGGAACGTAATAATACAGGGTGTAAGAGAAGCAGTACCGAGGGGACAAAACATTAATAAGGCATTTGGGGAATGTCTGGGGAGGGACGAAACTCCTTCAGAGCAGTTAGGTTAAGAAAGAGTACAGATGTATTCAGGAACAGACCCAAATTCCCCTGTAGGGGAGGTGTTGTTAAAAATACGGTTTGTGGCAAAATCATGGGAAGATATACGGAGGAAACTCGAGAAAATAGAGAACTGGCAAGAGAAGGGGTTGCAGGAGCTGCTTAGAGAGGCCCAAAAGGTTTACATGAGAAGGGAGGAGGAGAGACAGAAGGTACAGGCGAAAGTGCTAGTTGCTGCTGTCAGGGAAGTGCAGAGGCAGGATCGACCCCATGATTCCGGAAGAGATCGCTCCCAGAGGAGGAAACGACCTCTGCCAAGAAGGGACTCCGACAGTCAGAGGGAGAGACCTGAATGCTATTACTGCAAGCAAAAGGGGCATATTAAGAGGGATTGCAAGAAAAGATTGAAAGATTTGAAGATGTTTCAGGAAGACTAGGCAAGTCTGGGACTCTTTATTTTGGGGTCGAGAACATCTAAGGAGCCCTTGATAACATTGAAAATAGGACTCCATAGGGAGGAGATATCCTTCCTAGTTGATTCGGGAGCCGAACGCTCCACAGTTCAGAAATTGCTGAAGGGGTGCACAAAGAGTAGGGACACCATGATAGTGATAGGAGCGAAGGGGGAGTCCTTCAAGGTTCCGGTTATTAAAGATATAGAAATAGAATCAGAGACTAAAATTTGTTTGGGGAACATGTTACTGGTAGAGTAAGCAGATTACAATCTGTTAGGAAGAGATTTGGTTGTAGCTCTAGGAATAAATTTAATAGTTCAGGGACTGGACTTGGTAGTAAGTTTGTACAAATTAACAGAGGAAGATGAAAATAAGGTAGATCCTATAGTCTGGCACACCCAGGGAGAAGGTGGGAGATTAGAAATGGAACCAATTTCCATAGAAATTCAGAGACCAGAGGAACCCATCAGAATAAAGTAATACCCCATTTCCATGGAGGGAAGAAAGGGATTAAAGCCCCTAATCGATTACTTAGTGAAACGGGGAATCTTAGGACCATGTCTGTCCAGGCATAATACCCCGATTCTAGCAGTAAGGAAAACTGACTGGAGTTTTAGGTTGTTTCAGGATTTGAAGGCTGTAAATCAGAGAACAAAAACAAGCTTCCTTGTGGTCGCTAATCTGTACACCCTCTTAAATCAGATCTTCCCTGAGGACACTTGGTACAGTGTAATAGACCCAAAAGACGCTTTTTGGACCTGCCCCCTAGCTGAGGATAGTTGGGATTATTTTTCTTTCCATTGGAAGGATCCGGAGACAAATAGGAGACATCAGTTCCGATGGCCATCCCTGCCCCAGGGGTTCATCGATTCCCCCAATCTGTTTGGGCAAGCATTAGGGCAGTTGTTAAGCCAGTTCGTTCCAATGGAAGGAACGAAACTTTTGCAGTATGTGGACGATCTATTGATCATCGGTCCTAAGGAGGAAGACATGAGGGCAAATACAATAGCGTTGTTGAATTTCATAGGGAAGAAGGGGCTGAAAGTGTCAAAATCAAAGCTGCAGTTCACCGAGCAGGAGGTAAAGTACCTAGGGCATTGACTCACGAAAGGGAAAAAGAAGTTATATCCTGATAGGATTGCGGGAATTATTGCATTACATCCCCCACGGTCAAAGAGGGAGGTTAGGCAGCTGCTGATACTTTTGGGGTACTGCAGACAATGGATTGAGGGATATAGTGAAAAGGTAAAATTCTTATATGAGAAGTTGACCATAGAGAGAATAAAGTGGACAGAGCAGGATGAGGCACAGTACAAAGAGTTGAAGAAGCCACTTGTAGCAGCTCCAGTATTGAGCCTCCCTGATGTAAGGAGGCAGTTTCAGCTGTTTGTGGATGTTAGCAATCACACAGTGCACAGGGTGCTAATGCAGGATTGAGCAGAAATCAGGAAGCTGGTGGGATATGTGTCTAAGCTCTTAGACCCCGTGAGCCGAGGCTGGCCCACCTGCTTGCAGGCGATAGTCGCAGTGGCACTGTTAGTGGAAGAAGCCAAGAAGGTCACTTTTGGGGCACCCTTGGTAGTGTATACCCCTCACAATGTGAGGAGTATTTTGCAGCAGAAGGTGGATAAGTGACTCACCGATGCTAGATTGCTAAAATATGAAGCAATATTGATTCATTCACCCGATTTGGAGCTACAGACAGCTGCTGCCCAAAATCCCGCACAGTTCTTGTTTGGTGAGGCATCAGAGGAGTGTAGTCATGATTGTGCAGAGGTGGTAGAACTGCAGACAAAGATAACACCAGACTTCGAAGAGGAGGAATTAGAGGAAGGAGAGAAATGATTTGTGGATGGATCTGCGAGGGTTGTAGAAGGGAGAAGGAAGTCAGGTTACGCAATAGTGGATGGAAAGACGGGGGAGGTGATAGAGTCCGGACCTCTGAGTGTCAGTTGGTCAGCACAAGCGTGCAAATTGTATGCAGCGTTACAAGCGCTTAGGGGACTGAAAGGAAAGAAAGGTACAGTTTTCACCGACCCGGAGTATGCCTTTGGGGTGGTACATACGTTTGGAAAGATCTGGGAAGAAAGAGGGTTAGTTAGCACTCGAGGAAAAGGGCTTATCCATGAGGAGTTAGTCAGACAGATTTTGGAAGCGATAAGGGAACCTGAGGCTATTTCTATTGTACATGTAAAAGGGATACAGTTCCGAATCTGGGGGAATAATTTGGCAGACCGGGAGGCTAAGAAAGCTGCACTTCTAGTGGTAGAAACCCCTGAAGTTCAGGAAGACAGCACCTAGGGATACCCCTCCCTTCCTTCCCCCAAGGAGATTGAAGGATATAAGAAGATAGGAGGCTAGTGGGTGGAAGAGAAATGGAAATTACCAGATGGGAGGGAATTCTTATCTAGGGATTACACCAGAAAGATCCTGAATAGGCTCCACCAACAGACCCACTGGGGGGTACAGGCCCTCACCAAGCAGTTTCTGAAATTCTTTGGATGCAAGGGAATCTCTGAGTTAGCAAAACAGGAGGTACAGGGGTGTATGATATGTCAAAGGGTTAACTGGGCCAGGTCTTGTCGGACTCAGTTAGGGGGTCAACCCTTGGCATATCGTCCTTTCGGGAGGGTACAGGTAGATTTTACCAAGCTACTCAAGGTAGGTAGGTATAAATACCTACTAGTAATACTGGATCAATTAACCCATTGGGTGGAAGCCTGTCCTAGCTCTAGAGCTACGGCCCAAACAGTATCAAGGATTCTGCTAGAAGAAATCATCCCTCGATATGGTATAATAGATCACATAGATTCAGACCAGGGGACCCACTCCACATCAAAAATTATCGGGCAATTGGCAGACACCCTAGGGATCCGCTGGGACTATCACACTCCGTGGCACCCCCAAAGCTCAGGGTGGGTGGAATGAATGAATCAAACTTTAAAAGCTCATTTGTCTAAGCTAATGCTAGAAACCAGGATGTCATGGGTTAAGTGTCTCCCTTTAGCCCTACTAAACATAAGAACTATGCCCCACTCCAAAAGTGGACTATCGCCTTTTGAAATGCTGTACAGAATGCCCTATGAGCACGGGATGCCTGTCGGTCACCCCAGATTAGAAGACAGCCAAATCCAGCCGTATCTAACAGCCATAAATAAGAACTTACAGGAACTCAGGAAAAAGGGGATAATAATGCAGAGCACCCCCTTGGGATTTGCCATCCATAGAGTGCAACCAGTAGACGAGGTATTGATCAAAACCTGGAAGGAGGTTTCCCTGACTCCACATTGGGAAGGTCCCTTTCTTGTCCTTTTAACCAGACACGTCAGTTTGAACGGCTGAAAAAGGCTGGACACATGCATCATGGGTTAAGAAGATCGAGAGACGGGAAGAGGAACCGAAGTGGAAAGTAGCCTCTCCCCCAGGAGATCTGAAGATCAAACTCCGCAGATGCGATAAACGACTGACGGGAATACAATAAGGTGTTTTAAGCCTGAATGTCTGTGTTTTCCATGCATTCATTTTAAGTGAATCTATTGTCACAAGATCTGGGTTGTACATTGTCAAGGAGCGTATAGACCGAGGGGCTTGTGTACAAAGTGTTTTGAAACAGAGCTGAACCTGACTGGTCGCATCTTAGCGCTTGCCACAAATTTGGATGTATTAGATTCATACGAGTGGTTTCGCATATTCCAAAAGGGGGTGAGGGGACAATTGGACACAAGGGCGCAGGTCCTGGAGATCAAGTGGCAGATAATTAACAAAGTACCCTGTAACACCAATCTGGTAAAGCTATGTCTTGGTTTAGGGCAAATTTGGGAGGAAACCTCTGAATAGGGTCTTTCTGGAAAGCAAACTTAAAAGACCCCCTCTTCTCAGCCAGTCAGGGAAAAAGAACTTCTTTGGAGAAAAGTGGAAAAAACCTATTTATTTAACAACAATATGCCTACAAACATAAAGAATGAATAATATGAAACAATAAAACCTCTCACCGCTCCGAACAGAGATGCTAAACCTGAGAAAATCCTTGCCATGGGTGGCTCAGCTCACTCAGTTCTTTATCAGTCCCAGTCCCTCTGGAGGTCCAGGCCCGGTGGGCCGCAGGTGCCAGCCCACGGTGCCTCTCTGGGGTTTTCAGTCGGGAGCAGATTCAAAGAGTCTCAAGAAAAAGGAAAAAAACAGTCTAGGGAACTTCTCTGCCTTAGCTAGCTAAAACTAACTAAAAAGCAAAAAAGATCTCTGTCACAGCTGCCAGTCTGTGCTTCAGACGAACTAGACCAACACAGTCCATAGAGGAATGTGCAGGAGGAGAGCTGTTTTCAAAACAAACTTGGCGCTTCTTCATTCTCTGCTTTGCTCTCAGAGCCAGTCTTAAAGGCACAGAACTCAATATACAGCACAAACAGAACAGACGGTTGGGGATAGATACAAGCATCATAAAGTCACTCTAGGACATTCCACCCCTTATCCCCATATTGTCAACTTAATATTAAAACTAAATAAATTCTAACTCTACACACACACACCTCATACATGTATATGTATAAACAGTATACGACTATATACAGACAATGGCACTGACATTCAGCAAACAATGATATTTACACATGGTTCTCACTTAATCATATTTCCCTGCGGTACACATCGTGTTGTTTTATCTTTCTGCATTATCCACTATGTGCAACTTGGTCTCTGAGCAAAGACAGTCCTACGGATGGGTTTGTCTGTACTCGAGGCAGATCTAATCCAAACTGTCTTTTTTAACAAACTTCTCAAATGTACCACTGGGGCTTTATCTTCGTCTGCTGTAGAGAGGAGCTCAGACAGGGCAGGGCCTGCTCTGTTGGTGGAACCTCGGGTGTTCACGAACCAGGTGGTTTTCACTAAATGCTGCTCTTAATTTTTGAAAGATTTTTTACTTAATGCTTTCAAGGTAGTCTTTAACAGTCTATTGTATTTCTCTACTTTTCTAGCAGCTGGTGCATGGTAGGGAATATGGTACACTCACTCAATACTATGTTCTCTAGCTCAGGTGTTTATAAGGCTATTCTTGAAATGAGTCTCATTGTCTGACTCAGTTCTTTCAGGGGTACCATGCCTTCAAAGGACTTGCTTCTCAAGGTCTAGAATGGTGTTATGGGCCGTAGTGTGAGGCACAGGGTAGGTTTCTAGCTATCTCGTGGTGGCTTCTACTATTGTGAGCACATAGCCCTTTTTTTGGCATCTCTGGGGTAGTGTAATATAATCAATCTGCCAGGCTTCTCCATACTTATACTTGGACTACTGCCTGCCATAGCACAGGGGCTTCACTCGCTTGGCTTGCTTGATCGCAGCACGTCTCACAGTCATGGATAACCTGAGAAATGCTGTCCATGGTTAGATTTACCTCTCGATTTCGTGCTTACTTATAGGTGGCATTTCTGCCCTGATGACTTGGGGCATCATGGGCCTATCGAGCTAGGAACAACTCTCTTTTATGTTGCTAATCTAGGTCTATTTTTGTCACCTCTATTTTGGCAGTTTGATCTGTTTACTCGTTGTTTTGGTGTTATTCATCAGCTTTACCCTTGGGGACATGGGCATTTACATGGCGGACCTTCACAGGTAGTTTTTTTTACTCTAGTAGCGATATCTTTTTACTCATCAGCAGCCTAGATTGGTTTTCTGGGGAAGTCGGTTCCAGGTATATTGCACTCCCTTCTATGTGAAAGCAAACTGAGGCTTGCATTCTGCTGCCAGGGGAATGGAGAAAAATGCATTGGCAATGTCAATTGTGGCATACTATTTGCCGCCTTGGACTCTAGCTGGTACTGGAGTTCTAGCATGTCCGGCACAGCAGTGCTCAGCGGTGGAGTCACTTCATTCAAGGCATGATAGTCCACAGTCAGTCTTTATTCAGACTTGCGCACAGACTAAATGGGGCTGTTGAAGGGTGGGTGGGTTTTGTTGACCACCCCTTGGCTCTCTAGCTCACGGATCATCTTGTGAATGGGAATCATGGCATTTCGAGTTGTTCTGTACTGTCAGCGATGCACTGTCAAAGTGGCAATTGGCACCTGTTGTTCTTTTGCCTTCAGAAGTCTAACTGCAGATGGGTTCTCTGATAGTCCAGGCAAGACGTTAAATTGCTTAACACTTTCTGTCTCTACAACCGCTATTCCAAAAGCCCACTTGAGTATTTTTGGGTCTTTGAAATACCCATTTTGGAGGAAATCTATGCCCAAAATATATGGGGCCTCTGGGCCAGTCACAATAGGGTGTTTCTTCCACTCATTTCTAGTCAGGCTCACATCAGCTTCTACTAAAGTAAAATCCTGTGATCTCCCTGTCACGCCAGCAATAGAAACAGATTCTTCTCCTACATATCTTGATGGGATTAACCTGCACTATGAACTAGTGTTAACTAAGGCTTCATACTCTTGTGGTTCAGATGTGCCAGGCTAATGAATCTACACAGTCTAATAAACACGGTTTTCTCTAGCCTCTACCTGGCTAGAGGCAGGGCCCCTCTAAGCCTGGTTATCTTTCTTTTCTTGGGTAACTGGAGCTGCTTTTTTTTTGGTGGAACTTCCTTTTTGAGTCTTGCTGTTTTCTAATTCAGACACTCGTCGAGCCAGAGCAGCAGTAGGTTTTATATCTCATCTCTTCATGTTTTTTCCACAATCATGCAGGAACTACCACAGCTCAGCTTGTAGAGTGGTATTTCTTTCTCTATCTGGGTAACATCTGCATTTGGTGCCAGAACTTTTGATCTGTACTGCTGAGATTTGGAGAAAGCCTTCTTTCATCTCTTCTTTGAGCTTCTTGTGGCTCTCTTCTATCGTGTCTTCTAATTTCTGCAGACGTGCTTCTACAGCTGTGATTCTTGCGTCTGTTGGACTATGCACAGCATCTGCATACGCTCAGAGCTTTTTTGACATATCCAGCACGGTCTCCTCCGTGTCATCCTGCTTCATTATTGCTAAAGCAGAAGAGTATTCTTGTGGCCCAAGTCGCACAAGTTTTCACCACATCACGGGTGTACATGGTACCAAGTCTGGGTTCCTAATGTTTAGGTCATCTGAGAAGGCAATCTCTGCCACTGCCATTTCTCTTAAGCATTGAATCCCTCGTTTTATGGTCTTCCACTGGGTCTGCTGCATATAGAGGTCATCTGTACACAGATATCTTTGTGCTACACTTCCCAGGACCCGTTCCCAGAGACTGCAAGGGTGAGCCTCCCTCATTATTTCTTGGTCAATAACGGGGTCATGTGACAGGGATCTCAAATGCCTCGCTTCAGTGCCATCTAGAATTGTAGCCTCACCTGCAGCATCCCAAAGACAGACTAACCAACTAATTATAGCCTCATCAGGTCGTCGAGTGTAATCTTTTCTTAGGTCACGAAGGTCCTTCAGGGAAAAGGACTCAATAGTGGCTCCTGATCTTGTGCCAGTCTGTGGGGCTTTTGATCTTGTGCTAGTTGGTTGGGGTCCTGCTCTTGTACCAGTTGATTTGCCTTCTGATCTTGTGTGAATTGGTTGGACTCCTGATCTTGTGCCAAATGGCTGGACTTCTGGTTTTGTGTCAGTTGGTTGAGCTTTTGATTTTGTATCAGTTGGTTCGGCTTTTGTTTGTGTATCAGTTGTTTCGGCTTCTGACTGTGTGTCAGTTGCTTCGGCTTCTGACTGGGTGCCAGTTGGTTCAGCTTTTGATTGCGTGTTGGGAAGCATTGCGGGTTTTTCACCTGGATCACTGCCCACTGGTCGATCGGTTTTGCGTGTGTACTTCTTTCTTTTCTTTCTCGCAGCGACTGCCAATGTCTTAGCCTCACTGTCTGGTTTAGCTGCTGCCTGAGTAGTTGGGGTGTTGGCTGCAGTCTGAGGGGCTGGGGTAGCTGCTGATTTATCTCTCTGCTCCCCTGCCTCTATCTGCTGCCCTACAGTATCTAGCAGCGTGCGATAAGCATATGCCAGGGCCCAGCTTATTGCAATGAGCTTTTTCTCCTTAGAGTCATCATGGCAGTACTCCTCTAGATATTTCTTCACTTCATCTGTGTTCTGAATTTGTTCACGTGAAAATTCCCAAGCTGAGGGATCAGAAAATTCTTTCAAGGTTCAGCCCATTCTCTCCCATTTTCTACACTACTCAGGATTTTCCATGCCTGGGTCTATTTCTGGATTTATTTCTGGGTCAGGGGTGTTATCAGCCTCTCTGGACATCTCAGACCTCACTCTAGACAAGCTACAAACAATATAGAGGAAGCTTAACAGATGAAATACTAGGAAGGTAGTATCTTTAAAATTCAGGGGACACTGAACATTCTCAAAAAGTGATGTAACAGATTCAAAAGAGAAGAAGGAAAGGAAAGGCTGCAAAGCTTCATCCCCTACTCTTCTTCTAACAAACTGGGTACAATTACTAATAAATCTCCAAAACATGCTACTGGAACTAAGACGCAGGGTAGGACGAAGAAACCACAAACCAAACATACCTGGCACAAACTCTGGTAACTTTATAAACTTCCTATAAATCATGATCACTGAGCCTAACAAAATAGCAATCTTAATTCATGCACCTCTAGTGTAAAAGCTATGGGTTAGAGACAACATTGGAGATATTTCTGGAAAAGAAAACAAACCTAGGGACTAGAGAGGTATTAAAACCTCAAAAAAGCCTAGGGAACACAAGGACTCCATTCCTAGAGACATTATGAATTCAAGCAACAACATGGCTACTGTTTTACCACCACACAAAGTACAACCAAAATGCAATCAATAATCAATACAAGTTTTTCCTATTCTCTTTAGCCCCATGTTTGGCACCAATAACAAAAGGTATTGTCTTGGTTTAGGGCAAATTTGGGAGGAAACCTCCAAATAGGGTCTCTCTGGAAAGCAAACTCAAAAGGCCCCTCCCCCTAGTCGGTCCAGGAAAAGAACTTCCTTGGAGAAAAGTGGAAAAAACCTATTTATTTAACAGCAATATGCCTACAAGCATAAAGAATGAATAATATGAAACAATAAAACCTCTCACCGCTCCGAACAGAGATGCTAAACCTAAGAAAATCCTTACTGTGGGTGGCTCAGCTCACTCAGTTCTTTATCAGTCCCAGTCTCTCTGGAGGTCCAGGCCCGGTGGGCCGCAGGTGCCAGCCCACGGTGCCTCTCTGGGGTTTTCAGTCGGGAGCAGATTCAAAGAGTCTCAAGAAAAAGGAAAAAAACAGTCTAGGGAACTTCTCTGCCTTAGCTAGCTAAAACTAACTAAAAAGCAAAAAAGATCTCTGTCACAGCTGCCAGTCTGTGCTTCAGACGAACTAGACCAACACAGTCCATAGAGGAATGTGCAGGAGGAGAGCTGTTTTCAAAACAAACTTGGCGCTTCTTCATTCTCTGCTTTGCTCTCAGAGCCAGTCTTAAAGGCACAGAACTCAATATACAGCACAAACAGAACAGACGATTAGAGATACAAGCATCATAAAGTCATCCTAACACAAGCTATCCAGGTGGGGCGCCTTTAAGAGGAGGTTCGTGGCTCGATCCAATTATGGAACCCCAGAAGAGTACCCTTGCTGCCAGGAAGACGGATTCCCTCGCCACCGGTTGCAACCCAGTGGGGGCAGGCGTAGGCAGAGGAGTACACCAATGGGGAATCCTAGAGATCCTTAGTCTAGCCATGTGCCGGATGGTTGGCCTGCCCCTGGAGGATTGGATCAGCACAGAGGGGCCGAATCTCAATAATATGTGCAAACTATGCCTTGAGATAGCAACCGTGTATAATTGCCAGAAGGACGACATCAAAGGGTACTCTATATATAATGGCACTCAGTTCAAAATGTGCGATTTGGGAGGGAAAATAATCCGCTATGATGCAAAAACGATGCCCAAGGGCGAACAGCGCTGAAAAGTTTATTCTGTCTGGGCTCCACATTGGGGAACTGCTCGCAATGCCTCTCACTGCTGATCACCTGGTTCCCACCGGCACCACACCAGGCCGCACCTGCCGCTAGCTCCACTCAACGCCTCTCATGCAGGGCACCAAAAAGGAAAAGCTGCTGCCACCACTTTTGCCCTTCTGTCGGCAGGATGGCTAGCTAAAAGCGGCTAAGCAATTAAAGTTCATTGCGAGGCATGCCGAAACAGCAGAGGCAGCATGGCACCGTCCCGGCCGCCCTACCCTGGCCTAGTGGTCCTAGCTGCCTGGCCACTCCCAGACTGGGATGGCAGCGGCTGCTCCTGGCCTGGGCCGCATGGTCTCCACGGCATGGCTGCTCGCGGCGCTGGGATGGCCCCCCCCCCCCCCCCATAGCGACATGACCCTGGCGGCCGTGCTGGGAAAGGGCCCCGGCCATGCTGCCAGGAAGGGGCCTGGCAGGCCTTCTGGGAAAGGGCTTGTTGGCCCCCTCACCACCCCTCCAAGGGGAGAAAGAAAAAAAGCTTCCCCCGCTTTTTCCTCTCTTAAATATGATATCATAGAGTCTTTACTAGCTTTTCTAATTGGCTTAGCAGTGTGCCTATTTCTTGGAGCCAGACAACAATTGGTTTTTGCCAGGCGCGGAGGAAGTTTTTAGTAGCTCTTCACAGAAAATCACTTCCATAGCTGGCTTCTTCCCTCCTCACCAAAAATCAAGCGATGCAAAACCACCACACTCTCTAGACCATTCACCATCTTCATAGCTGTCCTTTGGATGCTCTCTAATAGCTTTATATCCTTCTTATATTGAGGCACCTAAAACTGCACAAAGTACTAGAGGTGAGGCCATGCCAATGCTGAGTAGAGCATAACAGTCACCTCTCGACCATCTGGGGATGGTGTGCCTCATGCATCCCAGGACCTGGTTGACCCTTTTGGCTGCCAGAGCATGCTGTTGTCTCATGGTTATTGTTTCCCTGAGATTCTCCTTGGGGTTGGTGTTCCCCAAGGTAATAAGGGTTCCCCCAAGGTTGCTGTTCCCTGGGAGTTTCCCCTGGGTTGCTGTTCCCAGAGGTAATAAGGTTTTCAGTCTTCTCTTTGCCCTAAGTGTTACACACCAGAGGTAGAGACGACAAACTGAGTCCACCGGTGCGCATTTCCAAGGTTGTTTATTCTTCATTATCTCAGTCCTTTTTCAGCTCTGCCAGGCACTTCCCTGGCAGGGTACCTTATCTTAGTTCTTTCTCAGCTCTGCAAAGTATCTCCGCAGAGCAGGACACGCGGCAGACTGGGTGGATCAGAGAGCCCCGCACCTTATGTACAGTACTCCTGACCCAACCACTGTCCGAGACGTATTTTTTATTTACAAAATTTTACCAATACCTACTACCTTTACTAACATGTCAGTTCTACTCTAAGCCAATCTCTAAAACCCAACTCAGCACAAGATGGGGGACGAGAGCAAGAACAAGGAGGACAGGGGCCACTCCCCAATTCCTCCATCTTGTCTCTTCAGCCCCATATGCTAAGAATCCTAATTTCTATATTTATGTTCTATAATAAACCATCCACTACTTATTTTAAATTCTTAGGATTTGTGATTCTTCCTGCATGTGAGTGTTCACTCCCATGGACAGGAATCAGTCAGCATCCTCCTGGGATCTGTGTGGGTCTAACTGATCCCCCTGTACAGATCCCAGACCCCCCTGTACAGTCTTCAAATCCTCCAGGGCAGCCAGAGGAATATCCTGGACTCCAACACTGTTGACTCATGTTTAACTTGCCATTAACCCAAATCCACAGATCTCTTTCCATGGGGTTGCTCTCCAGCCACTTGTTTTCCAATTTGTATGGATAGCCAGGATTACCACATCCCAGGAGGAGAATCTGGCTCTTGCTCTTGTTAAATTTCATATGACTGGTGATTGCACAGCTCTCTAGTCTGTCTAGATCTCTCTGTAATGCCTCTACCCTTGAGAGAGTCCACAGCTTCTAATTGAGTATTATTAGCAAACTGAATGTTCTGTAGATTCTTGCATTCAGATCATTTATAAAAACAATAAAGAGCACTGGCCCTAAAATTGAGCCCTGAGGAACCCTGCTGGTGTCTGGCTCCCAGCCTGATGTAACCCCACTTACTATAACTCTTTGAACCTGACCCATCAGCCATTTGCTCACACAACCTATTATGGACTTGTCTAGGTTTATGCTGGACATTTTTTCCAGAAGCATACAGTGAAAAACAGTATCAAAAGCTTTGCTAAAATCCAAAATACCCCACATCCACTGGCTTCCCTAGGTCAAGTAGATAGGTGACCTTGTCATAAAAGGTATCTTGGTTTGAGACAACTTAGAGAAGAACACTGGAATGACTTGTCTCCCTTTAAGGGTTCCAGCAATCCCTTTCCACCAATAAGGGACTGTCCTGGGGTGACTGTATGATGCTGAATCCCCTATCGTCTGCTCTATACCCAGACATGAGTCTTGTAGCTTTACATTTGAAGGGGGGGGGAGGTGATGGAATTCTTTCAGCGACTGTATTCAAAATGAGACGCTTGACACGGCCAATATTTCAAGCAGCAATTCAATTTAATAATTGATTAATTAGCATGGTAAAGTATGAGCAAAGACAGCACGCTGGGTACAGTGGTAGGGTTTTCCCTTCCGACTGCACACCAATTGCTGGACTTGCTGGTATTTTATTTGCTATATTCATACATATTCATAAGCTTTTCTCAGCAGTTTCTATTTCCAATTTTTAACGTCACTATTCAATACCTAACAATAGTAAATCTATGATGGTGGTGTTTGGTTCCTATTCAATTTCTGTAGTCTATTGTGATCTATTTCAGATTTCAATATTCCAGGATGTACATCCAGGATATGTATCCCAGGTGGTGGGGTCCAGCTTCTATTTTCCAGGTCTATCAGTCTTTGATAGTGATGTCCAGTTTCCCTTTTTCAAGAACCATAAATCAGGGAGCTGAAACCCTTCTTCCGTATCCAGGATGTTTCTCATCATTCTGCGAGGAAGCCTTAAGCCTTGTTACATTCTGAAACTACAGCTTAAAATTCTTTAGTACAAAGCAAGCTTCTAAAGTTATAATTAAAAGACTCTTATTACAGAATAGCTTGAGATTTATAATAGGTAATTGCAAGCAAAAGATTTATTAAAAAACCTGCCTCCATGCTTTCCTTGGTTGTTTATTAGAACTCATCTTTATAACTGTCCCATGGCCGTGTTCCACAACTACAACTACCCAGATTTTCTTTATTTCCCTGACAAGAAACACAACTTTGTATTTCACAAAAACACAGATAACTTGCTCATCTTTTCCAGCTCTCTCAGCTTTTTTTCTCCAGAGAGAGAGACGGAGTTTTTCTTTTCTTTTTAGCTAGTTTTTTAGTTAGCTGAGGCAAGAAGTTTTTCCTGGGACTGTGGCTTCTTCTTCTCCCCCTTCTTCTGGAACTGTTCAGCTTTTCTCCGGTCTGAAACACCAGAATGTCACTGGGGGCCTCCCGCACTGCCCCGGAGGCCAGCTCTGGATCCCAGAGAGAGCTGAGCCATACCTACAGAAAAGACTCTGAATCTACAAGCTCTTCTCCACAGCGAGAGGTTTTATTATTTAACATTATTCGTTCTTTCTTATGCCTATGAGCACCCTGCTTGTTAAATAAACAGATTTTTTCACTTTCCTCCAAGGAAAATTCTTTCCGAACCTGGATGGGGGAGGGGTTGATGAAACTTGCCTTGTATTAGAGGACACATTTATTACAGGACATTTCCTCCCAATTTGTCTCAAATCAAGACAGGGAGGAATTCTAATATAGATAAAAGTGGACAAATAACCTTTTATTAACAAACAGAATGCCAACAAGGGGGGGGAAAAAGTAAATAACTGCTAGATATCAAACTGCTAAATCCCACAACCCCACTGGAACAGAGACCCAAAATGCCAGATATACTCAATCCCGATACAGGGCCTAGCAGGGACAACCTCGGGCTTTGCAGGACAAAAGGGACAAGAAGGCATCACATCCCCCTCGGGAAGGCAGGAGTCTCATGGAGCAGTTCCAGCAGCAGATGAAGAGATTCCCTATGCCAAGGCACAGCAAAGCAGGCATGGTAGGTGAAGCAGTTGGACTGGAGCTACTCAGCGCTTCCTCTCTCTGGCTCTGTGTAGTTGACAATGACTCAGGCTGGAGCAGGGCAGCTCCGCTCCTGTCAAAAGGATGCCCCCGGCTTTGGACAGGCAAATGTGGAATTCGCCCTTAAGGCAGTTCAGAGACCACTACTGCAGCTTCTCCAAGCTGAGGAATAAAAAACACCCAAAAAGGAAATAAAAGCCTTTGCCTGAACAAACACCAAGCAGCCAGTGGCACAAATACCACACTAAAAAAAAAAAAAAAAAAAAAAGCAGCAAAAAACCTGTGCTTTTCAATAACTACCAGAATAACCTTCTCCGTAATTTTGCCAGGTGCTGAAGGGACACTGACAGTCCTGTACTTATCAGGGTCATCTCTCTTGTCCTTCTTGAAAATTGGGACAATGTTACCCAGAGTCTAGTCAACTGGGACCTCTCTGTATTCCCAAGACCATCTGAAACTCATTGAGAGAGGTGTAATGACATCAGCCAGCTCTTTGAGCATTCTTCTATGAATCCCATCAGGGCCCATAGACTTATAGAGATCCAGCTGGAGCAGTAGATCCTGCACAGTTTCAGGGTTGACTTGGAGTTTGTCATTCTCACAGTCATGGTCCTCCAGTTTAGGGCTCTGAGGGTCCCAGAGCCCATCATTGGTATTGAAGACAGAGGTGAAGAAAGCATTAAATGTCTCTGCTTTGTCTGTGTGCCTGTTTGTGAGGTGACTGATGTCATCAGGCCACAGACTAATGTTATCTCTGATTCTCCTTTTGCTGTTAGCATGTTAAAAAGCCCTTTTTGCTGTCCTTCACAGTGTTGGCCATCTTGAAACCTAATGGTGCTTTGTCCACACGAGTTTTCTCCCTACAGTGCTGAATAGCATCTCTGTAGTCCTCCCATGTTGCCTGTCCTTGCTTCCAGTACCCATACACTTTCCTTTTCCACCTAAGTTCTAGGAGGAGATCCCTGCTCAGCCAAGCTGGCCTTTTGCCTTGCTTACTTGACTTATGACACTTTTGAATTTCCTGCTCCTGTGCTCTTAAGAGATTGCTCTTAAAAAGTGACAGCACTGATGGACCCCAGAACCTTCAAAAACGTTTTCCCAGGGAAGCTTACTAACTGGGTTCCTGAGTAGCACCAAAATTGGATTCAGTATTCCTACGGAGGATCTTCCAGATGTTGAATAGAATGCAGCATTATTTTCTGGGTCTTGTAAACCACCCTGTATTGCAACATCATTATTTTTTTTTTAAATTCAACTTGAAAGCCACTAAATCTTATTCATGTGTAGAACTATCTGCAGATTGTTTTCTGTCCTGTACCTATGCAGTACATTATTTCCTATAACCAAATCAACCTTAAATGTCATTTTTCCCTGATGTACTCAAGTGTTTAATTTTTGGTGGTCTTCCATTAACTTTAGTCTTTCTAGCTCTGCTGTCTTGGATTTTGGTTTCTTTCCATAAATAATTCTTTGTGCCGCCTGGGTTTGGTTCAGTTTCTTTAGTGGTTGTGCTCATTGATCTATTTCTTTCTAAAAAATGGTCAGAATGGAGACCAGCTGGCTGAGGAAAGGCTAGATCATTTAGTGCTAACTTGGTGTCC
Source organism: Prinia subflava (assembly GCF_021018805.1). Classification (NCBI taxonomy): domain Eukaryota; kingdom Metazoa; phylum Chordata; class Aves; order Passeriformes; family Cisticolidae; genus Prinia; species Prinia subflava. The sequence continues at coordinate 2,533,147 of NW_026960608.1, forward strand.
TGAGGTTACTTTATGATGCTTGTATCCCCAATTGTCTGTTCTGTTTATGCTGGATATTAAGTTCTACACCTTTAAGACTGGTTCTAAGAGTGAAAGAGGGGAAAAGAAGAAGCGTGGAGTTTGTTATCAGAAACTGCACTTGCTCCCTCGCATCCTCCACAGACAGTGTTGTCTGCAGTACGGACAGCGAGAGAGAGCTCTCCTTTGCTTTTTAGATAGTTTTTTTGCTAGCTGAGGCAGAGAAGTTCCCTGGACTGTGGTTTTTTGTGTTTTTTTTTCTTTTTCTTGGAACTGTTAAAACCTGTTCTGGACTGAAAACCCAGAAAAACACCAGGAGCTCATGCCTGCTGCCCACCGGGGCCCAGGACAGCATTTTCCAGCACCGGAGGGACTGATAAGAGACTGAGAGAACTGAGCTACATACAACCCATGGCAAGGACTTTCTCAATTTTGCCATCTCTCTTCAGAATGGCAAGAGGTTTTATTGTTTAATATTATTCCTTTTTTATGCTTGTGAACACTTTGCTTGTTGAATAAACAGTTTTTTTCCACTTTTCTCTATGGAAATTTTTTCCCGAACTGGTTGGGGGAGGGGTCTCTTAAATTTGCTTTCTAGAGGGACCCCATTTGGAGGTTCCCTCCCAAAATTTTACCCTAAACCAGGACACTTGATTATTAGCTGAGTTTTCTTGTTATTCTGTTGGGAGCTGCTTATCTGAGTCTGAAGTGGTATATATATGTGGACTTAAAATAATTTTAAAGTTTTGTGTCCATGAAAACTGGAGTCTCCTTCATCTAGTCAGAGCATTAACAGACAGTCTTTATAATCTCAGTAGAGGTCTTGAAATATCCTTTTAAACCCCTCTCCCCAAATGGTAGTGAACTTAAGATACTTTACTGCTATTTTCCCTTGAATTAACTAAACATGTGAATTGACTGAAGCTACAAATGTATTTAAAGTTTTAAGTAACTTTTTGATCACCATATAGCCAGATTGGTAACCCGGGCTGTTCTGAAATGTCTAAAGAATGCCTGAAAATTACAGGCCAAAATGCAAATAAGCAGAGCATTGCCTTGTGGATGCAATACCATGGGGGCATACACAAAAACAACACAAACAAAACCCCATAAAACTGAAAAAAAACACAACACCCCAACAACAACAAAAATCATTTTGAAAAGTGGTAACTCAGTATCATATATCATGAAAAGCTTGTGACACTACTGCTAAGCTGTTAAGAGTATGTCAATCAACATATTTGTAATGCTATTTAATGAAGGGCAATGTATATGGCTGAAGTAAACTCGGTACCAAGTCTAATGCTGAGTCTTCAGGGGACTGGAACTAAGATACCAGACTCAACATACATTTGGCCATGCAGTAAATAACGGGTCTCATTTCTATAAACAAGTGGGATTCTAGTAGTAAACTCAAAGGCATTATTAATTCACTTTGTGAAAACAACTGTGGTAGAACATTTTGATACTTTTATTTCACAGAAATAAAGGGAATGTCCGTGCTTGTAACTGGCAGAATGATACATGATGAAACAAAGGGCTAAGCCAAAAAGCTTAAAATTAGACAACTTAGGAGTTGTTGAATTAACATCCTTAATAGCAATTCTGGACAGAAATCAGAGGCAAATGGTCATTTATTTTCCAAGAATGTCCAATGAAGCAAAGACTTTCAAGGGTTTATATACACTGCAACTTTTACCCTCTCCTTCTACTATTTCGTCAGATACAGGTCTATGATGTTTCATCTTGCTGTTCTTCTGTGAAGCAATACTGTCATCTGGTGTCCTTTTCTGGTAATTTTGAGGAGGGACGTGAAAAGGTGTCTCCTTTTTCTTCATCACCTTTATCTTTGTCATGCCGCCCTCCAGATGACATTTCAAGCCTCACACATGCACCTTTCCTTCTTATGGTGTCCCATTTATTATCTTATGGTTCTAATTGTTTGCTTAGACATCTAATCCGTCTCTAGTTATAAAATAACTGAGGCTCCTCTAGTTAAAACAATACCTTTTTATTGAAGCTTCTGGGGTGTAGCAATCTCCCTAAGTACAGGTGCAGTACATTTATCAGTCTAAACCTGGGTTACTCCCTGTTCTTTCCCATAACATTTTATTAAAACAAAGTTAACCACTGATTAAAACTAAAAACAACTAAAATGACAGAACTGTAGAAACTAAAATAACAAAGTTGCAAAAACAGATTTAACTAATCTCAATACTGCTCCTTACAAAATTCAAAATCACTGAATTTCTTGGGTAAATACAGTATATGTCTTTCATGGTAGCTCTAGGAATCAAGCTCTCTGTGGCAGTGGCAGCACATTTTTGCACAGTTTTCCTGAAAACAGTATTTTTGGTTGAGACACCTGTGCTAAGCTTGACTGAAGTGGTAAATGCCTCTTCAAATCAGGGTAAGTGCTGCTCTTTGTATAAAGAACAGAAAGTACAGAGATGCAATGTGGAAGCAGTGAGTGGTTAAATGGTAAAAGCTGACAGTTGCCAAATAGATCTGCACACTTTACTTGGAAGATTTACTCATCAGCTCAAACACTATTGTGCATTAAAAGTTTAATAGAAAAATCTCAGATACTCTGCCTCATCTATGAAATGAAGTATTTTTTTTTCCCCATTTCTAAAAGACTTGTTAAGGGGTGGGTTTGCTTCAGTGAGCTTTCATTAGACTCAAACTCATTGAGTTGATTTTAACAGAACAGTTACACCCTTACCAAAGGGAGTATGTGCTGCTCAGCCATGACATATAGTCAGTAACATTCAACATAGGTAATGTTGTTCAAAGTCCTTCCTGGCTTTTTTTTTTTCTTTTGTCACACCCCTCCCCATGTCCCTCCCAAAAAGAGAATAACTGCAGTATTGGCGATTGATGAGAGACGGGAAGACTGATTTGGTGATCAGAATTCAATTTTACTCAGGTTTCCCAAAAGCTTATATAGTATTTCAAACAGGTTAATAATTTCTACTACAATAATCAGGTTAAAAATCACACAGAAAACTCATGCATTTTACAACAATTCCTTTGCTTGCAGAAGTTGATTGAATCTTCTCTCTTCCCGTAAGCAGGTGTAATCCCATCTCCTGTAATTTTCACAGTTCTGTTTGTTCCTGCCATGGCATCTTGGTTATCAAACTAGCTATGCTAATCAAGTCTGTTTGACTCTCTGTCTTGTGTATTCCCAGACTGCAGGAGCTAACATGACTCTAAAGAGCTATGGGAGACTTTGAAAAGGGGAATTCTTTTAAAAACAGAACAATAAGACTTTGGACATCTCTTGCTTATTTAATTTAATGTCCACTTGCCTTTATTGGAAGCTTTGAAGGTAATTGTCCTAATATAATTTCTATTGTAGAAGAATAAAAAGGGTTTTTTTCTCTCTGAAAAAAAATAAAGCATGAAAGTATGCATTTGCTGTCTCTTTAGTGTCATCTAGGTGAATGGACGTAATGCAGAGTAATTAAAATCTGGTGTCTTGAACATATCTTTTTTTAAATGGAGGAGGAGGAAGAAAGGTTTAGTATTTAAATGTCAGAGATATTTACTGTTATGAACATGAGCATTAGAACATATTGGTATCTGGGGGGAGGGGAAGAGGGAGAGTCTTTCTTTCTTCCCCTGATAATCTGAAATAACTTGTATTACCTTAAAATTGCTGGTTTGAGTAAGCAAGTATAGATGGGGCTGCTCAGCTGATATGTATTACTTGCACTGATATATGTCCTTTTATTTTAGGAACTCTTAAAACATGATATTGCTTGTCATTTAATGTTACTAATTTTTTCTAAGTGCACTTATTGCTGGACATTGTAGATTTCCTGAAAGAAGACTTCAGGGCAAGGCAAGTGAATTGGCAGTTTCAGTTGACTACATCAGTATATGTTGCAGCAAACCTTAATGCTGTCAAAGGTGTTTGAGTCTTTTGAGGGGAGGGTTGCACTATATGCATATCTTTTTCCTTTCTGTATCTGAGACTAGGTGTTATGTTAAATACTTACATGTTAAGATAATTTTTCTATTTAGCATTTTGTTTCTACCATGTTATACTTGTTCTTGACCCACAGACTAATATGAGAATTATAGAATCAGGTAGGTCTAGTCTTTGTAAACCAATTCATGTTTTCATTTAACTTTTTAAAATGTTGGTACATCCATTGTGTTTTATATATTTGACCAGACTGAGCTTCATTTCTAAACAAACATAATTTTGACGCAAATAGAAAGGACCGTTTTTATGAGACCTCAACCCTGGCCAACTTTAGGAATTTGAGGTTATATCAGGAATGACAAAAAAGATGCATGTTCCCCAAGGTTCAGTACTGGTGCCAGTTCTGTTTAATATATTGAGCAGCTTTTTAGATGAGGGGATCAAGTGAACCCTCAGTAAGTTTGCAGATAACACCAAGTTTAGTAGGAATGTTGATCTGCTGAAGGGTAGGAAGGCTCTACAGAGGGATCTGGACAGCCTATATTGATGGGCCAAGGCAAATTTTATGGGATTCAATAAGATGAATTGCTGGGTCCTGCACTCAGGTCACAACAGCCCATGTAAAGCTACAGACTTGGGGGAAAATGGCTGGAAGGCTGCCGGGTGTAAAAGGACCTTGGGATGTTGACTGGCAGTCAGGTTAACATGAGCCAGAGTGTGCCCAATTGACCAAGAAGGCAAATAGCATCTTGGCTTGTATCAGCAACTGTGTGGTCAGCAGGACGAGGGAAGTGATTGTCTCCCTGTACTCAGCACTGGTGAGGCCACACCTTGAATACTGTGTTCAGTTCTGGGTCCGTCATGACAATAAGAACATTGAGGTGTTGGAGTGACTCCAGAGAAGGGCAATGAAGCTGGTGAAAGGACAAGAGAGCAAGTCTTAAGAGAGAACAAGTCATGATAAGCATCTAAGGGAACTGGAGTTGTTAAGTCTGGAGATAAGGAGGCTGAGGGGAGACCTTATCAGTCTCTGCAACCACATAAAAGGGCATTTTTGCAAGGGGTAGACTCAGTCTCTTCTCCCAGGTAACAACTGACAGCACAAGAGGAAAGGGCCTCAAGTTGCACCAGGGGATGTTTAGATTGGATATTAGGAAAAAAATCTTCACTGAAACGATGGTCAGGCATTGGAACAGGCTGCCTAGGGAAGTGGTGGAACTACCATCCCTGGAAGTGTTCAAAAATTTGTGGATGTGGCACTTGGGGACATGGTTTAGTGAAGATCAGTGGTAGTGTTAGGTTAAGTGTTGGACTTTATGGTCTTAGAGGTTGTTTCAACCTTAAGGATTCTATGTCCTGGCAAGTCCCTTATTTCATATAACCTTTTTTGTTCCACTCTAATTGGTGCAGAGTCTTCCTTGGTATTTGGTGAGTTTTAAGAGAAGTGGGTGTTAAGACCTGAAAAAAACAAGGACTACAGCAGGGAGGAAGTAAGAAGAATTGGGAATACGTTTTGAAAGCGAAGAAAAATGCATTAGGTTTGATGACGTGTGAGATACAAAACAAGCACTGTTGGCTAGGTGGATGGTGTCAGGGAACTGAATGGTCCTCCTGTTATCCAGGAGGAGGCAGTCAGAGAAGTATTGAGATGCTTGAATGTCCATAAATCTATGGGCCCAGATGGGATCCATCCCAGGGTGATGAGGGAGCCGGCAGATGAGCTTGCAAAGCCACTCTCCACCATTTACCAACAGTCCTGGTTCACTGGTGAGATTCCAGATGACTGGAAGCTGGCCAATGTGACACCCATCCACAAAGGGGGTAGGAAGGAGGATCCTGGTAATTATAGGCCAGTTAGCCTGACCTCAGTCCCTGGTAAGGTTATGGAGCAGTTTATATTGAGAGATATGCAGCACTTACAGGATGGCCAGGGTATCAGACCCAGCCAGCCCGGATTTAGGAGGGGTAGGTCATGTTTGACCAACCTGGTCTCCTTTTATGACCAATTGACCTGCCTGGTGGATGCAGGGAAGGCTGTGGATGTTGTCTATTTGGACTTAAGCAAGGCCTTTGACACTGTCTCCCACAGCATACTCCTAGATAAGCGGGCAGTCCATGGCTTGGACAGGAGCACTCTTTGCTGGGTTAGGAACTGGCTGGATGGCCGAGCCCAGAGAGTGGTGGTGAACGGTGCTGCATCCAGCTGGCGGCCAGTCACCAGTGGTGTCCCTCAGGGATCTGTGCTGGGGCCTGTTTTATTCAATATCTTCATTAATGGCATGGATGAGGGGACTGAGTCTTTCATTAGGAAATTTGCAGATGACACTAAGCTGGGAGCGTGTGTTGATCTGTTGGAAGGTAGGAGGGCTCTGCAGAGAGACCTGGAACGGTTGGATGGATGGGCAGAGTCCAATGGGATGAAGTTTAGTAAGTCCAAGTGCCGAGTCCTGCATTTTGGCCACAAAAACCCCTTGCAGCGCTATAGGCTGGGGACAGTGTGGCTGGACAGTGCCCACGCAGAAAGGGACCTGGGGGTTCTGGTCAACAGCCGACTGAACATGAGCCAGCAGTGCACTCTGGTGGCCAAGACGGCCAAGGGCATCCTGGCCTATATCAGGAACAATGTGTCCAGCAGGAGCATGGAGGTCATTCTTCCCTTGTACTCAGCATTGATGAGGCTGCACCTTGAGTATTGTGTCCAGTTCTGGGCCCCTCAGTTTAGGAAGGACGTTAAGATGGTTGAGCGCGTCCAGAGGAGGGCAACAAAGTTGGTGAGGGGCTTGGAGCACGAGCCCTATGAGGAATGGCTGAGGGAGCTGGGGTTTTTTAGCCTGGAGAAGACTCAGAGGTCACCTTATCGCTCTCTACAACTTCCTGAAAGGTGGTTGTAGTCAGGTGGGAGCTGGCCTCCTTCTTCAAGCAGCAACTAACAGAATGAGAGGACATGGTCTTAAGCTACGCCAAGGGAAATATAGGCTGGATATTAGGAAAAAGTTTTTTACAGAAAGGGTAATAAAGTATTGGAATGGTCTACCTAGGGAGGTGGTGGATTCATCATTTCTGGATGTGTTTAAGGGAAGACTAGATGTGGTACTTGGTGCCATGGTTTAGTTGAGGTTAGGGTTGGGTTGGACTTGATGATCCTGGAGGTATCTTCCAACCTAATCATTCTGTGATTCTGTGAAAGCAAAAATTTTTTGTCTCCGCCTTTTATTCCCCTAAATTACTCTTGTAAAATTGCATTTTATATGGAGTGATGTGTTCTAATAATTTTTCTTACGGTGTAAGATCAGTTTTTCTTTACTTTTGTCCAATATAATATGGACTTATCTTTGACAATTCTGACTTTATGCTTCAGTGCTTGCTACCTATTGCATACTCTGGGATACGCTGAACATTTAATGGATTTCTATTCTCATGGCTAGATGAATATCTGAGGATTGAGTAGAGAGGAAAAAAATACCCCACCCCATTTCTCTATGTGGAAGTGACAAGATAATGTTTAAGTGCAGCAGGCAAACTTTAGCACACTGTTAGCTGAGGCCAGAACATCAGTGCTTTTCCTGATGGTGTCTAACAGCAGAATGGAGATTTCTCGTTCTTGTGTAGATCTTACTTGTCCCCCTGCTGACAGCCCAGATTCACAAGAGGGACAAATAGCCCTCTTCCAGTCTTGCTATACCCTGGTGGCTCAGTTGTACAAGCTTATTTTAGATTTATTAAGTCAGTATATAGAGCAAAGGGGTTATTGTCAGATTGGGTTTTGGCACCTTTGCTCGGGAAAGTGTTTTATTCTGTAAATCACACTTTCCCACAGCAGTTCCCGAGCCTGAGAAGCAGAACTTTCTCTGTTGGCTTGTGTCCTTTTGCTTGGTGCCCTAGTTCTTCATTTTCCTTCCTCTCAAGGGAGTGCTTGACCCTTTTGTCTTGGGTTGAAAATGTAACCAAAAATGTGTATTCTATTTTCAACTGTTGAAGTTGGTTGGGAGATATTGTTCCTTATCTCTTGTAACTCTAGGGGTGGAAAGAAGGCAGATGCCCTCTGCTAATAGGACACCTGATAACACCAGATATGGCAGAGCCTTCTTATCTCTTCCTCCACCCATCCTCCTCCTAGGGATATCACCTGTGAATGGGCCATTTAAGGCCTCTTACAGGACTGATTACTTACTTACATTACTTCATTCCATTGTGAGATGCCCCACCCAGTAGAAGGAGCCAAAGCCTTTCCACAGGGATAAAACCAGCAATCCCAAACACCAAGATTGCCTGTTTGCACTGGATTCCCAGAGGACAACTGGACCCTTTCTTGAGGATCATCTCTACTTCAATGGAGCCACAACTGTCACTCCAGGAGGACTTATTTCAGGCTGCTTCCAATACCCTGACCAACAGGGTGTCAAGTTTGCATTCTGTCTCTGTCAGTGATTCTTTGTATTATTGCATTTATTTTATTTTATTTTATTTTATTTTATTTTATTTTATTTTATTTTATTTTATTTTATTTTATTTTATTTTATTTTATTTTATTTTATTTTATTTTATTTTATTTTATTTTATTTTTATCTTTCTTGTTGTTTGCTCTCTCTCTATTAAATTGTATTTCTGACTTGGAGTCTCACTGGTTTTGCTTTTCAAACCAGCACACCTTTCTATTCAGCTTGTATGGAATCTCAGGATTTAGAGACACCAAATAATGTTTGGTGAATAGTTTTCCTGTGCACATTAACAATTAAAGGAAATTAATGGAGAAAACAGTATACATCCATGTAAATAAAACAAAGTGTGAACTATGTGGATAAAGATTATCAAAGGCAAATCATTTGCCTTTGGTTGCCTCTGTCAATCTGCGTCCTCTTCTTCTCTTCTCTTCTCTTCTCTTCTCTTCTCTTCTCTTCTCTTCTCTTCTCTTCTCTTCTCTTCTCTTCTCTTCTCTTCTCTTCTCTTCTCTTCTCTTCTCTTCTCTTCTCTTCTCTTCTCTTCTCTTCTCTTCTCTTCTCTTCTCTTCTCTCTCTGCAATATTTTGTCTTATTTGTACTACTTCTTGACCGTTTCCCTTTCTTTAGAAAGCAGTATGTGGTTCCAGGGCTTATCAATCTGTGTACCACTCTAGCTCATGCAGCTATTAAAGGTGCTTATTGTCTGCAGGCAACACACAGTAACTTAGGAAAAATGTGTGGTGTTTGAGAACGAAACACCCAAAAGATGTGACTTAGATTGAATGAGTAGAGAAGTTATGATAATTTTAGTGCTGTATGACCATAGCTTTTATTTTTCAGTTGTCTTATTTTTCATTGCAGAATTCCTATTTTTTTCCTCCTGTGCATGTAGTATGTTTATTTACTGTGGAGTTGCAACATTTATCACTGCTGCAGGAAAAATATGTTTACATTTCTTTACCTGTTCTTGCAGTTACAGAGAGGTCATGTTGGAAGCTTTTTTTGCTCTCTAAGTAGTCTCCTGCACTATGTTTGGGAGGGCTATAGGCAGGGAAATCATTGTCCATCTGTTGTGACCTGGATTGTGAAATTTCTGTCTCTACCTTCCTGATAATCACTTCACTTTTGAAATCATCTGTTGTCAGACCCTTTAGAACAATTGAAAAAATAAAACTTACAGATACATGTTAAAATCTACAGATGCATATTAAAGATAAAAGTAACTTCAATCCACAGAAATGCATCCTGGACTGCCCTACCTGTAGTGTCTTTCTGTCTACAGCAATCCCTAGGTAGCCCTTCCATGGCTCATCATCATTCTTGAAACTTCTGCAGCAAGTCTAAAAATTGCTCTTGGAACACTGGTGTTCAATAGAGCTTTTCTGCTTAGTATCTACCAAGTCTTTCATAGTACCTTCCACCTCTTGCATTTTGTGTTGCTACTTTTTTATACGTTATTGTTTTTATAATATATTGTGGTTTGATCTCATAGATGTTTTAGTAAGATTTTTCACAAATACTGCAGAAAACATGATTAGAGTCACTGTATCCTAAAGTCTGTTTTATCCCTTCCTAGGGTGAGCTGTATGTCTTGGAGGGGCTGCCTACTGCTTGTGTTATGTAAAATAATAAATAATTTATAATGCTAACTGAAAATATCCATTTTGGTGAACAAACATACATGGAAGTGCTTGACAGGCACTTTATTGAGACATAATCAAAACCATGCCTTAAAAATGTGGCAGAAAAATATGAGCTTTTTTTTTAAAGTGAGGGAACTTTTCAGTGAGTCGTTGCTTTACTCCAGAGTATTATTTACCCACTTTAGGAAATCCTTAACTGGTGGATCAGTGTGAGCCATAATGGAGGTCTGCAATATGATTCTGTGAATACTTAGCTATTTTACTGAAAGCAGTTTTTCTGATGTACTGCCTTGTTGCTGATACCACCACCTGCTCAAGTAAAGAATCACATGAAGCTTTGGATCATGTGGCCCTTTCCTCTTGTCTATCATAATGAAAATAATTTTGAAAGGACTAATGGATTTCATGCACAGCCTTAGAAAGCTGAAGGAGTTTCAATGTACTAACAAATGCCAGTTTTGACCATACCTCTGAAGCTATGATGTATGCATGGAATTTAAAGAACTGCATCTATATACTCAAAATGGTAATATAACATTGGTGCTTGATGCTATGAATTGATACAACTTCTGCAAATTATTTTGTTTTCAAGCAGAGACTGCTGGCTTCTATCATGTGGACTGTACCTGCTTTTCCAATTTTATATGGGAACTGAAAAATTATGTAAACATAAGCTTGTGTCAGTGTAATTATTTCTGCAGTGAAAAAAAAATTACAATCTACTTTACAAGACAAATGAAGCAGTGACCTGCTCTTTATGGTAGTAGAATAGTGGGGCTTTGCATAATTTATGTTTTCATTGTATTAAGCTGCTTGCATGTGCCTGTTGAGAGCGGGATAACTTGTCTCTGCATCAGTTACAAAGCAATACTTTTTTTCTGGTTACTCTGACAAATAAGTATTCTTGATAGAATTTTTATTTTTTTCCCTTTGGCTGCTAAACCATAATTATCTGAGACAGTTTTGTGAATATCATCTGTAAGTGCACACACTTCGGATTTGTGTTGTGTTCTGTTTAGTCTGCTGTATTTGCTCCTTAGTTGCAAATAGCTAAAACTGCCTAAATGCTTTTTGTGTAGGTGTCCTGGGGTGACTGTATGGCCCAGTATCCCCTATCATCTGCTTTTTTGTCCAGATATAAGTTCTGTGCCTTTAAGATTGAAGAGGGGGAGCGGTAGAATTCTTTTGGGGAAGTTTTTTTTTCTTCACCTATCCTCCTCTAGGTTCGCTGCAGTTGCAATCTCCTGTGTTGTCTGCGGCACGGACAGAGGGAGGACAGCTGTGCTTTTTCAGCTAGTTTCTTGTCTGTGAGCTGAGTCAAAAGTTTTCCCAGGACTGTGGCTTCTTTTTCTGGAACTGTTCATCTCTACTCCTGTCTGAAAACTAAGATCAACACCAAGAGCCCATGCTGCGGCCCAGAGGTGCCTGGGACGCTGCATCTCAGCTCCAGAGAGAGCCAAGCCACACCCATATTGGCACCCAATGTGCGGCTGGAGAAAGTGAAAAAAAACTGTACAAATGATAATATCTGGCAAATGATAATGGAGATGAAGGTTTATCTGAGGGGTTACCCAGAACAAGTCAGTCAACCAGATGGATCACAACTTTGGGTGTTAAAAAAGAAAGAAGGGTAATTGTAGTAGGTGATTCCCTTCTGAGGGAGACAGAGCACCCTGTATGCCAATTGGACCCATCTCACAAGGAAGTCTGCTGCCTCCTTGGGGCCTGGGTAGGAGTGTTGGTCTGTTAGAGGGTAGGAAGGCTCTGCAGAGGGATCTGGCCAGGCTGGATTGATGAGCTGATGCCAGCTGTATGAGGTTCAACAAGGCAAAGTGCTTGGTCCTGCACTCGGGTCACAATAACCCCATACAGTGTTGCAGACTGGGGGAAGAGTGGCTGTACAGCTGCTTGTCAGAAAAGGATCTGGAGGTGCTGGTCGAGAGCTGGCTGTATATGATCCAGCATGTGCCCAAGTGGCCAAGAAAGCCAATGACATCCTGGCCTGTATCATCAATAGTATGACCAGTAGGATCAGGGAAGAGCTTGTTGCCCTGTACTCAGCACTGGTGAGGCCATACTCAAATCCTGTGTCCAGTTTTGGGCCCCCCACTACAAGACATTGAGGTGCTGGAGCAATTTCAGAGAAGGCCAACAAAGCTGGTGAAGGGTCTAGAGGGTAAGTCCTATGAGGAGCGGCTGAGGGAGCTGGGGTTGTTTAGCCTGGAGAAAACGAGGCTCAGGGTAGACCTTATCACTCTCTACAACTACCTGAAAGGAAGTTGTAGCCAGGAGTCTCGGTTTGAGACAAGTTCAGGACAAAACATCCTGAAATCAATGTCTCCTCTAAAGAAGGCAGGTTTCAGCATTCCCTTCCCCAGAGATGCAAAAGGAATTTCTTGGAGGAAAGTGAAAAAACCTGTTTATTTAACGCACAAAGTGCCCATAGGGAACAGGAAAAAGAAAATTAATGATGTTAGATTTTAAACTTCCTCACTGCGGAGAAAGCTGGTGGATTCAGAGTTCTTTCCTTAGCTCTGGCTTGGCTTTTTCCCGAGGTCCAGAGCTGGGATGAGGTGTTCCTGCAGCCTCCTGGCAGGGACTCATCGCGTGGGGCTCCCGGCAATGTTCTGGTGTTCAGACCAGAGCAAAGCTGAACAGTTCCAGAAGAAGCCACAGAAATCACTGGAGAAGCTGTATGCAGTCCAGGAAAAACTTCTTGCCTCAGCTAACAAAAAGAAGCTAGCTAAAAGCAAAAAAAATGTACTCCCTGTCCATGCTGCAGAACCGAGAGACATATGTGAGCTGAACACAAAACTGCACGCTGAGGATTTCCCCTGGCTTCCGCCCCTCCCCCCCTCTCCCCCCCCCCCCCCCCCCCCCCCCCCCCCCCCCCCCCCCAGCTTAACGCTACAGCATCCAATTTTGGGCATAAAGCAGATGATATGGGAATACAGTATTTTTATAAAATCACCCCAAGACAGCAGGTGGAGGTCAGCCTCTTCTCCCAGGCAGCTAATGACAGGACAAGAGGACAGAGCTTCAATTTGCACCTGGGGATTTCCAGACTGGACATCAGGAGGAATTTCTTCATGGAAGGTATTGTTAAATATTGGAATGGACTGGTCCATGGAGGTCATGGAGTCACCATCCTTGGAGGTTCAAAGAAACAACTGGATGTGGCACTTAGTGGCATGGTTTCGTTCACAAGGCGCGGCAATTTCTCAAAGGTTGGACTGGATGATCTCTGAGGTCTTTTTCAACCTTGTCATGGGTTGGCACTGGCCAGATGCTAATGCACCCATGAATATATGTTTTTCCTAACAACTACTGTGGGATGTGATCAAGAACAGAGCAGAGCAGGCCCAAAACTTGAAAATAGAAAGAAAACTTTATTAAACTACATAAGAACAGAAAATAGAAAAGAAAAAAAAAAACCCTAAACACACAAAAACAGAAATGAAAACCTCCCAGAACATTTTCTTCTCCTCCCCCAATTTCCACCCCTTACCACGTTACCCTCCATAAACCAAAACCCTGGGTTCTCAATCAAAACATCACCACTCAGACAAAACTAATCTTCAATTCAGCAAGGGAGAGAGGAGTCTCTCTTGCACCATAGACTGCCCCCCAGGAACACAGGTCCACCCTTCCATGTTTCCATGTCACCCATGGCACCCGCCTGGAGAGGTCTGCCGTGGTGACACCCTCTTTTCCATGTCCAGTGCTTTCACCACTGTCCATGGGCCAAAGCTGCATATAGGGCTCTTTTAAGGATGCTTGGCTAAGTCTCATGCCGGGACAGCAGTCCCTCCCCGTCTTTCCCCTGGGGCCGAAGGTTCCAAGAACAGAGATCTTCCCTGAGGGCAGAGGGCGCCACCAAACCCTCTTCCTCTCTTCTATGTTCTCTCCACTCCTACAGTGCCAGTCACTGCAGCAAAGTCAAGCTGACTGCATCCACGCAAATACAGTTTATGTTCAAAGGGACTCAAGTTCAGTCTATGGCTAACATTATGCAAGAAAAGTCCAGCCCAAAAAGCCACTCCTCTTCATCACTGCCCATCTGGGATTCTTTTCATCTTCCTTTGTCATCTCAGTCCCAGGCTGTCTCTCTCTCTCTTCTCACAAAACCACCAGCCACGAGAATCAATGTCTAGAAAAAGTTTTCTTCTGCCAAGAAAGAGGTAAAAGTCTCTGGCTCCCAGCAGAGTTGCAGGCTTGGCACATCCCTACACAGCCAGGAACTTTTTCTCCCCCCCCCCGCTCTTTCTTCGCTGCCAGCTGCCACTAATATCAATTCCGAAGCTCTGAAGAGGCAACCTCTCCGTGGGGGGGAGGGGGGGGAGAGGAGAATGGGGATGGAGGGCACCTCCACAGTTTTCCATCCTTCCATCTTGAAGAGGCTCTGCATGGCTTTCCCGCTCCCCTCCCCCACCCAGCCCCGGGAGCTGTGGAGAAGGGGAGAGATGTGTGCTCACCTTGCAACCGGAACCCAAAAAGAGCAATCCCTCTGAAGTCCTTGCTTTTAACTCCTTGTGTTCTCAGAGGCATGTCCAACCTCTCAGTGGCTACTCCAGGTGCCAGCATAAAACCTGACCACTGATTGGTTTGCCCACAACTTCCTGGAAAACTGACTTCCCCCTCAAACCAGGACAAACCTTAAGGTATCTAGGATTCTGTAACACCTTTTTATAGGTAGGGTTTTCAAGCTGACAGCTGTATACATCTGTCTTGTATGCAGTTCAGAAGCATGGATAAACTGTTGAGTAGAACTATTAATCACAAACATAAACAACAGTCAAATAAATATATTGCTGAAACGGTACCTTAAAAAATATCAGTCTTTCATACTGATATGGAAAGAAGGTGATTTTGTTCTTTCATCCAATATCTTTTATTTTGTGAACTAAATTAACTGAGCATTGACTCTAAGGGTAATATCAGAAGAAAAGGATTTAATTCAAATGCAGAATATGAATAATGAGATTTCTTTTCCTTCTAAGATTACATCTGTTCTTGTAAGTACTAGAGTAGTACTATTAAGATGTGACTGATTAAATCTTCAAATAGGGACATTCAGAAATTTCACTTAAGCTTAAATTCAAGTTTTACATAGGCGTGTCTTTCCCACTTAAAGGAGAAAATCACAACATTTGCTATCCTTAGTTAAAATGCTTTGACCTCAATGCAATGGATATTTTGGCTACATTTTAAAACTGATCTGTTCATTAAGTCATATCCAATTAAAGAGAAAAGAGAATGAGTTCCTACTGTCAAACTGACTGTAGTAAAAGCACATTCCAAGTCATCTTAATATTTGTAGTGTATGATTAAACATTAAAGTTACCAGGGAAACAGTGAAGTTTGGTTTAGATTTGCATTTAGAAGAAATCTAAACAGAAGTGTTTTGTGATGCTTTGAGGTTTGAAACTCTTACAAAATGCTCTCTGGAGGTTTATGCTAATTAAACACTTCTGACATTAAATTATAGTATTGTATGCCTAAAACTCTTATTTTTTTTTAAATCCTTTTATTCCCTTACCTCCTCTGTTTTCACTTGTCAAACCTTTGAAAGTCTTAAAGTCCATATAAAGAGCCAAAAGCCCTTACTTGAGTATTTGCAAAAAACCTAATCAAAGCTTCATTATTTGTTTTGTTATATTTGAAATTCAAATCTGGTGAATTAAGGTATAATCTCTGTACTGTAGCACAAGAGCAATGTAATTCAAAATGTGGTCCTGTATACCAAATATGTTGCCGAAGTTAGGTGTACTGCTTAACACTTGAACTAATATTCTAGAAGAGTCCTGTGTATCCAATGTGAATGTTCTAATAAAAAGCTTATTCCAATAGATATTTTAAAGCTATACTTTAAAACAAATAGTAGTACTAATTGTTAAAAACCTCATCTTTTAGCACTTCTGTCACTACACTTATGTAACTATATTTCTAGTGCTCTTGCTCTCTATAAAATAGCTTTAAATCCATTATTTATAGCAGAAATTTGTAAATGCATCTTGCCTTATATTGTTTCACTATAAGGTGTCATTAAAAAAATTCTCTTAAAATATTTTTAATTTTTTGCTAAATTAAGCAATTAACTTAAGATGTGCCTTATTAAATCTTTTGAACTTATGAGTGTCCTTTTTCCTTTTTTCTTTTTTTTCTTTTGCACTCCTTTCTGCTCTCTCACTCTCTCTCTTTTTTTTTTCTTTTAAGTTGATGATTACTCAGCCATTTTCCACCAAGATTTGGAATACTCTTTTCTAACTATACTTGCATTTTTTGATAATTTTCATTTTCCCACTTTGTTTTTACTTCTGATACTTATTCTTCTTTCTTCTGTTTCCTCAATTCTTTGTTGTCTTATACCTCATTCTTTAAATGGGCCTGATAGAAACTGACACTTGACTCTGTTTTACTTGTGGCTGGGAATCTCATTCAGTCACATTCATTCAGGAATTATGGTAACAATTCTGGAAGTCACATTTTTCTTTTGTCATACTTCAATTTTTCCACAACTGTGTTTCTCTGCCACTGCTCCTTTGTAACCCAAACATACATGTTTTGTCCTGCACACTTGCAGTATTGTATAAATTCTCCTTTTTTAGCAAACTCCAACTTTGTGTCCTTTCTCATTTCTTTTAATACTCTGTAAGTTCAGTTGCATCTTAATTTATCAGCACTTTCTTAACTTCCCAAAGTCTATGCCAATTTCAAAATTTCTACAGAAGTCCAACACCTAGAATTCCATTGCTGCTTCTTGCTTGTTCCATAACATGTGTTGTCTCCCCTTCTCCCTGCCCTGTCTGAATTGCTCTGCTACTGCAGTATTTCTCATTCTGTCAAAGATCTTTTACAGTATTCTCTGTCAACTTGATCAAATCTAGTAACAGTATTTCAGATATTGCTCTGAACCATCTGTTTCTTTTGTCACAGAAATTTTGCAACTGGCACATGTTGACAGAGGTGAGAATGTATAGTATAAAATCACAAGTAATTCTTTATTCATGGTTATGAGGTATCCCATTCAAATTGGGGTACATTGAATGTGATTTCACACGATTCTTTACCTTTCAAGTATTCAGATACAATATCATTTGACCAATCATTAATTAACACACACATATTGCTGTTTTGCAAAGCAACTATAATTCTATGGCATCATTGTCCATCTGATTTTTTCATGATTGAGATGTGCCTTGAGTGAGTCTTGCTACAGGTACTTGTCTATGATGCCAGATAATGGGAGGGTTTCACAGAGGTGTTAGAGGGGCTAGGATGATGGCATTATCTTGATAGTCCGAGGGTATCCTTTATTCTTCAGTGTGGGGTCTGTCTTTCTCCTTGCAATAAGATGGGGTCCTTTAGTCATTCTGAGTTAACCATGACTATGCAGTATACAATGTTAACTATATATCTTAAGAATTATAGAATGGTTTGGGTTGGAAGGGACCTTAAGAATCATCTAATTCCATCCCTCCTGCAATGGGCAGGAATACCTTTCACTAGACCAAGTTGCTCAGAGCCCCATTCAACCTGGTCTTGAACACTTCCAGGATGGGGCAGTCACAGCTTCTCTGGGCAATCTGTTCCAGTGCCTCACCACCCTCACAGTAGAGAATTTCTTCCTAATATCGAATTTAAACCTTCCCTCTTTCAGTTTAAAGCCATTTCTCCTTGTTCTATCACTACATATCCTTGTAAAAAGTCCCTCTCCACCCATTTTGTAGATCCCTTTCAGGTACTGAAAGGCCACAGTAAACTCACCCTGGAGTCTTCTCCAGGCTGAATAACCCCATTTCTTTCAGCCTTTCCTAATAGGAGGGATGTTCCATCCCTCTAATCATCTTCATGGCCCTCCACTGGACTTGCTCCAACAGGTCAATGTCCTTCCTGTGCTGGGGACCCCAGAACTGGATGCAGTATTCCAGGTGGGGTCTCAGAGGGGCAGAATCACCACCCTCGACCTTCTGATTTTGAAGCAGCCCAGGATACAATTGATTTTCTAGGCCACAAGCCCACATGACTGGGGCATGTCCAGCCTCTCATTCGCTGGTATCCTTCAAGTCCTGGGGCAGGGCTGTTCTCCATCCATTCATCCTCCAGCCTGTATTGATACCGGAGGTTGCCCAGTGCAACCAAACAGCCCAGGTGCAGCACCTTGCACTTGGCCTTGTTAAGTCTCATGAGATTCCCATGGGCCCACATTTTGAGCTTGTCCAGGTCCCTCTGGATGGCATCTCATCCTTCGGGTGTGTCTACCACACCACTCAGCTTGGGGTCCTCTGCAAAGTTGCTGAGGATGCACTCTAGCCCTTCATCTACATCATTAATGAAGATATTAAATAACACTGGTCCCAATTCAGACCCCTCAGGGGCACCACTAGTCACTGATGTCCATTTGGACTCTGAGCCATTGACCACTACCCTCTGGATGTGACCATCCAACCAATTCCTTATCCACTGAACAGTGCACCCATAAAATCCTTGTCTCTCCAATTTGGAGAGAAGGATGTTGTTGGGAACCATGTTAAATGCTTTACAGAAGTCCAGATAGATGGCATATGTAGCCCTTCCATTGTCCACTGATGTAGTCACTCCATCATAGAAGGCCACTTGGTTGGTCAGGCAGGACTTGCCCTTGGTGAAGCCATGCTGGCTGTCCCGAATCACTTCCCTATCCTCCATGTGCCTTAGAATAGCTTCCAGGAGGATCTCTTCCATGATCTTCCCAGGAACAGAGGTGAGGCTGACAGGTCAGTAGTTCTAAGGGTCCTCCTGAGATGAAGAAAGTTCATACAGATTAATACTATAAGGACTGGTACAGTAGTTAGGGAATGAGATTTTCCAACACTGCCTTAAATTCTCTTTTAGGGTTTTTCTTCTCCTTTGTCATGGGTGCCATTTTATGTTAACCTTTAGGAAAATACTTTTCTTATAGTTCCTCACTATCTTCTGTTTTACTTGTGAGGACATTTGTCAAACTTAATATTTTTCATTCTTTTTTATGCTATTTTAATCAATAGATGCTTTTCATTTTTTTGCATTGTTTAATTAGTTACTAGTTTAGGGGTACACAATAAATTGCAGATAACTACTTTTTTCCAGATCAACATGATAACAAAAAAAAAAAGAATCATAGTAACTTTACAGTTACTACATCAACATCTTAAACTTGCAGACACAATCCAAGTTAAGCCCTTGCTGCTTCCTGACAAGAAACAAATGGGCTAGTTTAGAGGAGATATTAAACTTGCTTTCACTAGTTCTTTTTTTTTTTTATTAAAAGCCTCAACTCTCTACTTTTGTGTGTGGTTTGGTTTTTAGACTGAATCTGGCTGTGCATCAGAGTCAAGTTTAAGACGCCATGGCTCCATGGTGTCTCTTGTTTCTGGAGCAAGTGGATACTCTGCAACATCTACCTCTTCATTCAAGGTTAGTGAATAGCATTTTCTTAGTATTGGTGTTTAAATAACACACAAAAATGGAAAGTAAATAAGCTATGTGAAGACTTGTTTACACAATTATAGAAAAAAACCCCAAACAAATCTTTGGTTTATTATAAGTGTTAGTAATTCAGCATGTGATGAACAGATCATACAGGAAACTTTTTCATGCCTCTGTGCAGTTATCCCTCTTAAACTATGGTGTCATTTTCAAATGGCAAGGAAATCAAACCTGTGGGAGAATTTATTAGTCTTTCTTAGTGTACTTCTGAGAATATCAGGGCTTCTACATGAAAGGAAATGCTGATTCTGTGACTTGACAAATGCCAACTTTGTTTCATGTGTATAAATATTTAACATTTGAAATTGGTTGAGGCAGAAGAGGAGCAGCACAAGAAAAGGGGGAGTAAAGGCTAGAATAAAGTACTTAAACTAGAACTGACTGTTTTCAGGTAAATAGGTGTAAACCTCATCGTATGTAAGATTGTTATTAATAAATTTTTATTGAATGCTCTAAAGCATCAGATGAAGTCAGGATGAAAAATTAAGATTAGTGGACAAAATGAGTAAAAATCGCTTTTATACAGTTTCTTATGTTCTAACATTACCAGTATTTCATAGCTGCTGCTATCTGAAATTTCTTTGGTGTGCTTAAAGAATTTGTTCTTCATAATTGCAGAAATCTTTTTTTTTTTGGCATTGAACTATTGCTGAGCCTGTAGAAGCATTTGAGCCTTTTTATGTTTGTATTTTCAGAAGGGCCATAGCTTACGTGAGAAGCTTGCAGAAATGGAAACCTTTAGAGACATCTTGTGTAGACAAGTTGATACTTTACAGAAATACTTTGATGCCTGTGCAGATGCAGTTTCCAAAGATGAACTCCAGAGGGATAAAGGTAAAACTGTAATTGAGAACTGTTATCTCCATAGAATTTAACTTTTTACACAGTAATAGCCCTTGAAATAGTTATTATAGCATTTGATACCATATAAATGAAGTATGCATATTAAATTTAGTCTTAGGAATGAGATCAGTTGTAGATATTTCTGTATATACCGTGAACTATTTTCATTTCAGAAGTTGGATTCCCATAAAAATCTGCTTAACTTAAATATTGACCTCTAGCTGTCAATTGTATAAATGATCTTTTAAGCATTTGATGTTATATAACAATAATTGTTTACCCCATAACATGAATTCAAGCTCGTTTACTGGTGTGTCTCTGTCACGGTTTAACCCCAGCTCACAACCAAGTACCATGCATCTGCTTGCTCACTTCCCCTTCTCTCTCAATGGGATGGGGAGGAGAATCAGGAAAGAAAATAGAACTCATGGGTTGAGATAAGAATAGTTTATTTGAAACAAAGTAAAAGATAATAATTGTAATAAGAAGGAGAGGGAGAGAGGGAGATATAACCCAGGAAAGACGAGTGATGCACAATATAGTTGATCACTATCCGCTGACTGATGCCCAGCCTGTTCACAAGCTGTGATCAGCCCCTTCTTCCAGGTAATGCTCCCCAGTTTATATACTGGGCATGACATTCTATGGTGTGGAATATCCCTTTGGCCAGTTCAAGTCACCTGTCCTGCCCATGCTTCCTCCCAGCCTTTTGTGCAGCTCTTCACTGGCAGAGCATGAGACACTGAAAAGTCCTTGCTTTGGGTAAGCACTACTTAGCAACAACCAAAACATCAGTATGTTATCAGCATTATTCTCATACTGAATCCAAAACACAGCTCTGTACCAGCTACAGAGAAGAAAACTCTATCCCAGCCAAAACCAGTCTCTTTATTTTGAAAAGCAATAGATTATTAGTTTTCATAGGAACAATACATTCCTTAAAAAAGGCAAAGGTTCTGCCATAATGAATGCTCCTGACATGTATTGGCTGTAGCTAGAGCACTGAGTGCACACTGGAAGTCCTAGTAGACTCAGGTATGGATGTCTACGTCTCTCTGAATTTTCTTCCCAGAACACAGCTTGTCATATTCATGCACTCATCTGAGGCATTAATATTCATCCCCATGTTTGTTCTGGTAGCCTAAACTTTTGATAGTGAGAAAACAATAGATAAGTACCATTCCACTTCTTTGAGAACTTTCTAGTATAAAAGAGTAGATAGTTACTCAATTGTGGCTCCTTGCTTATCCAGTTGTAACACCAAGATAATGTTCTTCTTGCCATCAAATCAAGTGCTAAATTTTGACACTGAGCAAATGTTAGTCTCCTGATGGTTTCTGAAGGTAATGTTGATAGTGGTCAAAAAAAAAAAGAAGGGAGGGTGTGTGTCATGACTGTTACAGGAAAAAATCTTACATGCTACTTAGCCATGAAGATGCTCTTATTTCTTTTTTGCACACTAAAGACTTGGGAAAGCTTTCTCACTCCCATAACACAAACTTTCTCACATTTAGTGGTAGAAGATGATGAAGATGATTTCCCTGCGATGCGTTCTGATGGGGAATTTTTACATAACAGTAACAGCAGTAAGGAAAAATGTAAGTGTGTCAACTTTTTCATTGAAAATTTGTATGAATGGTGTGATAAGCCTGATACAAGATGGGTATTTATGTTCTTTTCTAAGCAGAAAATTGACAAGAATAGTTATTTGAATGTATGTGACAGGACATTCTTATTCATGTTAAGATAATCATGAAAAGCAGTTGAGGAATTATAATCTGAGTTATTCTTAATTCACACAGATATTAATGCAAGACTGTTAAGCTGGAATTTCCTATTTGTGTCCAAAGCCATTTCCACTACAAAAATCTGTTGAAACAGCTGCATCATTTTTGTACTGGGAACTTGTAGGAGCTTCTTGGTGACGGCAGGGACAGCAACAAAATATCTCTATAAGTAAAGCAGCTGTGAGAACACGTGGTTTATTGTGAGTGCAGGGGCCTTGCTTGTAGCTGCTAAGCACGGCTAAAGCAAGCCAGGAGAGAGCAGGAAAAGACAAGAGGAGGAGGTTGTGGTTACCGTACAATAAATGTCCTTCTGAGTTGAATAGTCTGTGTTGAACCAACCAATCTAATACAAGATACCAATCTCACAACATTTACATACAGCCAATAGAACTGTCACTTTACCTTTGGCAAGCAGGAGGGTATTGTTTAATCAAGGGAGATTGCCCCCAGCTAGGCACACTATTGTTCACTAGCTGATGGCTTGGTATTTTACATCTCAAAGCTTTCCTTCATTTCTATCTCACTTGTTGGTCTCATACTCCCAGAATCTAAACCATCATATTTACAAGGCCTCTCTACTTGATCCTTCCCAACAGGAACTGAGATTTGTAACAAGCAACTGCAGTTTTTCTTGCAAATATTATCTGCTTTAGGAGTGTGGTTAAGCACAGTGCTTTTCCAGTTGGGTGTGCCTCATTACGGTTTTTCTAACTTCTATGTCTATGTAATGATAAAGTCAACATTGTTACTGAATCTCACTCATCCTAATTTTAGCTCTTTTTAAAACTGTTTTTCAGTGTTATGCTGAACAGAATTCTGATTTTTATTCTTATCCAAAATGATCTGGTTATAGTTATTGCACTCACTGCATCTATTCACTAAATGTGAATTCCTCATGCAAGTCTTGCTTTTTGAGAAATCTGATACATCTGGCCTACCAGAATTTGTGTATGCACTTAAAAATCTGTTTGCATTCTTCTTATACTTTCTCTTGTTTCCTGGCTGAAATTATTTCTGCATTGACATTTTATAATGGTTGACAATTCAGTATTTGTTAGACTTTGGTTCACAAAACTTTGAAGCAGTACAGTTGCAAATCTGATGGAATCTCCAAAAGTACTTAGAAAGAGCATTTTTAAAATTGTAGACACTTTCTTCAAGAATCTGAAAAATAAATGTGCAAAATAAGCCTTTTCTGTCTTCTGTTTTCTTTTATCTGGCTCTAGTTCCCCATGCGTTGTATGTTTCCTTGCTGAATTTAAGTTTTCTTTCTAGATTATTGCTAAGAATTTTTGGAGGAAAGGAATTGGAAGGAGTTACAGTATACTTCCAGAGAACTAAAAATATGAGTAGATTTTTTTTTCAGTCATTTAAAGTGCTTGCTCTGCTAAGTATGTAGTGATCAGGAGAGGGTATTTCAAGGACCCAAAAGGGTATTGTTGGGCTTTTGGGATAGCTGCTGTAGAGACAGATTAGTTGAGTACCCTGCCTCGTCTCTCAGAGGACCCTTCTGCTGTGGCACTGCTGAGGGTCAAAGAACAACAGGTACAGACCTCTACCACAACAGTGCACCGTTGACAATACTGCACCAACTGAGACTCCGTGACCCCCATCCATGAGATGATTCATGAACCGGAGAGCCAGGAAGTGGTCAGCAAGACTTACTCACCCTTTCATAGTCTTATATGGCCTGTGCGTAAGTCCAGTGGAGAGTGGAGGCTGACAGTGGACTATCATAGCCTGAATGAAGTCACACCATCACTGATTGTTGTTGTGCTGGACATGCTGGAACTTCAGTACAAACTGGAGTCCAAGGCAGCAAAGTAGTGCCACCACTGACATTGCTAATGGATTTTTCTCCATTCCTTTAGCATCACAGTGCAGGCCACAGTTTGCTTTGACCTGGAGGTGTGTCCAGTACTGTCGCTATTTGCCACGCTCAAATGACCACACGGAGATGGAACTTGAGAGAAAAGAGCAGGGCGGAAAGGCCTGCCCTCTCTTTATTTTATCCTATTATATACTTTTAGAAAGGTGACCATGGACTGAAGAGTGGAATCCCACCCCTCATCCACATTGGCCAACAGGACTGCCGTTCAACCCTCGCCTCTCCTGGAGAAGAATGCGAAAACAATGGCAGTATTTACAAAAATAAACTCCTGTTTACATGAGCAGAGCGTGAGAAAAGTGAGAACTTCTACTTTAATATGAACGCTCAGAAAACTAGGAAATCTCATGGAGACACAGTACATCTGGAACTGACTGCCCCAGGGATGGAAAAACAGCCCCTCTATTTGCTGTGGACTGATCCAGGCTGCACTGGTAAAGGGTGACACTCCTGAACACCTGCAATACATTGATGACATCATCGTATGGGGCAACATGGCAGAGGAAGTTTTTGAGAAAGGGGAGAAGATAATCCAAATCCTCCTGATAGATGTTTTTGCCATAAAACAAAGTAAGGTCAATGGACCTGCCCAGGAAATTCAGTTTTGAGAAGTAAAATGGAAAGATGGATGTAATCAGATTCCAGTGGATGTGGTCAACAAAAGAGCAGCTGTCCCCCATGACCAGCGAGAAGGAAACACGGGCTTTCCTAGGTGCTGTGGGTTTTTGGGGAATGCATATTCCAGAGTACAGTCAGATTGTAAGTCCTCTCTATCATGTGACCTGGAAGAAGAAGGATTTCAATTGGGGCCCTGAATAAGAACAAGCTTTTGAACAAATTAAACAGTAAATTGTTTATGCAATAGCCCTTGGGCCAGTCAGGACAGGACAGGATGTAAAAAACATGCCCTACACTGCAGCCAGGGAGAATGATCCTTCCCAGAGCCTCTGGAAGAAAATACCTGGGGACACTTGAGGATGACCTCTGGGGTTCTGGAGTAGGGGAAACAAATGATCCAAGTGTTGCCCGATCCGAAGAAAACACAAACAACCGAAGTCGTTTATGCGGTGCTTTATTGAGGGCCCTGGGAGCCTGGGACTAGCGTCCAAGTCAGAGCCCCATCTCACAGAAATTTTACAGGGTTTTTATATGTTTCTTTACATGATTTCTTCATCGTTACAAAATCTTACTTAATTCTAACGCCTGGTACTATTATCTTCTTGACATTTGGGTTCTTGCCAAAAGGTACATTCCTTAGATAAGTGATTATTTCTTAGCTACACTGCTTACATTATAAATTTCACTATGATAGTTCATCTGTAGGTTATACGCGGCCTACCAAGCCTTAGCATGACTACTATTAATGTCAACTATAAGGTTCTCTACTAGCTAAATACAGTTTATTTTAATCAAATAGCAACAACTCTCCCCTTTTGAGCATTCTTCAGTCTTCTGCAAGGATGCTCAATTCTCAGTTGTTATCGGGTCTTTCAAATGCTGGGTTCTCTTGCCCAATAACATCTTTATACTTCGGAGGAGTTAAGTGAGACAGTTGCATCTCGTTGGTTCTTGTCAAGGCTTTCATCACTCTTCTGGTACGTTTTGTCTCTTTCTCGATGACTCTTAGAACACACTTATATACTAGCTAAACAATTAATAACAGAATTACGATCAACAAAATGTACTGTATTACAGACGAAACCTATCCAGAAACTTGAAGCCCTAAAGATTCAAAAATTTCTCTGATCTAATTATGTTGTGCTTCTTTTTTAATATCTTTTGTTTTGGATTCAACGATTTCTAATTGAGAGATATCTTTTTCTACTTCAATAGTCATGTTTGGAATATGGATGCAGCAATGATTAATTCTTGTTTTTAGATACTGACACACACTATGCTCTTTCAGCAGGAGCATATCCAGTGCCATCTTGTTCTGCAAAGTCATTCGGGACGTGGCTTGTAATTGCAAATTTATATCTTTGAATCTTT
Source organism: Prinia subflava (assembly GCF_021018805.1). NCBI lineage: Eukaryota > Metazoa > Chordata > Aves > Passeriformes > Cisticolidae > Prinia > Prinia subflava. The sequence continues at coordinate 2,559,198 of NW_026960608.1, forward strand.
TTTTAGTGGCTGCTGCTAATCTTTCAGTCTGCCCTAGCAACTTGTACAGCATCTCTCTGTTCCTATAGGTGGCTATAGGCGCAAACAGCGATTCTAAAGCCCATCTAAATTTAACTCCGCCATCAGGTTCGTGCCATTCATTTTCTAACTCAGTGAATGCATCTACTTCTCTTTTCTTCCGGTTGGATTTTAATTTTGATTGTTTCTATAGGGGACAAAGAGTGGGGATTCCTAGAGTAATTTGTGTCACAGGCCCATCTATAGGAATATGTGTGGTCTATTGTCTATGTCTCATTACTCAAACTAAGTTTCTTGGACTTTTAATTGTAGTGTCTTTACAGCTTACAGCTCTCCTAATTCCGTTACTCCAGAGTGAGTTTACTTTGTCCAGTATTGTATGATTGAATCTCTTGCATTCACATCTCCATTTAAGTAATACCCTAAGAGGAGCCAGATTGATCTGATTTTCAGGGGTATCACATGTAATGACTTTAGTGCAGTTCCAATTTTCTTTGGCTTCTTTAATTTCTCTTGTAGACGTTTCTGTCTTATAGACTTCTAACAGGGTTTTATTTTTATTTCCTGTCTATTGTATACACCAACTCACTGCTCCAATGTAGCTGTAGTGTTCTAGTAAGCTCGGACCCCATACAGTTTTCCAATTATCTCAAATCACTTGTTGCTGGCTTATATTTTCACACTTAACTTCCTGGTAAGGTTGCTTTGTTCTAACTTCTACATCTTCAGCAGCATACAGGGCTGCGTTCTAGACATTCTTTTTGACAGTCACTATTTCTCTTTCTTTTCTTTCAATGTGACATACAGTAGATATGTTTTCTGCCGTCTCATGTGGTAATGGAATGGGAATTATTCCCCATGGAATTGGTTCCCCTGCCGCTTGTGGAAGTGGCAGGCATGCTGTGATTCGGGATACGTTTTGCACCATCTCAAAATCTCTAATCAGCCCTATTATCAAATTTTCTCGTTCATGACTTTGGTGTACAGCTACCTCTCTACGCTTCTTTCCTATTGGGGGTACTATGTGAGGGGGTCTGGTTCCTTGTCCAGCTTCTACAATTTTTATTCCATAATCGGCCTCATTTCTACATATCACTAAACACAAGTATTTTCCTTCAGTAAGACTAATTTGAGGGTTACTAATGTTCAACTATCCTATACCTTTTCCAGATTTCTCCCACTAGCTAATTCTTTGATCTATCCTATCTCATGACTTTGGCTTGTTTTCTTTCTACCATTTGACTTGCACAGTCTGATTACATTCCTGTTTTAATATGAATGGGCAACTCATCTTCAAAGGAAGTCCATCCCACATATTTTGTCCAGCCCAAGGGGGGTTTATCTCTACAGATTCCTGGGATGGAGTATCCTTCTACAACTTCTAGGGCACTATTCTCAATGTAATTTGTTTATAATCAAAGCTTTTTTGGGATTTTACAATACACATGTACCTTTCCATATCTTTTTGGCTGACTCGCTTCAGCTGTAATCTGGTGTTTCCTTTTTGTGCATCCTTATCCTAAACTGTAGTAACATTTGCTTCTGGATAATCAGCACCTTTCTTCTAGGTTGCTCGCACATTCCGGGCTTCAGTTTTCTGGTTATTTGTTATTAAACAGGTCAGGTTCACATCTATTCTTTCCATGACACTGACCACTGGTTCGGTAACTGCAACTACAATAGAATCAGAACCATTAACACGGATGGGTTTCGTCAATACCAGTAACAATATAATTAAAAATGCTACTTTCTGCGGAAAATCATCCGCGTGGGAGAGACTGAGTCTCTTATTGTACAGGGACTTTCTTGACCCGAGTGTAATGGATCCATGAGTTGATTCCTTCGACTTTTACTGCTGTGTAGGTTGTCAGGATCACTTGATGTGGGCCGTCCCATGCTTCTTTCAAGGGGTGGGTAGACCAATTTTTCACGTACACTTGGTCTCCTGGTTGAATGTCATGCACCGGATTCTCCAGTGGCATAGGTCGGTTCTATTGCAAGGTTCCCCTTAAAGCATTAAGGATTTTATTTAATGACATGACATAACTGAATATTGTCTGATCACCTTGCACATGCAGATCCCCTTTTAACACGGTAGCATGGTATGGTTTCCCATATAGGATTTCATATGGACTAACTCCTACCCGCTCCCTGGGTTTGATTCTGACTCTGAGCAATGCAAACGGCAATGCCTGTGGCTACTGTATTTTTGCTTCTTGGCAAATTTTCTTAATTTGTCCTTTAATTGTTTGATTCATCCGCTCTACCTGGCCACTAGATTGAGGTCGCCATGGGGTGTGTAAGTTCCAGGATATGTCTAGCACCCTGGCTACCTCTTGTACAATTCCTGCTATAAAATGTGGGCCTCTATCTGATGACAGTCCTAACGGCACCCCGAATCTTGGAATGATTTCCCTCAACAGTGTTTTGACTACTTCTTTTGCTTGATTTGTTCGGCAAGGGAAGGCTTCAGGCCAGCCTGAAAAGGTGCATACATACACTAAAAGATACTTGTAGTTCTGTGCTTTCAGTAACTCTGAAAAATCTACTTGCCAGTAATCTCCTGGTTCTGGTCCTATCTGCAATTTCCCTAGCTGAATCTGTTTCCTAACTATTGGGTTATTCTTTAAACAAATTGGACACATGGCATTCACTCGTTTTGCTAATGTTAACATCTGGTTAGAAATCACTTCTCTTTTTAAAAATTTTACCAATTCTTCTGCTCTCCAGTGGCATTTATTATGTTCTGTTTCCAGGATTGCCTTCATGATTCTGGCAGGCACTACAACTTGTCCCGTTCCTGTTACATACTATCCGGTTGCATTCTTTTGGGCTAGCAGCAATGATGCTAGTTTTTCATCGTCTGGAGAGTACTTTGGTTCCTGTAACAGATGTGGGGTTACTGGACTCACCTTAATTGGTATCAAGGCCATCTGAGTCTATACTTGTCTAGCTACATCTCGAGCTGTCCAGTCTGCCATCCGGTTCCCTTCATAAATTTTTCCGTCTTCCTTTTGATGTCCTCTAACATGCATCACCGCTACCTTCACAGGTTGGTGGACCGCATCTAGTAGAGCAAGAATTTCAGTTTTATATTTGATAGTAACTCCCTGAGAGTTCAACAACCCTCGTTCTTTCTACAAAGCTCCGTGAATGTGGACAACTCCAAAAGCATATTTAGAGTCAGCCCATATGTTCACTTTTCTTTCTTTGCTTAATTCTAAAGCTCTTGTTAATGCAATAATTTCTGCTCGTTGGGCTGAAGTTCCGGGAGTCAAGGCTTTCGCCTCTACCACGGTTTTTACTGTTGTTACAGCCTACCCTGCATACCTGGTTCCGTTCTCTACAAAACTGGATCCATCAGTAAACAATTCCCAGTCCGGGTCTTCCATTGGGGTGTCCTTTAAATCGATTCTGCTAGCATGCACCTGTTCAATCACTTCTATGCAATCATGTGCCAGTTCTCCTTCTTCCTGCTCACTGCGGAGAAATTCTGCTGGGTTAACATGATTAGTCATTTTCAGCTCCACATCGTCTTGTTCTCTCAGGATTGCTTGGTATTGTAGCATCCTGCTGGACGAAAGCCAGTGACCCCCCTTTTGTTCCAAAACTGCCAGTACCATGTGAGGCACAAATACTTCTATTTTCTTCCCCAAAGTCAATTTTCTGGCCTCCTGAATGAGGATCACTGTGGCCGTAACTGCCCGCAAGCATGACGGCCATCCAGCACTAACTGGGTCCAGTTGCTTCGAGAAATACCCCACTGGGCGTTTCCAAGATCCGAGTCTCTGAGCCGGTACCCCAAGTGCTAGTTTTTGCCTTTCATTCACATATAACTGAAAATCCTTGTTCAGATCTGGGAGGCCTAACGCAGGGGCCTCCTTCAAGGCCTGTTTTAAGTCCTCAAAAGCCTTTTTCCTTTGTTGGTCTCAGTGTAGCTGCGGTTCTTTCAGGGCCTCATATAAGGGCTTAGCTAAGAGCCCAAAATTCAAAATCTACAGCCTGCACCATCCTACCATTCCTAAAAAGGATCTCAGTTCGTGATGGTTTCTCGGCTGTGGTATAGCACAGATAGCTTTTACTCGATTGATTCTTAATTTTCTCTGACCCTGTGTAATTTCATATCTCAGGTAAATAACACTTTGTTTCACCAACTGGGCTTTCTCCTTTGATACCCGGTAGCCAGCTTGGCCTAGCATGTTTAGCAGTGCAATTGTCAGCTTGAGGCAGATTTCTTGTTCTTCTGTTGCCAGAAAGATATCATCTACATACTGCAATACTACATAAGAGAATGGAGATTCTCTTACCTCTGTTGTCTTCTATACTTCCAATTCCTTTGCCAGCTGATTTCTAAATATTGTAGGACTGTTTTTGAAACCTTGAGGTAGCCGAGACCAGGTGAGCTGTCTCTTTCTTCCCGTGTCGGGACTCTCCCATTTAAATGCAAAATATTTTCTGCTTTCTAATGCCAGAGGGATGCAGAAGAATGCATCTTTGAGATCAATCACAGAAAACCATTTAAATCTTTCTGACACAGATGTTAACAATGTATACGGGTTAGCCACCACTGGGTGAATGTCTTTCACTATTTTATTAATAGCTCTCAAGTCTTGTACTAACCTGTACATACCATTTGGTTTTTGTACTGGAAAAATTGGAGTGTTGTATTCTGACTCACTTTCTTGTAAAATTCTTTGGGCTAGGAACTGAGTGATCAAAGGTGCTACTCCTTTTCTTGCTTCTGGTTTGATTGGATATTGTTTTACCCTGACTGGTTTTGCCTCTTCTTTTAGTTCTACTACTACCGGCTCCGCTGCCTTGGACCGTCTTGGATTTCTTGTTTCCCATACCCAGGGAACTACTGCATCTTCAATTTCTTTAGGTATTGGAGAGGGGTCTACTTCTCTAATCACAAAAAGCTTAGCAATCTCTTTTTCTGGGAATTCTAATTTCACCCTACCTTGATCAAAAGATATCTTGACATTCAAAAATGACAGTAAATCTCTCTCGAAAAGATGTTTAGGGGAGTTAGGCATATATAAAAATTGGTGATCTCATTCTTTTCCTCCAAATCTTAAATGTGAAGGCTGCAAAAAGGGTTTTTCTTCTACTTGTCCTGTAGCCCTCACTACCTGTATGGTAGTGTCACTCAAAGGTCCTAACCGTTCATTCAGAACAGAATGGGTAGCGCCCGTATCTACTGTAAATGCCTGCTTTTTTCTATCAACTTCGAGCACTACTGTCAGACTTTCCTCTAGTCAGCTTTGATTCTGATAGTTGCTCAACACTAATGCTTGGGCGACCCCTTCTGGATTCATCGGGTAACCCCCTGAATTACCAGATGCCCCTCCCAGCCCAGCTTTCACAGGGCACTCATTTTTCCAATGTCCTATTTGTTGGCAGAAAGCACACTGATTAGAGGCAAGCCCCCCTTGTTGGAGTCCTGGGGAAACCATCTCTCTTCCACTTGTTCTCATATTTTGAAATCCTGTCCTTCCTTGCCCTCGACCCCGCCCGAAACCACCTCTACCCCTTCCTCTACTAGCATTCGTTTGCTGTAGCACTGCCAACAGGCTCGCTTGCTGCTTTTTGTTAGCTTCTTTTTCTCTGTTATTGTAAACTTTCTAAGCTATTTCCAGCATTTTATCTAAATCCTGAGTATCTTGTCCCTCTAATTTCTGCAGTTTCTTACGAATATCTTCCTGGGTCTGACCTAAAAAGATTAAGGCAAGCTGCAACTTTCCTGCTTCACTGTCAATTTCCAAATCTGTGAAACGTCTGGCTGTTTCTTTAAGTCGTTCTAAAAATGCCGAGGGTGATTCATTCTTATCTTGTCTAACTGAATACAATTTTGACCAGTTTAGTGTTTTGGGCATTCCAGTCCTAATTCCTTCCACTAACAACTCCTGATATTCTCTGATAGATTCCTTTCCCCTATTCTCATTCGGATCCCACCCTGGATCATCACTGGGCACCAAGTCTCCCAAAGTTCTTCTGCCTGGATACAGCCTGATCATTTCCCGAGCACGTTCTTTCATTGCCCGCAGCACTATCTCCCTCTCGGTGGAATCCATTAGGGTGTCTAACAAAACTTGCATATCGTTCCAATCTGGATTCTGTGTTTTAATAATCATTTTAACCACCCGTGCCACTCTTTCAGGATTCTCACGGTAACTCCCTGCTGACTGTTTCCAAATCACCAGATCTCCTGGGGAGAAAGGTACTTTCACGAGCACCTTCTCTCCTTGGGGTCCCATAGCTTCCCTTAAGGGAGCAATAAGCTGGGGTTCCCCATGATTCTTTCGTCCCTGTCTAGTTCGTGCTGCAAGCGGGGTGTTTCGCCGATTTTGGGGAGAAACACGGGAAGGGGTTGGGGGACGCACAACAACCCTCTTAGCATTCCCTGGTATTACTGTTATATTTGCCACCTCCTCCTCCTCCCCTTCCTCTTCTTCCTCGTCTGCACTGCTCTCCGGTAACGCGGGATACAGGGAGGAATAGGGTGAAACAGAAGGGAGGGGGGAGACAGCAGAAGGGGGTGAGACAGCAGAGGATGCTGAGGCAGCAGGGGACGCCGAGGCAGCAGGGGAGGGTGGGGAGGAAGGCGCTCCGGGTGACACCATTAAAGACAAATCCTCCTCTGATCGAGAGGTTAAGGCTAAGCACTGGACACATTTAGATCTCCCTTTACAGCCCCCGCACCCAGGTTCTTTCATCTCCAATACCATTATTCCACATTCAGTCTGCCACTCCTTTTTACTGCGCAGTAAGTAAAACAAGTCTAAATACTGTACTTCATCCCATTTTTCGTTTTCTTTCAAATACTGCATTAGTGAATTCAGGGTATCATAATCCACAGTACCATTTTCTGGCCATGACGGCCCCTCTCGCTCATATTCTGGCCACCAATGATTACAATATTCAATCATCTTGTCCTTACTCATCTCTTGGAAAAACCTTTCACTCTTCCACCTCTTCAATAAACATCCTAACGGAGTATTTTCGGGTATACCCTTAGAGAACTGAACCATAGACTTAAGAGCTCTAAATGGCATTTTGAATCGGTTTCACCTACAGCTGTACAACAACTCAACAACAACTAATATGCAGCAGCGTACAAAACAATAATAACCCCAGTCAATATTGACAATTCAACAAATCAATCACACCACATACTCACACTCACACAGCAAAATGAATACCAGAATAAATACCAGACCAATACCAGACCAATACCAACTTGCCGCTTCTCGACGCCGCGAGGGGCAAGTGCCGGACCTGCGCAGCTTTCGCCGCGTCTGACAGCCGGCGCCTAGGCTTCCCAGACCAACCAGACGTCTTAGCCCAACCCTGCGAGGATCGCCGCCTCGTCTTATGGGCAGGCACCCAAACCAGAAAAATAAAGCACCTTCGGGCTTACCTTTCGCAGTCGTCCGCCAGGCGCAGGGGTCGGGCACGAACCGATGACTCCCCGAGAATCACTCGGTGCCGGCGTGGAGTGGATCGAAACGCGAACCGCCCCTAGCCACCTTCGGAGTCCTGCCGCGGTCGCCAGAAAACTGTTGCCCGATCCGAAGAAAACACAAACAACCGAAGTCGTTTATGCGGTGCTTTATTGAGGGCCCTGGGAGCCTGGGACTAGCGTCCAAGTCAGAGCCCCATCTCACAGAAATTTTACAGGGTTTTTATATGTTTCTTTACATGATTTCTTCATCGTTACAAAATCTTACTTAATTCTAACGCCTGGTACTATTATCTTCTTGACATTTAGGTTCCTGCCAAAAGGTACATTCCTTAGATAAGTGATTATTTCTTAGCTACACTGCTTACATTACAAATTTCACTATGATAGTTCATCTGTAGGTTATACGCAGCCTACCAAGCCTTAGCATGACTACTACTAATGTCAACTATAAGGTTCTCTACTAGCTAAATACAGTTTATTTTAATCAAATGGCAACACAAGGTCTGCTACATCCCAACTAAAAAAGAGATCCTGGCAGCTTTTAAAGGGGTTTGAGCTGCTTCAGAAGTGATTGGCACCAAAGCACAGCTCCTCCTGGCACCACGATTACCAGTGTTGGGCTGGATGTTCTAAGGAAAAGTCCCTTCCACACATCATGCCACTGATACTATGTGGTGTAAATGGGTCATGGTGTTCACACAGCTAGCTTGAATAGGAAACCCCAATTGCTCAGGGATCTTGAAGATCATCATGAAGTGGCCCGAAGGAGAAAATTTTGGACTATCATCAGAAGAGGAGTGGGTGACGTGCTGAGGAGGCCTCACCATATAATCAGGTACCAGAAAATGAAAAGTGATATGCACTCTTTACTGACAGTTCCTGCCATATTGTAGGGACAAATTGAAAATGGAAAGCTGTTGTATTAAGTCTTATGTGGTGAGTAGCAGAAGCTACTGAGTGACAAGGTGAATCAAGTCAGATTGCAGAGCTGGAAGCCATCCAGCTGGCTTTAGATATTGCTGAGCGAGAGAAATGGCCAACGCTCTACCTCTACACTGACTTGTGGATGGTAGCAAATGTTCTGTGGGGGTGGCTGGAGCAATGGAAAAAGACCAATTGTCAGCAAAGAAGTAAACACATCTGGGATGCCAAAGTGTGACAAGGCATCACTACCCAGCCAGAAAAGTTGGCTCTAAAAGTCCATCATGTAAATGCACACATACCCAAGCGTTGAGCTACTGAAGAGCATTGCAACAATGGACAGGTAGATCAAGCGGCCAAGATTAAAGTGTCTCAGGTATATCTGGACTGGAAACATAAGGGTGAATTATTTCTGGCTTGATGGGCTCATAGTATCTCAGGTCATTAAGGAAGAGATGCAACATATGAATGGACTAGTGACTGAGGGGGTGAACTAAACCATGACCACCATCTCCCAGGTTATCATTAAGTGTGAAACGTGCTTCATTTAAACAGGCCAAGTTGGTAAAGCATCTCTGATATGGGGGATGATGGCTGAAATATAAATATAGGGAGGCAGATCAATTACATCACACTCCTGCAAACCTGCCAAGGCAAACACTTATGTGCTTACAGTGGTGGAAACAACCACGGGATGCCTGGAGACGTACCCTGTGCCTCACATCACTGCCCGGAAGACCATCTTGGTCCTTGAGAAGCAAGTCCTGTGGCCACATGGCACCACAGAAAGATTTGAGTCAGACAACGGGACTCATTTCAAAAATAGCCTCATAGATACCTGGGCTAGAGAGCATGGTATTGAGTGGGTGTATCATATTCCCTATCACACACCAGCCTCTGGAAAGATACAACCATGTAATGGATTGTTAAAAATCACACTGAAAGCAATGGGCAGTGGGATGTTCAAACATTGGGATCTACATTTAGTGAAGACCACCTGGTTAGTTAACACTAGAGGCTCCACCAATCAAGCTGGGTCTGCCCAATCAGAACCTCTACATACTGTAGAAGGGGATGAAGTCCCCATGGTGCATATGAGGAGTGTGTTAGGGAAGACAGCTTGGATCAGTCCTGTTTCAAGCAAAGGCAAACCCATGGGCATGGGATTCTTTTGCTCAAGGACCTGGGTGCACTTGGTGGGAAATGCAGAGGGACAGGAAACCATGATGTGTACCTCAAGGTGATTTGATATTTGAGTGAGAACAGTTTGTAATCTTGAATTGCATATGTAATATGGGTTGTTGAATGACACTGACACTTGACACTGTATGTTGTAAATACCATGAACAATGAATATGAACTGATCCAGTTACACCAGTCATGGACTAAAAGAATTCAACAAACATCTTGGGAGTATTTCCAGTGACTACTGAAATAATACCTGTGCTTGTGCATAGCCGTATGTATATATATGTATATAGTTGAAAGGTATAAAATCTGGGCATGATATTAATGGTATAGAATAAGGGATGGATAATATCTTGGATACAGAAACAAGGGGATGGAGTTTTTTATGCTGTCTATTCAGTACCACCCATATCACCGCTGGGGAGTGTGGTTTTGGAAGGGAAAACCCCAAGGCTGGAAATAGGAAGGTTTCCATTTTTTTTCTGAGCTCACTGTGCTGGTTTTGCACTGATTGACATTTAGTGAGGAGGGAAGAAACTACCCATGGAAATGATTTTTTTAAGAGGAGTTAAGAGTCTCCTCTGTGCCTGACAAAACCAATCAGTGTCTAGTTTAAATACTGACAAACTGTTGAACCAATTAAAAAGCTGAATACATCTCTGTGAGATTCACATTCTAAGACAAACAAGCTCGGGAAAAACCTTTTCTTCTTCCAGCCTGGGAACAGGTAACATGCCGGCCTGGCCCTCTTCGGGCAACCGGACCGGGCCAGGCGGGCCCTGCCAAGGGGCTGGACCCCCTCCCGGGGAGCCTGTTGGGCCCCGTCCCAGCCGGACCAAGCCCCAGCAGCTGTTAACATCTTGCTGCCAGGCCAGTCCCCCCCCTCCAGCACAGTCAGGTTGGCCTGCAGCTGGAATTAAACGCAGTATGGGCCTGAGACCAGCCATGTGGCCAAGAGCGGCTGCTGCCATTCTGGCCAGGCCTCCTGAGATCCTGGCACAGCCCCAGCATGGCCTGAATCTATCACTCTGACTGCTTCGGCCACCGCCGGGCAGAAAACCATCATGACCATCTGCAGGCCCCAGGCGAGATAGTAACTCTTTCATTGCACAGATAAAACTTGCAGAACACTGATCCTCTCTCAAGTAAGAGAAAAGGACAGAGTGATGACACGTAGAGAAACAACACGAAGACACCAAGGTCAGTAAAGGAGTCAAGTCCCAGATGGGAGGAGAATGAGGAGATGCCTTAGTCTTAGGCTGAAATTCTTATGTAAGGCCATGGTGGACTGTGATACACTAGAATAACCCTTTAATTCATGAAAACAGTATGGGGGATGGAGTGTTCAAATTGCAGACATGAGCAAAGGTATTCTTGCTGAAGCAAGTAAATGTTGAAGCAGCTGTGATCTCATGAGAAGTTTGAACAGAGAGATGAGAGTGATGAAGTCCCTTTGCCCCCAGGGAAAGAAGACCTGTTCCCAGAGATGGAGATGATCTCAGAGATAGATGAAGAGAACCTTTGGTTTTGAACAGCTCATCCTTAAAATAGTACCCCATGAGTTTGACATGGCCCATGAACGTAGCTGTAGGAAGGCTGCGTGAGATGGGAGGGACTTCATGATTGCAGATTTCTGGGCTGCTGCTATTCATGAAAATTGTAGCGATGAGAGGAGAACTGTTTTCTTGTGGAAAAGTCTCCATATCATGGTAAAAGATTCCTCTGCCTAAGAGGACTGATGAAAGACTATTTTAGAGGTGTTCAACTGACCTAAGTTTTGTCTCTGTACATTGTCAGTGGGAAAGAAAAGAAGGTTGTGAGGGGAAGAAAAATCTTCTAAAGGTTTTATTCTGATTCTTATTATTTGTTTTCTTTTCTTTCAGTTCTGTCTAAATAAAGTTTTCTTTATACCCTTTAAAGTTTTGTGCCTGCTTTGCTCTTTTCCTAATCCTATCTCGCAACAGAAAAAGAGTAAATGATTCTAGTAAGTGCCCTGGCATTTAGCCTGCACTCAACCCATCACACTCACTCTAGAGAGGGTGTGGGACCAGGACTGCTGTTGCTGCTACCACACCTCCACTGCACCAGTGAGCCCCTGTACCCACACCACCCTGGAGAGAGAGCCCCTGCAGTGGGGCCCGAGCTGTGCCAGGTGGAGCAAAGTCAGCATTCCAGCAGCACAATTCCTCATTTGGATGAACTAGCTTTCCAAGTTTCTTTTTGTCCCTGCTTTATGTTGGTTTTGGGCTGGGGGGAAAAAGTTAAGCTGTAAGGGCCTCCCAATATATCTCTTTGTTTTTCCAAATACCACATTGCTCCAGTCCAGGGCCAGTCACCATTCTGCCTTTGTCTGGGAAACCACGCCAGGTGCCGTCTTTGGGAGACATTTTTGTTTGTTCGGTGGTGAGTGTCCTTTTGTGGGTAAAACTCTCTGTCTCTTTTGTACATTCTTTTATTAATATTGTATGGATATTGCAATTTTTCAGTAAGTTGTGATTCCAACTTTAATCTCTCCTAGTGTTCCTCCATTACCGGAGCATCCTGAGTGGATTTAATTTTCTAGCCTGATTTTAAACTAGTACAGTTCTCTAGGATCTTGGAGTGATAATTAAAAAGACCACTATGAAGGTATCCAAATTTATTGTTCACTTTTCAATTAGAAAATCTGGTAACTGAAACAATGATCATTTGTATAAAGCACCAAGGGACAGCCTGGCTGATGCATATTTACTCAGTGGGATTTTAGAAACTAAGAATGTAGAATTTTGATCAGGAAGTTTAACCATTCATCTGCTCAGGAAAATGAGTGTATTTGGGTTTAAATTATGTAAGAATAAGAGCAGTAGGTGGCACTTAAGGGAACCTCTTTGAAGATGAAAGGTAGTTTTGTACTGAAACTACAAAGATAGAAATGGTACAGAGAGTAAAAGAAAATTTTTATATAAAACAGTGGGATTTGTGTTGGATTTTAATGCTTTGAATGGAGGAAGAATATTCACCAATATACTGCTGGAATAATGAGGGGTTTTTTAGAGGAAAACTAATTATATTGATACTATTGCTATCCACAGAATACCAACAACAGTAGATATAAATAAATGGGTTGTGTACCAAAGCATTTCTCTTTCATTTAGAATTAGTTTAGTGACAAAAGATGTTAACATGGCATAAAATGGAAAAGATAAAAGAACTTTGTTTTTCTACTTACTGTCTTTTAAAAGTAGTCTTTCATTTCAGTGGAAAACAGATTTGATTGAACAGGTGATTTTTGGAACATCTGGGAAAGTATTACAAACAGTATCTTATGAATAAGAAGGCACAACTAATCTATCCTAACAAACAGAAATGTGTAGGAGAGAAGGGCTGAAGAGCTTTTGAAGAAGGCTAAAACATGCTATGAAAAATCCATTGTAAGAAAGGCAAGAGAAAACAATAAATAAAGCAAAATTATTAAGAGAGAGAATAATTGAAAAGAAACCACTTGAAAGATGTTTAACTTCAAAGTAGAAGAAAAATAATACTGCTGCATCTTTCAATTGGCTACATACAGTTTGATCTCTAGGCAAAAAGAGTAGTTGTAATGATAACACTTTTCTATTAGCCTTTAACTTGAACCTACAGATCTCCTGATGCAAGATTTCATTTTGAAATTTGCTGACACTGACTTTGAAACTGCCAACTCTGTATGTATCACTGCTACTTTGAGACTAGTCATTAAAGAATTACTTAGAATATATGATGACTGAAACTGTGTGTAAGTATTAATGAGTTGTAGATGAGACCAAAAGACATCCAGGAACAAAAGCTGGCTTTTTTCCAGGAAATTGGGCTACTTTGCTGCATCTCCCTTGCAGTTTACCATAGATTTATGAAATTATTTTATACTGTTGTAGTCAGTGGTAATTTCTTCAGTGTGTCTAGCATATTGCATACTTAAGAGAAAAATCACATGTATAAGCAGCCTAGCTATACTAGCAAGCCTGCGCATGAACATGATCTACACCAGCATGACATATTAGCAGTATAAACTGCATTTTCCCCTTTGCAGCTGTTATGGGTTGACACAGTTTCGTTTTTAGTTAAAGTGGAAACAGTTCCCTGCCAGGACCTTAGAATTGTTTTGAGACAGGCACCTATCAGAGTTCATTTTCAAATACTGACATATTGTTTGACCATTGAGGAAGCTAGATGCGACTTTGAGAAATACCCACATAAAATTTTGAGTGGGTCCAAGTCAGCCCTTTCCTTTCTGGCTGCAGAACAGGTAACATAAACCTGGGCCATTCTGTTAGAACGGCCCAGGCCAGCCCAGCCCTGCCGCTCCCCCTGTTAGGCGAGGGAGGTGGCCCGAGGCCTGGTCGGGCTCCGGCAGGGGAGGGCAGGCTGCCTACCCCCTGGAGCCCTGGAGCCAGCTGAGCCGGGAGGGAGCCAGCGGAGCCAGGACCTGATAACAACTATGGGCCCAGCTGTGCCGAGCTCACCCTGATTTATCACTGAGGGGTGGGCAGAGCTCCCCCCTTCCCTCTCCTCCGGTGACTGCCGGGAAGAGAGGAAAAAGGAGGGGGGAAAACCTGGCCACTGTGAGGAGCAGCAGCAAGAGAAGCTGCTGCCCAGCAGAGAGCACATGACCATTGCAGGCCTAGGCAGATTTAACCTTTTCTTAGCAACCTGAAGCTTCCGAAGCTTCTCTTCTTTGAGAGAGAGGAGAAATGGGCAGAGTGGACATAGAGAAGACCCAGCATGAAGTCGGAGAGAGAGAGTGAAGGACTAACTGGAGGAAGGATGGAGGATGTTATAAATGCCAGGACAATTTATTACCAAATTCAATAATTTGGTTTATTAAAAATTCAAATCACAAAATTTGGAATCAAATTACAGAATTTTAAGCAATAAAAAAAAAAAAAAAAACCTCCACAAACAGCGACACTTACTTGACAGAATTTCTCCCGGGAAAAAATGAGCCAAGGGTGACCCAGAGACATGGACCCTGGCAGTTTGAGTCTCTAGCTGGGTTCACACCTTGCCCACCTAGAGGCTTAACTTAAATACCCTTAATTTCACCCTCGGCAGCCCTTCTCCCATTGTTTCTACTAAGCATCGGCCATGAAGTTTGTTTATACTAAATCCTGAAAGAGTCCCCTGGCCCATTCAAATGCTAATGTCCAGAGTTAGTCCTTGCTTTGAGTAATTTAACCGTCATAGAAGTGTGTGATGATTCCTCTGCACGTAGCACCCGATCAGTGTAAGTCCCTGCTTTGAGCCGTAGAAGTGTGTGACGACCCTTCTGCACGTAGCATTCGACCGGTGTAAGTCCTGGCTGTTGAGGTAATTTTCGCTGCATGTATGCAAGGGTAGGTTGATCGGTACTCATTGTCTCATCAGTGCCTCGTGTTCTCACCTTCTATTTTTGGACCAGGGAGATCAGGAGAGGTGCTTTACAGAAGTCCGTGAAACGTGCGGGTTGAGCAGACACACATACCTTTATAAAATATATTACAGTTTCCAGTCTATAATTATTTATAGAACATGAATTAAATAACCCTATTTTCCACAGAGGATTTGCCTGATGGCTGGACTTCAATTAGAGCCATAGAAATGAACTCTATATGTAGATTATCCCTTCAAATCATGAGAAAGATATGCATTTGGGGAGATGATTGTTTATTTGTGGATTTTTGAGCAAAGGTGTTTGTGATGGACTGAGTAATATTGCATTAGAATCACAGATTCTTGTAGTCCCATGAGATGCTTGAATAGAGAGAGATGAGAAGCCCTTTGTGCCAGTGAAGAAGTGAAGAGATAGCTCTGTTCCCTGAGAAGAATCCTTTGCCTCTGGAGTTGTGAATCTGTAAAAGGTGACACCCCAATATGCCTGAGTTCATACAACCTATAAGCAGCTTGGAAAACTGCTAATGGGAGGAAGGGTCCGAGGGGATCACGGAAGCAGGTTTTCCCCGGGCAGATGTTTCTGTGACAGTTGAAAGCCATAAGAGAACTGTTCCAAAATCCTCAGTGAGATCCGGGACTCTAAAGGAGACTCCTCTCCTAAAGAGATAATGAAAGACAATTTTTCAAAGAGTGGAGCTGACTGAAAATCACTAGTTGTCTCTCTGTGTTGCTTGTGGGAAGGTGAACAGTTTGTGGGGAAAAAAGTTTTGAAGGTTTTATTTTTTTTTAGTGTGTGTTAATAAAACTATCTTTGTAACCTTTAAGTTGAGCCTCTTTTGCCTTTTTCCTCCCAAAGTCTCTCTCACAGAGAGTAGGCGCAAAAACCATCACAAATTTGGTGCATTGACTGAGAAAAGTCAAAATTGGCGAACGTGAAACTGCTACAGCAGCTGTTAGGGAGAGGGAGAGCTCATTATTGCTTCTGAAACAGATTGATCTTTCTTTCTTTCACTCCCATTGTCTTTGCCCTTTTAGGGAGTATTCTTAATGAACATGTAACAAAAAGATAAGCTGTGTTCTACCATAGTATGTATGTTTACTGAGGTATTTGAAGTAGTGTGTGGCATGTAAACATCTGTTTGAAAAAGTTTGATTCCTTCTAAAAGAAGGGCATATAAAACCTCTGGAGACTCAAACCATTACTTAAGACCATGTGATGCTTGCTTTCTGTTCCCTAAGTGTAAATATTGTAGTCTACTATTAGAGAACAGTAATTGCATTTCTCTTCTCTACAAGAACTGAGATGTTTGAAAGCTCTGCTTTTTACCCTTGCAGATTGATATTGCATAAATTTACACAAATAATTATTTTTACTCTTTAAACCGTAACAGTGGCACATTGACAAACTGACAGACCAGGAAAAGAAAGCGATATCCAAGTGGGTGATAAGTCATCAGGTTGCCCCATGGCACAGCAGGAGTTACTTTAACTTGCTTGGCTCAGCTTCAACATGAGTGTTACTTCTGCTTTCTAATATTTTCTGACATTATTGCAGTGTTTGATTTGGTATTCTGTCAACCGACATACAAGTTTGACATAGAATAGGTACTTTTTTGTCACACATTTTAAGTGACTTGTTTAAATAGCCTTAGTAACAAATGGTCTGGTTGAGAGCAAGAAGTAGTTGTTGGAACTACCAAGCACCACAGTATTTGGATAATTCAACGTATTTGGTACTTTTATATCATACCTTTTTATGTTGTGGTTTTTAAATCTAGTTACCTGCTAAAAGCAGTCTTGAAATGTTACTTTTGTTGTTTCATTGCATTTTGAAATAGTTTCTTTCTTAGTGCTGTACTGGATATGTTTTAAGGCTGCTCTGTATTACTTAGGCAGGCCCCACTTCAAGCTGTCAAACTGCTATTGTTACAAAGTATTCCCACTCCCTCCACCCACATGATTTGCAGAGTAATACAGCATTACAGGTAGACTTGAAATACAGTATAGCAAGATGAAGCTGAAGAGATGTGTTTTTCTTTTTAAATCTCTTTGCTTTTCCAGTGAATAGCTGAAAATTATTAGCACTTTTATTTTTTATTTTTAAATAAATTTCTAGGCAGTCTATTTTCTTCAGTGATAATATAAAGCATGCATGTAAAATGCTTGTTTGAGTTAAAGGCAGTTATCAATGAATAATTCATGTTTCGTTTTAGTGTTTCCATATGTGACACCCAAAGGAATTAATGGCATAGACTTTAAAGGAGAAGCTATAACTTTTAAGGCAACTACTGCTGGAATCCTTGCTACACTCTCTCATTGTATTGAACTCATGGTAAAACGTGAAGAAAGCTGGCAAAAAAGACTAGATAAGGTAAGATCATTTTCCTTTAACTTTTGTTGAAAAAAAAATTTCTTCAGTTTAAAATTGAAATTTCAAATTAGTTAGTTTAAACTTTAGTATTCCAGGTTTTACTTTTATTTTTATGTACAGCACTTATTCATTTTGATGCTTTCATTATTTATTACTCCTTTAACATGTTAAAACCTCATTCTGACTGTTGGTGATACAGTAATATTATTCATCATATTTTTTTCTTTTCCCAGCCCTTGTTAAGATAGTATTCCTATATTTTTAATACTATAAAGAACCTGATAGCATTCTACAGTAATAAGTGTATTGCTTGCAGCCCTCTAAGAGAGACCTAATTATCTATGCTTGCAAAATGTGAAAATCTCTGAAATGCTTTGTGATAAGAAATGGTGACAGAACTGAGGAGAACAACCAGTTCTAACTCTAAAGGTCTAAGATACAGTTATTTCACTTACCTTTAGGAGACTAAAGAGATTAATTTAAGTCATGTTTTATACTAATGGTTAATTTTGGGGTGGGGCTGGGCCGATATTATAATATGTTATTCTTATGGCAGTGATAGTTCATGGTAAGCCTACTCAACCACTATAGCAACTTGAAAGGAGCAGTGTCTTCTCTCTTCAGATGAGATGTGCTAGAAACATGGCTAGGTTGTATTTCAGGCTTTGATTTCTAGAATTCTGCCATCACTGCCTGGCGTCCTGTACAGTCCTTTAGCCACTGTTGTCTTGTTTTTAATTTAACATATTTCTGTATGGTGTATATCACATTTCAAATCTTACTCAACATGTGTTAGTAGTACACAATTCAAAGAATGAAGTTATTCAGACAAAATACAACCATATTTGAATCCTCGCCCATGTCTCCTGGCTCTTTGTCCGTATGTTAAAGACCTGGTCCTATCTAACTGTATTGTGACTTCTGTCAACATTTAATTTATTATGGCTTCATCTAGGTAGTTCAAGGAATTATAGCAGACCTAAGACTTGAAGCTTGTTCATAGGATTGTAGGGTAATTCAGGTAAGAAGACATCATCTCTAGTACAATCTCCTGCTTAAAGGAAGGACAGTTTGAATCAGATCGGGTTTATCATGGATTTATTGTCTGATTTCAAGTCTCCAAGGCTGAAGACTGCAGAGCAATTCTGAGCAGCCTGTTCTGATGCTCAGCTGCTGTTATATATCCACTTGGAGCAGCTCTTATTCCAGTATCTGTCTACTGTTTTTCTTCTTCCTACTATAGACTGGTGTGAAGAGTCTGACTGCTGATGACCCTCTTGGAGGTATTGGAAGGCTATTATTAAGTCCCCCCACAAAAACCTTCTCTATTCCAGACTGAGCAAACACAGGTCACTCTTGATGATCACAGTTTGCTTACAGCATGGGTGAAGTGATTTATTTCTTGTCAGGAGGTTAGTATGTTATTACAGAATAATATGTTAGTATAGAATTTGGTTTAGATCAGTTGTCATATTTTCTTCTGTGGACTAACTTTAAAGCCCTTTTTTTTAGCTGTAAGCAGTTAAAAATTCAAACCTAAATTTCACTTTCACTCATACAGAATCACAGAATCATTTAGGTGGGAAAAGACCTTTAAGATCATTGAGTTCAACCTTCGAGCAATCACCACCTTGTCAACTAGACCATGGTATTAAGTGCCACATCCAGTTGTTTCTTGAACATCTCCAGGGATGGTAATTCCACCACATCCCTGGATATTCCATTCCAATGCTTAACAGCCCTTCCATGAAGAAATTCTTCCTGATGTCCAACCTGAACCTTGCCTGGTGCAGCTTGAGACTGTGTCCTCTTGTCTTGTCACTAGTTGCCTGGGAGAAGAGGCCAACCCCTACCTGGCTACAACCTCCTTTAAGGTAGTTGTAGAGTGATAAGGTCACCCCTGCGCCTCCTTTTCTCCAGGTTAAGCTCCCTCAGACTCTCATCATCAGATGTGCTCCAGACCCTTCATCAGCTCTGTTGCCCTTCTCTGGACTTGCTCCAGCATCACAATGTCCTTGTCATGAGGGGCCCAGAACTGGACACAGCAGTCAAGGTGTGGCCTCACCAGTGCCAAGTACAGAAGGACAACTGTTGTTAAGATTTTCAGACGGCACAGAAATAACAACATTACTCTCAATATGATGGTGAAGATGAGAGCAAATCTTTATTCTTCTAAATTCTACTTTTATAGAGTAGTTTGGTACAAAGAACATGATTGGTTATTCAGAGTCTACACCCTTTGTCAACAACCTTGCCAGTAAACATGTTGGAAAAACACCACCTGAGGATGGTTTCTCACTTCCCAAGGTCTGTTTGAATTCCTCCTTAAGATTTTCCCAGGCCAGAATGAGAAAGTTGCTTGCTTGCCTTTCACACAGACACTGGCAGAGCCTGAAGCCTAAATTCAGACCAATTGTCTGCACCCATAGACAACCACTTCCCTGGTCCTGCTGCCCACACTATTGTTGCTACAGGCCAGGATGGCATTTGCTTTCTTGGCCACCTGGGCACATGCTGGCTCATGTTCAGCTGTTGTTGACCAGCATTCCCAGGTCCTTTTTTGTGCTGGGAAGCTTTTCAGACACTCTTCCTCAAGACTGTAGCACTGCATGGGATTGTTGTGGCCTAAATGCAGGACCCAACACTTGGTCTTGTTGAATCTCATACCACTGACCTCAGCCCATCAATCCAGCCTGTCCAGATTCCTCTGTAGAGCCTTCCTACCCTTCAGCAGATCAACAATCCCAGCCCAACTTGGGTGAAGTCTGTGAACTTACTGAGGGTGCACTTGATCCGCCCTTCCAGATCATCAATAAAGATATTAAACAGGGCTGGCCCCAATATTGAGCTTTGGGGAATCCCACTAGTGACTAGCCATCAATCGCATGTGACACCATTTCCCATCACACTCACTCAGGGCCTGGACACTCAGTCAGTTTTTAACCCAATGAAGAGTGTACCTGTCCAAGCCATGGGCTGCCAGCTTTTTCAGGAGAATGCCATGGAAGACAGTATCAAAGACTTTGCTGAAGTCCAGGTAGACAACATCCACAGCCTTCTTCTCATCCACTAGGTAGGTCACCTGGTCATAAAAGGAAATCAGGTTGGTCAGGCTTTTCCTAAACCCATCCTGGCTAGGTCTGATCCCTTGGTTGTCCTCTATATTGCCATGTGATCACATTCAAGATGATCTGTTCCATAACCGTACCAGACACTGAGGTCAGGGTGACAGGCCTGTAGTCCCCCAGATCCTCCTTCCGACCCTTCTTATGGATGGGCGTCGCATTGGCCAACCTCCAGTCATCTGGGACCTCCCCAGTGAGCCAGGAGTGATGATAAATGATGGACATCGGCTTGGCAAGCTCTTCTGACAGCTTCTTCAGCACCCTCAGATGAATTCCATCTCGTCCCACAGACTTATGAGTGTCTTAAATGGCTCAGCAGGTTTCTAACTGCTTCCTTCTGGATTACAGGAGGGCTATTCTGCTCCCCATCTCTGTCTACCAGCTCAGGGTGCCAGTTCCCCTGATGATAACTGATTTACTGTTGAAGACTGAGGCAAAGAAGGTCTTAAGTACCTCAGCCTTTTCCTCATCCTTGGTGACTATATTCCCCCCCGCCATGTACAATAAAGGATAGGGATTTTCCTTGGTGCTCTTTTTGTTGTTAATGTATTTATTAAAACCCTTTTTATTATCTTTCACAGCAGTAGCTAGATTGAGTTCTGGTTGAGTTTTTGCCTTTCTTATTTTCTCTCTATGTAACCTAATGACATCCTTGTACTCTTCCAGAGTTTCCTGCTCCTTCTTCCAAAGGTCATAAATCTTTCTTCCCTGAGTTCCCATAAAAGATCCCTGTTCAGCAAGGCCAGTCTTTTTCCCCAACAGCTTGTCTTTTGGCACATAGGGACAGACTGCTCCTGAGCCTTTAAGATTTCCTTCCTAAAGTATGTCCAGCCTTCCTGGACCCCTTTGTTATTAAGGACTGTTCATCAGGGGACTTTTCTGAAACAGTGTCCTGAACAGGCCAAAGTCTGCCCTCTAGAAGTCCAGGGTAGAGGTTTTGTTGATGACCCTCTTTACTTCATCAAGTATTGAAAACTCTACCATATTGTGGTTGCTGTGCTCAAGACAGCCTCTCACCATCACATTTCCCAGCAGCCCATCTCTGTAAACATCAGGTCTAGTGGGTCCCCACCCCTGGTAGATTTGTCATCAAATCTTCCAAAATATCAGAATAAGACTCCTTAAAACTAATGTGGTGTTAAAGAGGGAATAATTTATTCAGGCCTGAGGTCTCACAGGGGATACTCCTAACCCTATGCAGACATGTGATTTTACAAGTGTTGCTTACATACAGTCACTACATGCATATTACAATTTACCCATTCCCATAAAACCCACCCTGAGTTCCCAGATTCAGTTCTTGTTTTGTCTGTCACTACATTCTTGAGCCAGATGTCATCTTATCTTCCAACCATCCTTGCTGGGAAAACAGTGTTTGCACGTCTTGTTTTTCTACTAAAAGTTCACAAGCACAGTAAAAATGGAATTAATCTGTGGGCACACAGTTTGTGGTGGTTGGGAATGCGGCTGCAGCCAAGCCTCGTCCCTAATGGGCTACAACTGTGTTGGACAGGTGAACAGTATTGAAGGCAATGAAACATGGAGTGCTGAGGTGTACTGACCAATCACAAAAGGGCATAGAGGCCACACAGGTGTAATGCATGTAAGGTGAAGGGTATAAAAGGTTGTACTGACAATCAATAAAATGCTGATGGTTGGAGCCTTCTTCAGTGTTGGTTGTGCCTCCTCTGTCATTAACCCTTTTGGTATCAGGCTCACCTAGGCTGCTAGGAAGTTCTCTTCCACATGCTCCAAGAACCTCCTAGACTGCCTCCTCTCTGTTGTGGTGAGTTTCCAGCAGACATCTGGCAAGTTAAAGTCTCCCACAAGAACAATGGCTGACGATAATGAAACATCAGAGCCACTTATAGAGTAGTTCATCTGCCTCTTCATCCTGGTTGTGTGTTCTATACCAGACTCCCCCCAGGATAACTGCCTTATGAACCTTCCCCCTGATTCTTATTCATAGGCACTCCTACAGCGTAAGTAAATACATTTTAAAGGGGGTCACTTGGAGATTTTAAGTCTCTGCTTTGGTAGACGTGCAACTTTGTCACACTTGTCAGTGAAACTTTCTGGGGATTACAGCACACTGATGGTAAAGTACTATAATTCTAATATAAAATAACCTTTTTGTTTGGATCCCTCTAATTCTTAGCTTATTAGATGAGGAGATTTTGATTGAATTAAATAGTGTAAAATTGTGGTGGGTTAACCTTGGCTAACAGACAAATGCCCACCCAGCTACTCACTTAGCACTCCATCCAGCAGGACTGGAGTGTGTGCGTGTGTGTGTGAGAGAAACAGGATGAGAAAGCTCACAAGTCCAGAGAAAGACAGGCAGATTGCTTAAGAGTTTTTGTCCTGGCAGAAAATCTGTTGCTAATTAAAATAGGTACAGTTAGTAGGAAACAAAAAGACAAACACTAAAACAGCTTTTCTTCCCCCATTTCCCAGGCTCAGCTTCACTTTTTAACTGCAGGCTCCTCTACACCCCTGCTTGCTAGCCCCAAGGAGTGCAGGGGGGGTGAGGGAATGGAGGTTTGGAGGTTAATCCAAAATACTTAGTCTATGCCACTTCTTCTCACACTTTTCCCCTGCTGCTGCACAGGTCCTTTTCAGGGCTGTAGTCCTCTGGGAAAACTCTTCATTTGGAGTCCTCCATGGAACATGGTTCCTTTAGGAAATGTCCCTCTGCTCCAGCATGGGGTCCTTAATGGGCTATGGTGTGAATATATTCTCTGCCCTGGAACTCTTCATCATTCTCTTCTGGCCTTGGCATTCCCTCTGTTTCTCCCTTTTTATTCCCTCTTCTCTCTCCCTGGGCTGTTTTTTGCTCTTAAATACATTTTCACAGAGATTCTATGCATGTGGTAGATGGGCTCAGCTATGTCCTGTGGTGGGTCTGTTTTGGAGCCTGTTTGACACAGGACAGCCCCAGGCCACCTCCCTCATATGCCACTCCTGCAGCCCCTCACAACTAACACCTTGACACCTACAACCTGCACAAGAATTTAAAGACAGCAGTTAAATGTATTCAGACCTTTGCTAACACTATTTATTCCACTTCAGTTGTAGGGCTTGTTTTGTTTTGGTTTGGTTTTTTCACCTTGATTTACTGACTAAACATGGCTCTGTAAAAGTCTCTTCTATAGCTATGAGCCTGAGCAAAAGATAATTGCTCTGTTATCTGATAAATAGATGTAGGAGGAGAATTATGTTGATCTGTGTACTCTTGGGTTTCTTGGATAGATGCTTATGCTGCTGTGAAAAAGAAATAAATATTAGAAGATTATAAAGTTCAGAATGTTTTCTCTGAGAGGTTAAAGGGGGAAATTATATTAAATTAGGCAGCCATTCGTGTTTGTTTTAGCTGGGAGGTTTTTTAAACTCTTGTAAGTCTCTCCAGTGTCTGTAAAAGACCGGCTAGAAGAATTGAAAGGTGCAGCATCAAGTTTGTCCTTTATATATCAGCAGATTCACTACGTAGGCTCTGTGCTGTGCAGGTGTGTCATAGTAAGAACAGGATCTCTGTCAGTGGCTAAAAGCAATAAGTGCTTTACTAGTTAAGTACTGTTGTAATCTAGCTTGCTCTCCTTCTTTCTCCAGACTCGGCACTTCACTAGCTTCAGAACAATGTTTTACTTGGCAGCAAAACACAAACATGAATAGTGAGAGTCCTGCTACTTCACAAAACTATACAGCCTCCATCTTGTAGAGGGACAGTTTAGCCTTCTCTGCCTTGTAGGGGGTCAACAGCTCCTCCCAATTTAGTGTTGCCTGAGAACTTGTTCAGTATATCATTGTCCTGCATTCAAGTTGTTTATGAAGGTATTGAAGAGAACTGGCCCTAAAATGAAGCCCTGTGGAACACCACTTGTGACTGGTCAGCAGCCTCATGTAACTCCATTTAGTACAAGCCAGTGTGTGATGTGTTTATCCAGCTGTGTGCTGAACATTTTATCTAGAAGGATACTGTGAGAGAGAGTATCAAAAGCTTTATTGAAATACCAAAAGATTACATCAACTGGCTTCCTTTGATCAACTAGGTGGGTTATCTTGTCATAAAAGGAAATTAAGTACAACAAGCAGGACTTTCCCCTCATGAACCTGTGCTGGCTGTGATCAGTGACTGCATTGTCCTTCAGGTGTTTTTCAATAACTCCCAGAATATTCTCTATAACTTTTTTAGGCACTGAAGTGGGACTGACCCTCAACAAACCATGAATAGCTATGATTAAACTAGATACCAGATTTTTCTTGCTGATCTAGTTTATTCCATGTGACTTAAAGAAGTTATGCTCAAGGTAGCTAGCTCCTCGAGCTTTGTATTATGGATGCATCTATAAGGGCACTTATAATGTATGCATTCAAATAAAATCAGAAAATCAGCACCTCTGCAATTTTTCCTTGGGAATAAAACATACTGATCATTCCATTTATTGTCATACTGACTATTAGTCAATATATTCTTGCTGCTTTAAATGATCATGTAATTCTACAGGAAATAGAGAAAAGGAGAAGAACTGAAGAAGCATACAAAAATGCTGTGACAGAACTGAAGAAAAAGTCCCACTTCGGAGGGCCAGACTACGAGGTACAAATTCTGCTTTTGAAATTTTTAAAAATGCTAAGGCTTTTGAAGATTAGTTTGTTTCTCAACAGAGTGTGTATGTAAATCAAAGTCTTTGTGCAATGTGTTCATGCCACTTTTTCTGCCTTGGAAACTGAAACTAAATGAAGAATCTCAATCCTTCAGTGTTTTGAGAATACAAGTGTCTTCACCTTGAGTTTCCTATTCTACTTTTGTCTAAAGCATTTTACTTTCAAATATTTTTGCTGACTTCTTAATTATTTTTCTTGTACATTTTATACTGCTCATTTGAAAGTTGTGTACTCTTACATTTTAATTAGTCAGCTGTCTAAATATGTAATGCAAATATGAAAGCCCTGACTGCAGAGGCAGTCCTAGAATCTGAAGTTTAATTTGAATTGATTTTTAACTTGTCACTGCCACTTAAAATGTGTTAATAAATTCAACTATTTTAGGTTCTGCTTCATCTGTTAAATGGCATATTTTATCAACTTCCTCCTCAGTTTGATTAAAGTCTGAGTCTCTTAAACTGCCTTCTGAACAATAATGTAAAGTAATGCACCTATAAAGCAGTTTGCATAACTTTTAAGGACTCGATTATTTCATTTATGTTAAGCAGGTTTCTACTTACAAATTGTAGCCTGAGAAATAGTATTAATATGTTGAGATATTTAAAGGGTATTTGAGCTTATGTTCTCAGTTGGGGCTAAAGCACTGTAAAAGAAAAAGATGGATAGGAGGTTGGACTTTGTCTACCTGGTTATGAACCCAACTGCTTCTCCCAGATATCTCTGATGTAAAGTAGATTTTTGAAATTTGCTGGACTAGTTTGTTTTACAATACAATAAAAACGGTAAACCTAGTTTTCCTAAATTACTATTTTACTTAATGGACACAAGTTTTTAATAATTGAATCAACTCTACCTGCTGTTTAATGTTAAACTCTTCTTTCCAAGAATTCTCAATAGTGATCCACAGGATTTTGTCTTGTTGTGCTTTGAGAACATATCTGAAATCCACCCTAAGGCAATGGAATACTTGGAAGGAGTCTAAATACACAATTATGATAATATATTTACGTATGGTAAACATTTTTAAGAGAAGATATCTGTTAATTAAAATCTAAATCTCATATCAAAGCATATTGGCACTTACTCAGTCTTCAGTTTCCTGGGGTATTTGCTTAAGTATCCTTAAATTGTACTTAAAGGAAATAACTTCCTTTAACAAGTAGAGTTTTCAGATTAATTCTAATATATGAATATTGGTGAAAATATTTAAGGTCTATGGAAGAAATTTCCTTCTTTCAGTTATATGCATAATACATAAATAGCTATTTCTAGTATTGAACTTAAGTAGAGCTCTCATGTCTCCAAAATCTTGAACTAGTTTTGTTTCTTATGCTCTAGGAGGGTCCTAATAGTTTGATTAATGAAGAAGAATTCTTTGATGCTGTTGAAGCTGCTCTTGATAGACAGGATAAAATGGAAGAACAGGTATTGATAGTTGAAAAATGTGTTAATGATGGGCACTTCATGGAAGGCTTCTGTGACTTAATCAGTGGGGTGCATCTCCTGAAACTCTAGATATTTTAGACTGACACTTATAAGTGGGATTTGCTATATAATATTTACAATTAAATATCATTGTTTAACACTAATTTTGAGAAAGTGACTTGACAGCTTGCATAGAAAAGGATAGTATAAGTGTTAAGATAATTGATTGTCTCTGGTTTCTAACTCCTAAATAAATGTATTAGTCCTGTATAAAACTTATCTTTATATGTAAGTGATGCCCTGGGAAAATAAGAATATCTAATGATGCAGCTATTTTTCAAAACCTAATTATTGCTCTGAGGTTTCTTTTAACTGTAACAGTATGTGAAATAGGAAAGACAGTTCTATTGGTATTGAGTTTTGTTTAAAAATTGTGTAGGCTCTGGCTATTTCTCTAATTTCTTGAATATACTTCAGTGACAAGGATCAAAAAGGGATGTGTGTGATGAAATACATAGACTATGAGAAAATATAGTAGTGTATAAAATGAGGGGAAATAATAAAGTGGTGCCTCCTTTGTCTTAAAAGGTTTTTGGCTTATGAATATAGTCAATACAATGACTTGATTAAGAATTATAAGACTTTCTAGTGGACATATAGTACCCAACAGTTTATCTATGTTGGGGTCTCTTAGGAGAAGGTAAAAATTTTGAGTTACTGTAGTACTACTACATGGATGCAACATCTGTGATGCTGCCGATCCGTTTTGTTTTACCTGGAAATATACCTTGAAGTATAGATAAATGGGTAATTCTGTCTCCAGGCCCATTTGCTTCCTGAGAACTCCAGTGGGATGACAACTTCATGTCTGTCATGGACAGCATTAGTTGTAGCCACTATAAAGATTGAAGGTGCCTCACTCTCACAGTCCATCCAGTATCAGCTGACTACCAGTAATTAAAGTTATTTTGTTGCAGTCCCAAAGTGAAAAGGTCAGATTATACTGGCCAATATCCTTACCTACTGGAGATGCATATTCTGCTGTGGGGACTCATAGATTTGTCCAAAAGGTAAGATATTTCTCATGATTTCCTCTGTATAATTGGCTGACTTGTATTTGTATATATTTTATATGGATAGGTAAGATTTTTTTTTAATTTTTTAGATGTTTCTAGAATAACTTTCAGTTGTTTACTCATTTTTAATTGAAGTAGCTGGAATTTGAAAAGGACTGTTTTCTGTCTTGGCTAAAAAATTCATGATTTCTGTATCTATTTAGAATACTCAATTTGTATCAAGCTTGTCAGTTAGAGATAATAAAGAAAAAAAAAAGAACTTGCTAACCTTGATGCTTTTAAGATACCTTCACCAAAATAATTTAATTGGTAGAATAGTCGCTTGCATTAGGTTCAATTGACTTCTTTTAGTGTTACTTGAAACACTATGCCTTTTTTAGGGCTACACTGGGAACATAATACATCATAGGTGCATGAAATCAACATTCGTCACTGTGCTTGCTTCTTATGGTGCTTTTGTTTTCATTTTCTTCATTATCTTGTGCTTGCAAGTTGGTACTGAATGCTCTGTTGTGTCTTTGTTCTGATTACTTGGTTTTTTCTTTGTCTGTCTCTGTTAGCCCTGTAGTCGCTCTTCCTCCATGTCTTCCATTGATCTAGTCAGTGCCTTTGATGTTCACAGATTCAGCACCCAGGTACTGTATTAATGTGTAGAGTGGGGGTTGTGTATCTTGGCTGTATTTCATCCTCTTCTCTAGAACCTGGGATTTTTGTTACATAAATCACTGTTTACTCTGAACTAGTATGTTGAGACAAAAACAAGTTATCTATTTTTATAGTAAATGGTTGTCTTTTTACATTCTGCTTGCATGCGTCACTTGTGCAGAGGCCCAAATCTTGTGAACTCTTGGACTGATTTCATCAGCTTTAATAAAAATACCCACAACTTGAAAATTTTGCATTTCTGTTTATAATAAAGTGATAAAATAACATCTAGTTTGTGTGGGCTGGAGATGGTCTTTGCTTCAAATTGAATAGTGTTTCTTGTTTTTAAATCAAAGGTTTAATGCTGTCTTTAAAATTTGTCACTCGTAATAACATTAAGACACCAAATTTTAAGGTTCTCTATTACAATTTTTTACCTCTACAACTAGTTTTATTACCAAAAGGTCATAAAGGATGTAGTTAAAAAATGAGATTGTGGATATGAGAACTTTTATTGAAGAGTTCCAATATACTCAATTATGCTTCTGAAAATGTCTGACATCCTGAATAAGTAAGTAAATTTCACTGTAGTGACATATTCCAGTAATGTACAAAATTACTCTAGGTGCTTGCTCTGAAGAACATAGTTTAAAGTTGAATTAGATAAGTGAATTAATGTGTTTGATCTTTAGTCTCAAAAAAAATTCATTCAAACAGCATTCAGGCCATTACTTTCCTTCTGCTGTGATGCATATGATTGTGAATATGGGGCTTCCTTCTGGGGTCTGTTGGCTTGGGGTTTGTTTTTAAATTATTAACTAACACTGTGTAAGGCCTCAATAAAAGGACTTTACAGTGGTTCATGTACTCTGGGTTAGATACACAGGAGAAATACTGACCAGATATTCTCACGAGGTCAAAACAAGACAAAAGTTTACTGGCAAACTTTAGAAAAATCAGAGAGCTTTGGCAAAAGGTTTACTACAGCATCCAATCAACATAAAACACTTCTCTCAGCATTAATTTGGTCCATTCAACTTAGCAAACTTTAAACCTGTGCAATGTTAAATTACTCAAAATCTTCCAAGAAGAGGGAATTAGAAGAAAGAAAGAAAAGATATAGAAAAGCATGCATATAGCTACCAACTCTCCTGGGTTCCAACAGTGTTCAGATAGAAACTCTAAGAGGAAGGCAGGGTCAAGACATGCTGGCCTCATGGTCAACCTTAAATACCCCTTGGCCTTTGTGACCCCTCCCCCCAGGTGGAACTTCTGGCCACTCAGAAGCTGGGTTCGGTGAGAGTGGAGCTCTGCCTCCAGTGTTCCATGTTTGGCACTACTGCAGGGCTGGGATACTGGCTCTAGGGATGGGGAGTGGGGGGCAATTCACTGTCTTGCCAGGGCAAGGCCCAACCTGCCCCTCCCCCACACACACACACGCATCCCAAAATGTCTTGAGACATCCATCTTTCCAGTCTCTGACACACTGCAGCCAGCCTGCTTTTTCGTATAAAAGGAATGGATTTTTCTTGTGAGTAACTGAGCCTGGACTCATACTACCTGCATACCTTGCCACCAGCTTCATGAGCAGAACCCTAACAATTAAGGACTTGCTTATTGGACTAAAATCCCAACACTTGCCTTGACTTATTGCAGTCAATTAATTTCTGGAATTTGAATTTTTTACAAGGGGAAAAAGTATGCTGGTCATATTGCACAACACCAATAGGCTGATCTACTGGTACTCCAGTCACATTAATAATTCAAGTTTGGTTTTGTAGGGGAGGAGGGAGGAAATCAAGTAATAGAAAGCAAGTTTGATTCTAAAGACAGAATTCATTGTCTATCAGGCTGCATTGCCAGTTCAATGTAAGGGAAACAGTTATTCAAATATGTGAGTCTTCTCATTTTCACCTCTTAGGTCTGTGATAACACTTGTGAGTCCATATGGTAAACCTGAGTATCAGACCACTAGTGTGGCTGAAAACCTAACCAACTTAAATCTGAGACTGACCAGGTCCTTATCGCAATAATGCTAATTGACATTAAAGATCAGGGTCAAATGGACTGGATTATGGGGTCAAGGTATTGCACTTTCTATGGACTGGATTATGGGGTCAAGGTATTGCACTTTCTAGCAGCTGTAGGGATTATACTATGTAGAAGCTACTACCCAGTGTCTTAGGATGTGGTTTCAAGTTAACTGACTTCAAAAAGAATGATCCTGCTAACTTACAAGAAACCTACTCTTCTCTGCCCCATTCTTCCCCTGTGTTTTCCCTAGAACAAACTTGCTAGTTCATTAAATTGCTTCACCTGCTCTGGAGCTTCATTGCTAGTGAACAAGCAGGTGGAAGACAACTGAGAGCATGAAGAGAAAAGCAGCACACCTTTTGGTGACAACCTGCTGTAGACATTATTAGGATATTGTCCTCTGTCCCCAGGCTGAGGATTTGGCTTTTGGAAAGGCAAGATAAATCTTGATTCTGAATAACTGAGGCTTGTTTCTAGACTTCATTTATATGAAGGGAATCTTAGTAACAGGTCAAGTGGAAACTTGCACCTTTGCTTTTAAGATGGAGATGCATAAACATTCTGACAGGAGCTGGTTCTTCAATGTGCATTGAAAGGCATTGGTTTGTCTCTGCCAGCTGAGTGAGAGATTGTGGGCTTAAAATGCTGCAAATATGTTGCAAATAATTTTCTCCTTTTAGACTATTGTTGTTGGGATGGTCACGACACAGAGTGACACCATGAAAATTCAGAAGGCTTCTTTATTATGGCTGCATGCTTTATACAGTTTTTACAGACCTCGAGGGCAACTTCTAATTGGTTAATAGCTTTCTTGTTAATTATTCTATTGGTTAATAAAAGACATTTCACTTGTCTATCAAATCTATCTGTTCTTGGATTCTTTACATATTTTCTTTACTGACTCTCATGGGACAAATACCTTGTTATTACAGGTACACTTATTTTTCACCCTCAGAATAGATTGTTGTGTTAAAGGAACTCATTCTCTAAACAGCTTCATATGGGAACTTACAGATTACCTGTTAGCTGCACTTAGAAGAAATGACAGGCTAGCTTTCTACCCTATTCCTACAGACTATCAGATTTTAAAATAGATTGAGCTCTTCTGAGGGCCTTTTAAATAAATATCTTCCCATTTAATGTTAAGACCAAGGCTGCATGGAATAGAAGTATTTTTGCAGATCATTCCTGTAGTCTGCCAGGAACCCAGAGGTAATAGTGTGGTCTCCCCACTGGGAAAGAAGCTGTGAATATTTGTCCTAGTTTAGGACAAATTTAGGGGAAAATTCCCACAACTCCCTCCCCCACCACCGGGTTCGGGAGGAATTTCCTCAGAGGAAAAAGTGGAAAAAACTTGTTTATTGAGAAACAACGAAAAAACACTCCCCAACACAAGAAAAACAGTCCGAGATGACAACAAATGTTTTCACCAGTCCAAGAGAGGGTGAGCAGTCTCTGCTGGGGAGGGTGCCAAAGCTTCTTTCAGGTGCAGACTCCGGGGGGTTTTCCCTTGATGTTCCTGAATCAGGACCCGAAGCAGGTCCGATGTCTTCAGGGAAGGGAGGAAGGAAAGAAGGGGAAACACAAAAGCAGAAAAATGGCAAAAAGCAAGCAAAAAGCAGAAAGCAAGAGAGCAAAGCCAGCAAAGCAGCCTAAAGCTAGCAGCAAGCAAGCCAAAAGCAAGCAGCCAGGGGAGGGGCTCAGCTATAGACAAAACAAACTGGGAACATGGGAACAGGAAAAAAAACCCCACGATTTGGGATACAAAGCATGAAAATGTCCTGTCACCCCAGGACATTCCACCCCTTATCCCATATCGTGAACATGTTACTGAACACAAAAAAAACAACTTTCTTCTCACTTGCTCAAACCTTCCACACTTACACATTTCCTTCCATCTTACTTGCTCAGACCTTTGACACTTTCACGTTTCCTTCTGTCTCATATCTGTATGATCTAACATACAGACAATGGTGGTAATGCTCAGCGAACAATGATATCATCCTACAATCAGATCTCCCTGAGGTACACAACAGGTTGTCCCATCTTTCTGCATTATCCACCAGGTATAACCTGGTCCTTGAGCAAAGACAATCCCACGAATGGGTTTGCCTGTACTCAAGGCAGGATTAATCCATACTGTCTTCCCCAACAAACCTCTGACATGGGCCACTGGGACTTTATCTCCATCTACTATATTAAGGGACTCAGACTGGGCAGGACCTGCTCGGTTGGTGGAACCTCGAGTGTTAACTAACCAGGTGGCTCTTGCTAAATGCTGCTCCCAGTTCTTGAAAGACCCCCCCACCCAATGCTTTCAAAGTGGTTTTTAACAATCCATTGTACCTCTCCACTTTACCTGCAGCTGGTGCATGGTAGGGGATGTGGTACACCCACTCGATGCCATGTTCCCTAGCCCAGTTGTTAATAAGATTATTTTTAAAATGAGTCCCATTGTCTGACTCAATCCTCTCAGGAGTACCATGCCTCCAAAGGACCTGCTTTTCAAGGCCCAGGATGGTGTTGCGGGCTGTAGCATGAGACACAGTGTAGGTTTCCAGCCATCCCGTAGTGGCTTCTACCATGGTTAGTACATGGCGCTTGCCTTGGCGGGTTTGAGGCAGTGTGATGTAATCAATCTGCCAAGCCTCCCCATACTTGTACTTGGACCACCGCCCCCCATACCAGAGGGGCTTCACCCGCTTAGCCTGTTTAATGGCAGCACATGTCTCACAGTCATGGATAACCTGAGAAATGCTATCCATGGTTAGATTCACCCCTCGGTCTCGTGCCCACTTATAGGTGGCATCTCTACCCTGGTGGCCTGAGGCATCATGGGCCCATCGTGCTAGGAACAGCTCTCCTTTGTGCTCCCAGTCAAGGTCTATCTTCAACTCCCCTATCTTTGCAGCCTGATCTACCTGCTGATTGTTCTGCTGCTCCTCATTAGCTCTGCTTCTAGGGACATGGGCATCTACATGGCGAACCTTCACAGGTAGTTTCTCTAACCGGGTAGCGATGTCTTTCCATTCTTCAGCAGCCCAAATTGGTTTTCCTCTGCGCTGCCAGTTCGCCTCCTTCCATCTCTTCAGCCATCCCCACAGAGCATTGGCTACCATCCAGGAATCAGTATAAAGGTAAAGTTTTGGCCACTTCTCTGCTTCAGCAATGTCCAGGGCCAACTGAACAGCTTTGAGCTCTGCGAGTTGACTCGATCCACCTTCTCCTTCGATAGCTTGTGCAACTTGTCGTGTGGGGCTCCATACAGCTGCTTTCCACTTCCGGTTCATCCCCACAAGGCGACAGGAACCATCAGTAAAAAGAGCGTAGCGTGTGTCTTCTGCCGGCAGTTGGTTATATGGTGGAGCTTCTTCAGCACGGGTCACTTGCTCTTCTCCCTCTTCACCAGTGAGACTGAAGCTTTCACCCTCAGGCCAATTTGTAATTACCTCCAAAATCCCAGGACGATTTAGTTTCCCAATTTGGGCGCGCTGTGTAATGAGGGCAATCCACTTGCTCCATGTAGCATTGGTAGCATGGTGGGTGGAGGGAACCTTTCCTCTAAACATCCACCCCAGCACGGGTAGTCGAGGTGCCAGGAAGAGTTGTGCCTCGGTACCAATCACCTCTGAAGTGGCTTGGACTCCTTCATACGCGGCCAAGATTTCTTTCTCTGTTGGGGTGTAGTTGGCTTCAGACCCTCTGTAGCTCCGACTCCAGAATCCCAATGGTCGGCCTCGGGTCTCCCCAGGCACCTTCTGCCAAAGGCTGCAGGACAGGCCATGGTTCCCGGCTGCAGAGTAGAGCACGTTCTTCACCTCTGGTCCTGTCCTGACTGGGCCAAGGGCTACTGCATGAGCGATCTCCTGCTTGATCTGGGCAAAGGCTTGCTGCTGTTCAGGGCCCCAATAGAAATCATTCTTACGGGTAACCAAGTAAAGAGGGCTCACAATCTGACTATATTCAGGAATGTGCATCCTCCAGAAACCTATGGCACCTAAGAAAGCTTGTGTTTCCTTCTTGTTGGTTGGTGGGGACATAGCTGTGATTTTGTTGATGACATCAGAAGGAATCTGGTGCCATCCATCTTGCCACTTCACTCCCAGGAACTGGATCTCCCGAGCAGGTCCCTTAACTTTACTCTTCTTAATGGCAAAGCCAGCTTCCAGGAGAATTTGGATGATTTTCTCTCCTTTCTCAAACACTTCTGCTGCTGTGTTTCCCCACACAATGATATCATCAATGTATTGTAAATGTTCTGGAGCCTCACCCTTTTCTAGCGTAGTCTGGATCAGTCCATGACAGATGGTAGGACTGTGCTTCCACCCCTGGGGCAGTCGGTTCCAGGTGTACTGCAAGCCCCTCCAGGTGAAAGCAAACTGAGGCCTGCATTCTGCAGCCAGAGGAATGGAGAAAAACACATTAGCGATGTCGATTGTGGCATACCACTTCGCTGCCTTGGACTCCAGCTCGTACTGGAGTTCCAGCATGTCCGGCACAGCGGCGCTCAGCGGTGGAGTCAATTCATTCAAAGCACGGTAATCCATGGTCAATCTCCATTCTCCTTCAGATTTACACACAGGCCAGATGGGACTGTTGAAGGGTGAGTGGGTTTTACTAACCACCCCTTGGCTCTCTAACTCTCGAATCATCTTGTGGATGGGAATCACAGCATCTCGATTTGTTCGATACTGCCGCCGATGCACTGTCGAGGTGGCAACAGGTACCCGTTGCTCTTCTACCTTCAGGAGTCCTACTGCAGATGGGTTCTCTGACAGTCCAGGCAAGGTGTTCAATTTCTTAATGCCCTCTGCCTCCACGGCAGCTATTCCAAAAGCCCATCTGAACCCCTTAGGGTCTTTGTAATAGCCATTCCTGAGATAGTCTATGCCCAGAATACTCGGAGCCTCTGGGCCAGTCACAATTGGATGTTCCTGCCACTCCTTCCCAGTCAGGCTCACCTTGGCTTCCAACAGGGTCAATTCTTGTGATCCCCCTGTCACACCGGCAATGGAAATAGGTTCTGTTCCCTCATGTTCTGACGGCATTAGGGTACACTGAGAACCGGTGTCAACCAAAGCTTTATATTTCTGTGGCTCTGATGTGCCAGGCCATAGAACCCATACTGTCCAAAAAACTCGGTTTTCCCTAACCTCTTCCTGGCTAGAGGCAGGGCCCCTCTAAGCCTGGTTATCCTTCTTTCCTGAGACATATGTCTTGGAGGTTCCTTCAAGGGGATCGGACAAGTCATCATCATCATTATGCCTGACAGTTCGACTACGGGCAACTGGAGCTGCTTCCCTTTTCCTACCTTCCTTCAATTCACACACCCGTTGTGCCAGAGCAGCAGTAGGCTTTCCATCCCATCTCCTCATGTTTTCTCCAGACTCACGTAGGAAGAACCACAACTCAGCTCGTGGGGTGTACCTTCTCTCCCCAACAGAGGAACGTCTGCGTTGGATACTAGGGCCTCTAATTTGTACAGCTGAGATTTGGAGGAGGTCCTCCTTAATCTCTTCCCTGAGTTTCTTACGACTTTCCTCTATTTTATCTTCTAATTTCTGCAGTGGTGTTTCCACAGCTGCAATTCTGGCATGAGTCGGGCCATGTACAGCATCTGCATATGCCCGAAGCTTCTTTGCCATATCGAGCACAGTCTCATATACCTCATCCCGCTTCATTATTGCTAGAGCAGAAGCGTATTCAGGTGGCCCAAGGCGCACAAGTTTCCTCCACATTACTGGTGTGCACGGTACTAAGTCCAGATTCCTAGTTGTTATATCATCTGAAAAAATGATCTCTACCACTGCCATCTCCCTCAGGCGTTGGATCCCCTGTTCTATGGTCTTCCACCGTGTCTGCTGAAGATAAAGGTCATCTGCACACAGGTATCTTTGTGCTACGCTGTCCAGGACCCGTTCCCAGAGGCTGTGAGGGCTAGCCCTCCTCATCATGCCTTGGTCGATGACAGGATCATGTGACAGGGATCCTAAATGCCTCGCTTCAGTGCCATCCAGAATGGTAGCCTCCCCTGCCGCATCCCAAAGGCGGACTAGCCAACTAATTATAGACTCATCGGGCTGTCGCCTATAATCCTTCCTTAGGCCTCGAAGGTCCTTCAGGGAGAAGGAATCAATATTGGCTCTGGAATCTATGCCACTTGCTGTGGTCTCTGATTTTGGTGATGGTCCTTCTCTTGGATCATCATCATCCTTCACCCTTCGGTCAGTCTTGCTTTTACACTTTCCACCTTTTGTATTTGCAGCAACAGCCATTGGTTGGGGCTTACTCTCTGGTTTAACTACTGGCCTGGAGCCTGGGATGTTGGCTGCAGCCAGAGTGACTGGAATAGTAACTAATTTATCTCCCTGTTCCCTTTCCTCTATCTGCTGCCCTACAGTATCTAGCAGGGTGCGATAAGCATGTGCCAGGGCCCAGCTCACTGCAATGATCCTTTCCTCCTTAGTGTTACCATGGCACCTCTCTTTCAGATACTTTACCACCTCAGCTGGGTTCTGAATTTGTTCAGATGGAAAGTCCCAGACTACAGGATCAGAAAACTCCTTTAAAATTTGGCCCATATCCTCCCATTTCCCACGCCACTCAGAATTCTTCACCCTTGGTTTCACTCCTAAATCAGGAGTCTCACCAGCCCCTCTAGAAATCTCAGCCTTCATCTTATATAAACTGCAGACAGTATAAAGAAAGCTTACTAAATTAAATGCCAGAAAGATGGTGTCCTTGGCAGTCAGGGAGGACCAAACATTTTCTAATAGAGATGTAAACAATTCGGAGGAGAAGAAGGAGAGCAAAGGCTGAAAAGCCTCCTCCCCTGCTTCTCCCCTAACAGAGTACACAACCACAACCATGAACCATCCATTCCTGGAAACGATAGCAACATTTTTATAAACCTCTTGCAAATTATCACAACCAAGCCCAGCCCGATAAATATTCTGGTTAGTGCCCCACGGTTACAAAAGCTATGCATCAGGGACAATATCGGAGCTATTGCTGGATAAGAGAATAAACCTAACGACCAAAAAGGTATTAAAACTTCAAAGAACCCTAATGACCAGAAATAGAGGCAGGCTTTCACTCCAAATGACATTATACCTTCAAAAAGAGACATACCAATATGCCCACAAAACAACAGAAACCAAAATATTATTACAATAAAGTTTTTTCCACTTTGTATGATCGCCTCCCCGTACGGGCCACCAAAAATGTTTGTCCTAGTTTAGGACAAATTTAGGGGAAAATTCCCACAACTCCCTCCCCCACCACCGGGTTCGGGAGGAATTTCCTCAGAGGAAAAAGTGGAAAAAACTTGTTTATTGAGAAACAACGAAAAAACACTCCCCAACACAAGAAAAACAGTCCGAGATGACAACAAATGTTTTCACCAGTCCAAGAGAGGGTGAGCAGTCTCTGCTGGGGAGGGTGCCAAAGCTTCTTTCAGGTGCAGACTCCGGGGGGTTTTCCCTTGATGTTCCTGAATCAGGACCCGAAGCAGGTCCGATGTCTTCAGGGAAGGGAGGAAGGAAAGAAGGGGAAACACAAAAGCAGAAAAATGGCAAAAAGCAAGCAAAAAGCAGAAAGCAAGAGAGCAAAGCCAGCAAAGCAGCCTAAAGCTAGCAGCAAGCAAGCCAAAAGCAAGCAGCCGGGGGAGGGGCTCAGCTATAGACAAAACAAACTGGGAACATGGGAACAGGAAAAAAAACCCCACGATTTGGGATACAAAGCATGAAAATCTCCTGTCACCCCAGGACAATATTGACTTGGTGCCTAATGTGGTACCTGAAATAGGTTCAGGCTGGCAGCAACCAGCAGGTAGATTACAGTTTGGACAGATAGTATGCACAAGGCAGTTGTAGGCACTGCAATTACTTAGTCAAATAGAAATAATTGCTTGTTGGTGATAAACAACATTCTTTTTCCTCTGAAAGCTGCAATGATAATACCTCTCCTTTCCCAAACCTAAGGGGGAGCTGTCTGAAAGATGTATTAGCAGGAATGAAACTTTACTGGGAGAAGTGAGGGAGAGAAACAAACTAAAGATGCCTTTCAAGTTTTCAGAGGAAGTCAGGGGGGTCAATGCTGAACAATTCCAAAGGCCTTAAACTGTTTAGATTGTACTTAGGTATGATTCTTGGGATTGTCCTGTGCAAAGCCAGGGGTTGGACACTGTGATCCTTGTGGGTCCTTTCCAACTCAGGTATTCTCTGATACTCCTGTCAGTGCCTCATTCTCATCTTTCTTTGCTATTCTCCTCCTCCCTCTGCATTTGGCATAAAGCAAAAAGCAGCAAAATACAAAACAATCACATACAAGTTGGCTTTGTCCTGAATATATTAGGAGCTAGGGGAGAAGAAAGAGACCCTGAATATGTTACAGGTAAAGTTGCAAGGGCATAGCAAGGATTCCTTCCTGAAAGAAGTGTGACCTAGAGCTAAAAAAATAAATATTTAAATAACTCACATTCTTACCTGGCTTGGCTTGTACTGTGTCACTGTTTGCCTGGAAAAAAAATAATTAGAAGAATATTTGGTAGGAAACCTGTTAGTAAGTAGCAGGAAAAGATGGCCTGTCTAAAAGCAGAAACAAATCTTGTGGGTGTCTATACTTCATTATAACTAAAAAAAAAAAAAACTTAAAGAAAACAAAGAAAACTCCCAAAACTGGACTGATAACTTGGTTTATGTAGAGAATTCTATAGTTAAAATTAGATAAAGGAGCATTTCTGTTGAAAGGATTTTCTTTTATGTTGTACTTTGAGGCTTTTGACTTGATTCAATTACTTTTTTTCAAGTTGTACAAAAACCACCCATAGGTTTCTGGCTATTAATCTTGTGATTATACAGTTCTTAGGCTAATCTATATGTTGGTCAGTTGGCTAACCTTTGCTTGCAATACATTTCTTCTTTAAAAAAGCAATTTCTACTGATTCAGGAAAATAGTGTCAACTACATGGATTTATTTGATGTGATGAGTTTTATTAGTCACCTATTTCTTGGGAAAAAAATATTAAATTGTTTTGTGCACATGTAAACATTACACAGCAATGGATAATTTAGCTTTTTGTCTCTGTTTTTATTTGAGGGAGAATAGGAATTGGAAATGGGGAGACAGACACAAAAGAAATATATAACAAGACTGTAGAGTTAACATAAAAATTCATTTCCTGTCCCACCCCCCATTTTCATGCACATTATTTGGAAGGAAAAAAAAGTATTCACATAGCTTGATAAAAATGTATCAAATATTTGACCTTTAAGAAAAACATACTTAGCTGTCTAGCTAAGTATTCTTAAATGAGTATTTCAAAATAGTGGATCTCTGCATCATCATAATTTTTTTCAATGTAAGCATTTCTGTTCTGTTTTTCTAGTTGGCAACTGTGCAAAGATGCCAAACAGAATAGGCATGCTTTTCTCATTACTATTTCCCTCACTGCTGTTTCAATATAACTTTTAACAGGCATTTACTTTTTTTAGAGCTTGTTTGTCTGTCTCCCCTCCCCCCCCCAATCTTTCTAAATGCTCTTCAGTAAATATTGTCTTTCAAGTCCTACGATGCGCTGTAATTCTATTTGGAGGTACCAGAAGTAATTTCCTACATGCTGAAATAAAACAGTCTCAGGTAGGAATAGTGAGTTTTGACAGTTTAAAGGTACAAAGGAAGGATAGGGAAGAACCCATAAAAAATTAAATTGGAAGTTGAATCAAGAATTTGGCTTTTGTTTCTGAAGGCCACAAGTACCTGCTTGATCTTAACCTGTAATAGAAGGCTCTATTGTCCAAGTTCAGCTCCTGCACAGGATTTGAAGTATTGACTTATGGCTTCCAATACTGTACAGTCACCTGCCCAAGAAGATGAATGGAATTATTTTAAAATGTGTAATTTTTCCTTTAAAGGTGGAAGAGATGGTACAAAACCATATGACATATTCCTTGCAAGAAGTAGGAGGAGATGCTAATTGGCAGCTAGTGGTAGAAGAAGGAGAAATGAAGGTAAGCATTTGTTTTGCTTAATTGATATAAGATGATATGCTGTGAAGGCAGATATTTTTATTCTCTTTGAATACTATTACTGAGCAAGTTATGCTGTTTAAACTCCTCTCTGAGAATAGCATTGTTTAAGTTAGGACTGGAGACCATACGAGCTGCAGCTTCTAATATATTCAGCAAAATCTTATGCAGCACTTGCAATAGCTTTGTCTTTACAGATTCCTTTCTCATTTTCTCCTACTTAAAACTTCCGATCAGCATGGTGTACTGTGTTGATTTGGCACGGCCTGGGTTTTGGTACCAGGAGAGGGCCACAGAATTGGCTTCTGTGAGAAGTTGCTAGAAGCTTCCATCATGTCCAACAGAGCCACTCTGATGGCTCTGAAGATGGACATGCTACTGGCCTAATTAGAGAGGTTAGTAATGCCTCTGTGATGACATATTTAAGAAGAAAATCAAAACAGTGCATATGCAGTTTTTTCCAGGGGTGGTAGGGCGCCGCTGCCGGGGCCATCCCGTTGCAGCACGCAGTAATGCTTGCGGCTGCTGCCATCTTGGTGCAGCCTGTGGCAAGCCTTGCCTGCCTGACTGCCCCTAGCCAGCTGCACCACAGGCAGAAGGGCAGGGGTGACAGTGGTGGCTTCTCCTTTCTGGTGCACCACATGAAGAGAAGCATTAAATAGCGCCAGTGCTGTGGCAGCTGCCACTGCCCACTCAGTGGCGACGGGGCCACCTGGCCAGTGGTGGAAACATGGCAAACGATTCCCCAACATGGAACCTAGATGAGATGAATCTCTTGGCACTGCAGGATCCTGAAATAATCTTTGAATTGGTGGAACTTGTTGGCAGTACTACCTACAGGCAACAGTTTTTCTTCTAGTCAGAGAAGAGTAGGAAGTGAAGACATGTGAGGGAGAACATCATGGTGGCACTAAGGTCAGTGGAAAAAGAGGGGGAGGAGGTGCTCCAAGCACCAGAGCCAGGATTCCT
Organism: Prinia subflava; assembly: GCF_021018805.1. Taxonomy (NCBI): domain Eukaryota; kingdom Metazoa; phylum Chordata; class Aves; order Passeriformes; family Cisticolidae; genus Prinia; species Prinia subflava. Next base: position 2,600,516 of record NW_026960608.1, read on the forward strand.
CTGCAGACCATGGTTAAGACTATGGTAAATAAGCTGTCCCCCTGCAGCCCATGAAGTCCCCGGGGGATGCAGAGATCCACTTGCAGCCTGTCAGAGAAGTACTTATGCCAGAGCGGGTGGGTGCTGGAGAAAGCTGTGTTCCAGTGAGAGACCCAAATACAGAGAGAGGGCCCCTGCTCCCAGAGATAGAGAGAGAGAGGGCCCTTGCTTCCAACGTAGAGTAGCCCTATCCTTCAAAGACTGCACCCCATGGATGGGTGACCCACGCTGCAGCAGTTTCGGAAAGACTGTTTCCCCATGGGAAGGACTCACGTTGCAGCAATTTCAGAAAGGACTGCTTCTTGTGAGGTTGGAGCCGTGCTGGAGTTCACTGTCTCCTGTGGGAGGGACCCCACGACATAGCAGGGGAAAGACTCCTCTCCCTGAGCGAGCAGAAAAAGATCTCGGGTGACAAACTGACCTGAACCCCCACACCCTGTCTCCCTGTGCTGTTGGTGGGAAAGAGGGAGGGGCTGAGAGTGATAAAAGGTGTTTTAAAGCTGTATTTTACTTCTCATTATCCTCCTCTGACTCTATTAATAATAAATGTACCTTAGACCTTTAAATTTGAACCTGTTTTGCCCTTGGAATGTTTTCTCCCAATTTTCATCTCAACTCATGAGCCCTTAGTTAATTTTTTCCCTCTCCTCTACCCAATTGAAAGCAAAAGAGAGCAAGCAAACGACTTTCATGGGTGCCTGGCATTTGGCCCGTGTCAAATGACAACATGTGCAAATTCAATGTATGAAAATCTTATTTGGTAGCAAATTACTGTTGGTAACTCCACTGTGCTTGTACACATTCTTGTGCATAGTGATAAATAGGATAGCTTAATTCAGGACGGATAGGCAGGGCAGACGATAGGGGGGGTGGTATTGTATGTAACATAGGGGCTGGAAGGTATGGAGCTCACAGTCAGCAGTGGCACAGTTGAGACCCTTAGGGTATGGATCAAGGGACAAACAAAGCATGGAAGTCTGCTATAGGCTACCCAGTAAGAATGATAACACTGATGAATTATTCTTTAAGGGACACTTCTAAGTCAACCACCCTTGTCCTTATGGGAGACTTCAACTTGCCAAATGTTAACCACACAGCTGGTGCAAACATGTCCAGGAGATCCCTAAAACACCTGGATGACAACTTGTTAATCATTTTTGGAGTAGAGATTTTTCAAAATACTGGTATTTTCATGTGAAGTGCCTTGCAACAATATCTGCATTGGTAGTTACCATAGAACACTGACATGGCAAATTATTCATTTGTTAGTCTTCTGGGTAAAGTTTTATCAAAGCTGCTGAAATTTAAATAATAAAACATGAACAGTTTTGACAATTTCTCTTCATTTCTTTCTTTTTATTTGACCACAGGTATACAGAAGAGAGGTGGAAGAGAATGGAATCGTATTAGATCCTTTGAAAGCAACACATGCTGTTAAAGGGGTAACAGGGCATGAAGTTTGCCACTACTTTTGGAATGTTGATGTTCGTAATGACTGGGAAAGTAAGGAATTGATTCTTAAGCTTTGCCTGTTTATCCTCAAGCATATAGTTTATAACATTGACCTGATATCTGTGCTTGTTTACTGATGGATTTTTATTTCCCCTCCCCTTAGCAACAATTGAAAATTTCCATGTTGTGGAAAATTTAGCTGATAATGCCATCATCATTTACCAGATGCATAAGGTAATAACACTTCACCTGTATACAAACCTCAGTGAGACAGTCCAGACTACGTGTTCTAATCTATTCTGAAATACTTTACCATCTTAACAACTTAAAATATTATCCAGAACAACAGTTTAGAACAACTTCTCTATTGAACTGCAACTTTGTAAATTTATCAAACTTGGCTTGATAGCGTAATTGTTTGTGTATCTGTCTGATAGAGTTTGTAATAACAAATCAGGACTGTTTTTAATTTCCTGACTACATGGAAGAAACCCCTACCCCTGTATCATACATTTTGTTGCAATAATGCAAGTTATTGTTGACCACAATTACTTGACATTCTGTATTTGCATTATGAGGTCTTATAATTCCTGGTACATTTGTTCTTTTAACTTCATTGTGGTTTTTCACCCCAGGTAGTTCTGATTTAGCTTTACTAAAATGTTCATTTGACTTATAACCCAATAGCTATAACCTAACAGGTTCTAAAAAATTGGGAATGAAGTGTACACTCTTATCTTTAATCTTGCATGATTTTGAGTATTAGTATATTCAAATATTGAAACTTTTTTTTTAACTGGTAATGTGGTTATCTTAAAACCGCTTGAACAGCAGACTGATTTTTGAACAACACAATTGTATGAACTGTATAGTGTTGTGGTAAAAGCTAGACTTTTTGCCCATATTGAGTGTCAGGAAAATGCTTTCTGTACAGTTTTGCTTTATTTTATGACACTGCTTCTGTAGCATTCTCTTAGATAATACCAATTTACCATATCTATCTCATTAAAGTAGTAACTTCTTGAAATAATATTTGTTATAAGTATTTCTTGTACTCTCTCACCATATTTATGGAGACATAAATAACTGTAGATGCTTCTATTTATACTTAACCACTAGTTCAGTTTATAGCTTACAAGTATTAATTACAGTGTAAACCTGAGACTGAGAGAACAGGAGAGGAAGTGCCTCTTCCTGGTTGCCTACTGAAAATGTCATTGCAACTTGGCTCTGCCTTTCAAAGACCTTAAACTTTCACCTTAAATTTTTAAAATTAAGTATAGCCATATAGCCTGTTATACATCTGTACAACACCTGTGTTCTGCTTGAGTTTTCAAAATTGCATGAAATGACTAACTTGAATAAACTTTTTTACTTAAATAACATGACTGACCTATTTTGCCTTGTTTGTTTTTTTCCTTTATCTAAGGATAGTAAGTACTTAATTTGCAAAACTGGAAAAGCTTATATTCAGGTGTTTCTCTGCAGAGAGTGTGGCCGGCTTCTCAAAGGGATGTGCTGTATTTGTCTGCCATCAGAAAAATACCAGCATTCAGTGAAAATGATCCTGAAACCTGGATCGTTTGCAATTTCTCGGTGGAACATGACAGTGCTCCTGTAAGTATTATTTTCATTCTGTCAAGTTCTTCTTTAAAGATGCCATTTTTCTATTATGTGGTATGATGCTCTTGCAATACTGGGGGGAGGGGGAGAAGGGAGGTATGCAAAAATACAGTTTGTTTATACCAGATGATACAATGATCTGATTAAAACATTCTGAGCCAAAAACTTTCTTACCTTATCTCAATAGTTGGCAGATCTAAGGTGTTGCAGAAAAAAGGAAGCAAAATTTCTGGTGAAAACATTTTAAAGAATTGAGGTTCCTTGGTATGGAATTGAATAAATAACACTTCAATATTGTCAGACATGGGGATAGGCTTGTATAACTAGATATGGAATCTGTTAAACCTACAGCTTACACAGTTCTGCCTTGGTTCTGTCAGATAGTAGCAATGATTGTTTTCTCTGTAGTGTTTCTGTGCTGAATACTATGCCATTGCCTGCTTACAAGGGAAAAGTTACTAGCTGATATTTGTAAACACTGATGCATTATTCTTTAGATGTTTCCTTACTTGTCACAACAATCGAAATAATTCATTGTATTAAGCAAGCAGAAACTTGAGTTTCAGACGTTTCAGTTTAACCCTTTCCCTACTCACCATGTACATTTCATTTCATTCACATTCATGTTATATCCGTGTAGTGCTAGAATGCAAACTCCCAGAAACATAACTTTTGGAGTACCTTACACTTTATACTAAATTAAAATGTTAGCATTTGAGTATGCTGAAAGAAACCTTGTTTGAAGTTTACAAATGTTTCTTTTTCTTTTTTTTTTTTTATAGATGAACAATCGTTGTGTTCGTGCCAAAATAAATATTGCTATGATTTGTCAGACTTTAGTAAGCCCGCCAGAAGGGAACAAGGAAATAAGCAGGGACAATATCCTATGCAAGATTACATATGTAGCTAATGGTAAGTCTAAAATTATTTAGTATGACATTAATTATATGTGTTAATTCCTGGGAGCTAAATACTGGGGAACAAAAAGGTTGATGCAGTTTTCTGTTAAATTTATATGTAGGACCACACTTGTGGTCTTCATGGTCAAAAGTACTCAAATTAATGTGCTACATTAATCAGTGAATGGGATCTTTCATTGTGTGGCATTTTGAGAGCAATAAATGAAAGTAATGTGTAGCTCAGTCCTAAGTACAGAACCTTGGGATGGAGGAGGGGTGGGCAGAAGAAATATCTGCAACTGCCATGACTTGGCATAAGCTTTAAGTTTTAGTAATAATCAGGGGGTTTTATTCATGCATTACTATCAATTTTTTTACACAATTCATGTTTGTGAAAGGATGTTTGCAAACTATAGTACAATGTAGTCTACAGTTTTCTTTAACTGACAGAATCTTTGATATTGACTGCAAAGTTAGCAAAACCAAACTTTTTTGTTGCTGTACCCAGTATTCAGCAGTATATTATAGTATTGGAACCTCATACCTATTATCTCCTCTCCTGTAGATCCAAAATACTTTGAGTATCTCACCTGCTTATTATTTTTGACCACCTATTACATAGCTTATTAAAAAAATCACAATCTGAAAATTGTGTTCAGTAAATCTTTGCCATATAGGAGTGATACAACCTGTATTAAATCCTGTACAAATAATACCATATGATGTTAAACTGGGGTAAGCTCCTTTGTTTCTGGTTTAGAAGTTTCACAATTATTTAAAAAATATATCTTCATTGAAAAATTCTGAACTGTGATTATATGGGAAGTGGCATCTTTTTCAGCAAAGTATTTGACCTGTGAATTTAAATATATTTTACAATCAGAACAAATTTTGCTTGAAGTACTTTAAAAATAATTTGTAAGACATTGGCTGTGTAGCAACTCTGCAGGCAAATGCAGCAGTTATTGAAAAGTTAAAGCTTGACTTTTATTTTCTTTGAAATGAGAAGTAGCTTGAGTCTCTCTTTCCATTGTTTTTTGGAAGTACTTAAAGAATATCATCTTTCATTTGGGCATTCCGCAAAGCCAACACACCATGTTTAATGTTTTCTAAATAGTAGCACTGTAGAACTGGACTAAATTAGAGTAATAAGAGTAGACAGTGCATCAATACAAGCTGTAAGGGTTTAAATTCTGCTGATTATTCTTTCCTGGAACTTCAGAAAGAATTACAGAAATACAAAATTAAATTTTCTTTTCTAGCTTTCAGCAGATTTGTTATATTTCAATGTCTGGCTTACTGTCTACTTCTAGTGAACCCAGGAGGATGGGCACCAGCATCAGTGTTGCGGGCAGTGGCAAAACGAGAATATCCAAAATTCTTAAAGCGTTTCACATCATATGTGCAAGACAAAACAGCAGGAAAGCCTATTTTATTCTAGTATTAGCAGGTATACATTCATTTTTTTTAATTCTTGATTCACTATTGTAAATATTTAAGGCCAAAAAGAAGTACGTCATCCAGAAATGTCTTTCTAGCATGACTTCAGTGCTTAGAATTATTATATGTAGATGGTTACAGGCACTTCATGAGGGATTGGTAGGGTAGACGATGTGGGGGGGTGGTCTTGTATGTAACAGAAGGGCTGGATGGTATCACAGAATCACAGAATTAGTCGGTTGGAAGAGACTTTCAAGATCATTGAGTCCAACCCATGTCCTAACACCTCAACTAAACCATGGCACTGAGTGCCACATCCAGTCTTTTTTTAAACACATCCAGGGATGGCGACTCCACCACCTCCCCAGGCAGGCTATTCCAGTACTTTATTACTCTCTCTGTGAAAAACTTCTTCCTAATATTCAACTTATATTTTCCTTGACGCAGCTTGAGACTGTGTCCTCTCGTTCTGTCAGTTGTTGCCCGGAGAAAGAGACTGACCCCCACCTGACTACAGCCACCTTTCAGGAAGTTGTAAAGAGCGATAAGGTCACCTCTGAGTCTCCTGTCCTCCAGGCTAAACAACCCCAGCTCCCTAAGCCGTTCCTCATAAGGCTTGTGTTCCAAGCCCCTCACCAGCTTCGTTGCCCTCCGCTGGATGTGCTCAAGCATCTCAATGTCCTTCTTAAACTGAGGGGCCAAGAAGTGGACACAGTACTCAAGGTGTGGCCTCACCAGTGCCAAGTACAAGGGAAGAATGACCTCCATGCTCCTGCTGGCCACACTGTTCCTGATACAAGCCAGGAGGCCATTGGCCTTCTTAGCCACCAGGGCACACTGCTGGCTCATGTCTAGCTGGCTGTTGACCAGTACCCCCAGGTCCTTCTCTGTCTGGGCGCTGTCCAGCCACACCGTCCCCAGCCTATAGCGCTGCAAGGGGTTTTTGTGGCCAAAATGCAGGACTCGGCACTTGGACTTACTAAACTTCATCCCATTGGACTCTGCCCATCCATCCAACCGTTCCAGGTCTCTCTGCAGAGCCCTCCTACCTTCCAACAGATCAACACACGCTCCCAGCTTAGTGTCATCTGCAAATTTCCTAATGAAAGACTCAGTCCCCTCATCCATGCCATTAATGAAGATATTGAATAAAACAGGCCCCAGCACAGATCCCTGAGGGACACCACTGGTGACTGGCCGCCAGCTGGATGCAGCACCGTTCACCACCACTCTCTGGGCTCGGCCATCCAGCCAGTTCCTAACCCAGCAAAGAGTGCTCCTGTCCAAGCCATGGACTGCCCGCTTATCTAGGAGTATGCTGTGGGAGACAGTGTCAAAGGCCTTGCTTAAGTCCAAATAGACAACATCCACAGCCTTCCCTGCATCCACCAGGCAGGTCAATTGGTCATAAAAGGAGACCAGGTTGGTCAAACATGACCTACCCCTCCTAAATCCGGGCTGGCTGGGTCTGATACCCTGGCCATCCTGTAAGTGCTGCATATCTCTCAATATAAACTGCTCCATAACCTTACCAGGGACTGAGGTCAGGCTAACTGGCCTATAATTACCAGGATCCTCCTTCCTACTCCCTTTGTGGATGGGTGTCACATTGGCCAGCTTTCAGTCATCTGGAATCTCACCAGTGAACCAGGACTGTTGGTAAATGGTGGAGAGTGGCTTTGCAAGCTCATCTGCCGGCTCCCTCATCACCCTGGGATGGATCCCATCTGGGCCCATAGATTTATGAATATCCAAACATCTCAATAGTTCTCTGACTGCCTCCTCTTGAATAACGGGGGGACCATTCAGCTCCCTGACACCATTAACGAACTCAAGAGGACAATTGTCCTGAAGGCTAGTCTTCTCACTAAAAACTGAGGCAAAGAAGGCCTTAAGCACCTCTGCCTTCTCCTTATATACAGTTACTAAGTTCCCTCCTTCATCTAATAAAGAACAAAGGTTGGTCTTACCCCTCCTTTTATCATTAATATATTTGTAAAAACATTTCTTATTATCCTTTACAGAAGTTGCCATTCTAAGTTCAAACTGAGCTTTGCCTTCCCTAATTCTTTTCCTACATGTTCTAGTAGCCCCCTTAAATATTTCCCAAGAGGCCTGACCTTCCTTCCAAAGATGATACATCCTCTTTTTGTTCCTAAGTTCCTTCAAAACCTCCATGCCCAGCCAGGCTGGACGTTTGCCTCCTGGGCTCCTCTTTTGGCACACAGGGACAGTCTGTTCCTGTGCCCTCAAGATCTCTCTTTTGAAGCATGTCCACCTTTCCTGAACTCATTTGTTTTTAAGGACTGCTTCCCAAGGAACTCTTTGGATAATCCTCCAAAATAGGCCAAAGTCTGCCCTCCGAAAGTCCACTGTAGAAGTCTTAATTGATATTCCTCCTGACTTCACCAGTTATCAAGAATTCTGTAATTTTGTGATCACTGTGCCCCAAGCGGCCTCCAACCACCACATCTTCCACCAGCCCATCTCTATTTACAAACAACAGATCTAACATAGTCCCTCCCCTGGTGGGCTCACCCACCAGCTGTGACAAAAAGTTTTCCTCCACACACTCTAAAAATTTCCTGGACTGCCTTTTTTTCTGCTGTATTAAGTTCCCAGCAGATGTCTGGCAGGTTGAAGTCACCTACAAGAACAAGGGCTGATGATCTTGAAACAGTTTCCAGCTGCTTATAGAATAAGTTGTCTAACTCTTCTTCCTGCTTGGGTGGATGACAGCAGACTCCCAGCTGGATATCAGCCTTGTTGGCCTTCCTCTTAATTCTTACCCACAGACATTCGATTTCATCATCATTAATTTCAACACTCATAAGCATCAAAACCCTCCCTAATATAAAGGGCCACCCCTCCACCTCTTTTCCCTTTCCTATCTCTTCTGAAGAGTTTGTAGCCATCCAGTGCAGTGCTCCAGCTATGTGAGCCGTCCCACCACGTTTCCGTGATGGCGACTACATCATAGCACTGCTGCTGCACCATGGCTTCCAGCTCTCCTTGTTTGCTATCCATGCTGCGTGCATTAGTATACATGCACCTCAGCTTGGCTGCTGATTTCACCCCTAACTCAGATTTGTCACCCTTGGGCCTGCTTCCAGACAGCCCAGGTGCATCCCTCTCCCCCTTCAAACCTAGTTTAAAGCCCTCTCAACAAGATCTGCCAGTTCATTAGCTAAAATGCTTTTGCCTTTAACAGAAAGATGGAACCCATCTGGTTTAAGCAGGCCAGGTGCCAGAAAAGTTGCCCCATGATCAAAGAATCCGAAATTCTGCCTATAACACCAACCTTTGAGCCACTTGTTGATAATGTGAGTTCTCCTATTCCTTTCATCGTTCTTCTCAGCCACCAAAGGGACTGAGGAGAAAACTATCTGTGCCCCTGTCCTATTAATCATCTGACCTAGTGCCCTAAAATCCCTTTTAATTGTCCTGATACTCTTCTTTTCAATCTCATCATTGCCAGCCTGGAGTATCAGCAGTGGGTAATAATCAGAGGGCTGAATCAGCCCAGGGAGTCTCTCAGTAATGTCCCGGGCCCGGGCCCCAGGGAGGCAGCAGACCTCACTGTGGGATGAGTCCGGACGATGTATGGGGCCCTCTGTTCCCCTCAGAAGGGAGTCACCCACTACGACTACCCTTCTTTTCTTTTTGATGTTAGAGGTTTGACAGATCTGTTTGACAGATGAATCATAATTAGGAGGCAGATAATTTTCTTCTAAATCATCTGGCTGACTCTCTAGATCCAGTAGTTCATACCTATTCTGAAGTGGCACCTGGCTAGGGAGTGAGGGTCTGGAGGAATTTTTATTATTACCTCCCTGCACAGGGACTCATCCATTCCCACTTCCCTTCATCCACCAGTTGTCCTTCTATTGCCTGACAATGGGAGGCATAGGAGTCCTCTGGCTCTTGGTGGGCCTCCCTCACGGATGGGAGGGCTGAGCTCCACCGATCTATTTCCCTTTCACTTTCCCTGATACTCCTTAGTCTTTCAACTTCCTCTCTAAGTTCAGCCACCAGTGAAAGGAGATCATTCACCTGTTCATACTGCAGGCAGGTTTCCTCCTCAACACCCCCTGAGAACACTGATAAGCTGAAACACTCCACACAGGAATGTGTCTGTACAGACACATCCTTTTTGGAGGGTCCCATTTGGTTACATTCACTTGTACTAACTACACTTTTGGACCGTGTAGAAACCATTACATACAGAAACCCCCAAACTGCCCAACTAACAGAAACACCGGAATCAACCGACAGCAAACCTTACAATCAGGGAAACCTGCAACCCTGCCTGTGCGAACTGCCATGCCCTCAGAGTCGTGCCACGCCCCTGTTTGCCCGCTCCTGTTTGCCACGCTCTGGGTCGCCACGCTCCCTAGAGGCCTCTTACAATCAGCCTCTCAATCACCTCACAATTGCCGGAGGAAGTCGCACCCTCCTCCTGCCTGAGTCACAGATGCAATGTATGGAGCTCACAGTCGGCAATGACACAGTTGAGACCTTTGGGGTAAGGATCAAGGGACAAACAAATAAAGCATGGACGTCTTCTATAGGCTACCCAGCAAGGATGATGACACTTATGAATTATTCTTTAAGGAACTAAGGGACACTTCTAAGTCAACCACCCTTGTCCTTATGGGAGACTTCAACTTGCCAGATGTTAACCACACAGCTGGTGCAAACATGTCCAGGAGATCCCTAAAACATCTGGATGACAACTTCATGGTACAGGTACTAAGGGAGCTGACTAGGAAAGATGCCCTCCTTGATTTGTTCCTTGTTAACAGAGAGGGTCTTGTGAGTGGAGATTGGTGGCTGTCTTGACCACAGTGACAGCAAAGAGATCGAGTTTAAAACCTCTGTTGACAGGAGAAAAAGTGTCAACAAAACTTCAGCCCTGAAAATGAGAGCAGACTTCAGGTTGTTCAGGGAACTAGTGAATAAGGTTCCCTAGGAAAATGCTTTTGAAGATGCTGGGGTCCATCAGTGCTGGTCACTTTTTAAACACCACCTCCTAAGGGCACTGGAGCATGCAACTGTCAAATGTCAGAAGTCAAGCAGATGAGGCAGAAGGCTGGCTTGGCTGAACAAGGATCTTCTTTTGGAGATAAGGCAAAAAAAGGTGTATGGACATTGGAAGCAAGGTCAGGCGACATGGGAGGACTACAGAGATACTGCTCGCCACTGTAGGGAGAAAATTCATGCAGACAAAGCACCATTAGGGTTCGAGATGGCAAACACTGTAAAGGACAGTAAAAAGGGCTTTTTAATATGTTAACAGCAAAAGGAGAATCAGAGATAACATTGGTCTGTGGCTTGATGAGTTCAGTCACCTCACAAACAGGCACACAGACAAAGCAGAGACATTTACTGCTTTCTTCACCTCTCTCGTCAATACCAATGATGGGCTCTGGGACCCCCAGAGGCCTGAGCTGGAGGACCACGGCTGCAAAAATGACAAATTCCCAGTCAGTCCTGAAACTGTGCAGGATTTTCTGCTCCAGCTGGATTCCTATAAGTTTGTGGGACCTGATGAGATTCATCCAAAAATGCTCAAAGAGCTGCCTGATGTAATCATGAGGCCCCTCTCAATGATTTCTTAATGGTATTTGGAATCTGGAGAGGTCTCAGTTGACTGGATGCTGGGTAACATTATCCCAATTTTCAAGAAGCACAAGAGGGATGGCCCTGGTAAGTACAGGCCTGTCAGTCTCACTTCAGTGCTTGGTAAAATTGAGGAGAGGACTATTCTGGGAGTTACTGAAAAACACCTGAAGTGTAGCATTGTGGCAGGATGGAGAAATGCTTAAGTCCTGTGTGCAGTTTTGGGCACCCCAATATAGTAAGCAAATAAAGCTATTAGAGAGCATCCAAAGGAGGGCCATGAAGATGGTGAAGGGCCTTGAGTGGAAGCAGTATGAGGAGTAGCTGAGGTCATTAGGTTTGTTCGACCTGGAGGAGACTGAGGAGAGACCTTATTGCAGTCTACAACTTCCTCATGAGCAGAAGCAGGAAGGCAGGCTGGCAACTCATCTCTTTTCTCTGGTGACCAGTCATACGACCCAAGGGAATGATATGAAGCTGAGTCAGGAGATATGTAGCTTGGATATAAGGAAAAGGTTTGTCACTCAGAGGGTGGTTGGGCACTGGAACAGGCTCCCCAGGGAAGTGGTCACAGCACCAAGCCTGTCTGAGTTCAAGAAGCATTTGGACGACACTCTCAGGCACATGGTGTGCTTCTTGGGGCTGTCTTGTGCAGGGTCAGGAGTTGAACTCAATGATCCTTGTGGGTCCCTTCCAAGTCAAGATAGTCTATGATTCTATGAAAATGGGGTTTTATCTCTTTTCTATGTATGACATAGGCTACCTCTTTTTTTTTGGTTCTATTTGTTATGTCAGACTCCAAAAGTCATAGTAGTTTCATCCCACTGTAACAGGTAGCCATGTAATGATTCTCCTTTTTAATTGTATATTGTTAAATAACTTGTGTAGGTGGGCCATTTAAAACATAGCTGTCACAAGCCAGCAGTTCAAATGTAATAATAGTGCTGATACTATTTAAGATTTTTAACAAGTTCTGGTTTTCCTGTTATTTTTCAAAATTTTCACTACTGCATTTTTTCTTTGCAGTGATCAGAACAAGACTGGGTGAGCATTCCACCTTGAAGTGACCGATAAGTGCACCAAACAGTCCATGTTGGAACAAAGGATCTATAGTCTTTTTATGGTTTCTAGGGTTTGTATACTGAAGTAAAAAGTGCTGCATTACCATGAGGCCGAATATTTAACACTAGCTCTCTCCTAAATTTTTTTGCAGTCAGTGTGTAATTATCAATAGATGTTTTGATAACATGCATATGGCTATTTTGATTGCTTTAAAAGAGGAAGAATGTGTATAGCTTTGAATCACCAACAGGGGTTCCTGCTTTTATTTTAAACAACTTGCAGAATCTCGCTGTCAACATTCCTAAGATACTAGTGCAGTTTTTGTGCATGTCTAAAAAGCACAAAAGACAAATGCACATATAGCATACTCTATATGCTTTATGTGCACAAAAATCTCGTATTTTGGTGGGGAGGGAGTTCAGTAAAGCCTAAGTGACTTATTTTGTTTTGTTTTTTTGGTTTTGTTTTGCTTTGTATAATCATAGTTCATTGCCATTTGTTTCTATAATGAATCATCTTGTTACATAAAATGTCAGGTAATAATTGAGGGTTGCCAATATCCTTATGACTTTGCCTTTTCTGTTGTCTTACTCTTATGAACATCTTTGGCTCTGAAGGAGTAAGAGTGTGAAAAGCTTTATTTTTTTTCCAGGTATATTTCTATTGGATTTTTTAGTTGTGCTATAGAAATTTTGCTATTAAACATGATCCAGAAATTTCTAGGAAGATTCTGTATGAGAGGGCAAGACAGTGCCTGAAAGCTAGAAGTCATCTGTTAGTTATAAATGTGAACTGCTTTCTTTCATGATATCTGGGGCTTTCCCAAAGCTGTGAGAAGGTGCACTATAATATTTGCTGAAGTAATTTGGACTACATAAGACAACATTCCCAGCCCAGAATGAAGATGAGTACATTATTTTCAGATCCTGCATGTGTTTTTCTCATCTTGATAAAGCCATGCTGTGAGGTTCATGTAGAAAATAAGTTGCACTGATACTTGCGTTAATCAAAATGTCATCAGTTATAAGGATGTATAGTTCATATTGGAAAGTTCTGTCTATTTGCTATGAGAATTCAAATGTCAGATATTTGCCTGCCTCTGGTTCTGGATATGCTCATTAAGTCTCTGGCAGACTAGTACTGACTTTGAGGTCTTTTATCCATGTCCTGTAGCTGGAAACTCTTCAGAGACTGCAGAGTGTTTCACTGACCTGTGTATCTCAAGAAAAAAGTTCCAGATTTATTTTTTTTTTCTCAAAAGCAAACTCAAAATCTTGTTTGATATAGTAGGGTAGGTAACTGAAAATAAATAAAAAATAGTAATTTAATAAAGATTTGGTGAATGATTAAATGTGATCTGCACAGTGTGGACAAAATACTTCATCTGTTCATCTTCTTTATAGAGATGAAATTATGCATAACACACACATGCATGCAGCTTTCATGTTCCGTAACTTTTTCCTTTTTATTTGCCTTTTTCAAATGATGTACATGGAATATGCCTTATTACAGAGTTATTCTATTATTTTGAATATCTAGAAAAGTGCCTATATGTTAATGCTAATAAGGAAAATAAGATGAAAAGCTGTATGTTTACTACATCACTGGTGAACATTTTATATAGCAATTTAAAAAAAATTATCTCAAATGTACTTCTTCATTTTAAAATCAACCAAGCAGTGGTTAATTCCACCATTGTCACTAATGAGTACGGACAGCATGAGTAATGACATTGACTCTCAGTGTAGAGCAAAAACGAGAGCACTCTTTATTTTCTAAATTCTCCTTTTATACAGTACCTTGGTACAATTCATATGATTGGTCGTTAGAGCATTGTCTTGAGTTGTAATATCTAATTAAAAATGTGTATTCTATTTGCCATCTGTTGAAACCAGTTGGGGAGGTGTTTTTCTTTTTCTCTTGTATAACCCATTCCTCAAAACTCTGAGGTGGAGGGGGCGGGTGCCTTCTGTTAATGGGCCAGCTGTTAAAACTAGGGGAGCACTGTTCGTTATCTCTTCCACGACCCATCCTCCCTCCAGGGGGATATCTGCTGTTAATGAGCCGTTAAGGCTCACCACATGACTGATAAAATGAAATCATTCCATTGTCAGATGCTTCACCCAGTGGGAGGAGCCAAGCATTCCTACCTGGATAAAACCTGAGATTCAGAACAGCAGAGCATCCTCTTTTCCACTGGATTCTCAGAGGAAGACTGGACTCATCTCACTGCCACTACAGGATCATCTCTACTCCAACAGAACCACATCTGTCATCATCTCTACTCCAATAGAACCACATCTGTCACTCCAGGAGGACTTATTTGAACTGCTTCCAACAGCCTGGCCAACAGCGTGTCGGGTCTCATTCCCGACTTTGTCAGGGTTTTCTAGGACTTTTGCTTGCTTGCTTGCTTGTTGTTTTGCTTTTTTGGGGTTTTTTTTGGGGTTTTTTTGGGGGGGGGGGCGGGGGGGGGGGCGGGGGGGGGTTGTTTTTTGTGGGTTTTTGTATTACTGCATTTTCATTTTTAATATTCCTAGTAAAGAACTGTTACTCCTATTCCCATATTTTTGCCTGAAAGCTCCTAATTGCAAAATTGTAATAATTTGGAGGGAGAGGGTTTTACATTGTCCATTCCAAGGGAAACTTCAGTTTTTCCCTGGAAGATACCTGTCTTTCCAAACCAAGACAAGCCTACACCTCTTTGTAAACATCTTTGCTAGTAAACATGTTGGAAAAACACCACCTGCTGATGGTTTTTCACTTCCCAAGGATTGTTATTGTTCTTCCTTTATTTTTCCCAGGCCACTTACTCAGGCCTGTGTGAAGGTGGTATGTGAATGATTTCACATAGACACTGCAGCTGCCTGATGCCTACAATTCAGACCATTGTCAATATCCACACACCATAGCTACTGATGGGAATGTAAAGGGGAAAATAGTCCAAAATATAGAGTTTAACTCCATATTTGCCTTTTCTTGTAGTTGTTGAGCACAGGCAACTAACTGTTCATAAATTTAATTGGATTACTTTGTTTTGCAAAGATATGGGCAGTTTACAAAGCAGTATATAATTCCTATATCATTAGTTGCATTTGCACTAAGTATCATGTACTTTCGTAATTCTGTAAATAAAATTAAACTACAGATACTAATGATAAATAATATTTTGCTTTTAGATAAAGGCACTGGCACTTCACTACAGCTGGCCCTCCCCAATCATAATTGGAAGTCTTCTTAAAGAATACGGAAGGAGTTGCAAAATTGAGAAATAGGTATTGATTGACTGCTTTAAAAACCAATTTTAAAAGGCAGCTGTCAGCCTCTCAGATTGTCCATGTGCAAGTAGCCATTAGGTCTTTTCTTCTAGAAGGGATCTTTTATGTTTTTAAGAATTTCCCATCTTTTGAGCCCAACCCTTTTTCCAGTCACTGCCACATATCTGTGCATTCTGAGTTCTCTTCTTCCCATTAAAGGATCTGCATTGTTTATACAGCTGTGTTTTTTGCAGAAGCAGCCCATGATTCTAGAATGGCTGTTTTCATAAGCTGAACCAGTTTGAATGGCTGAGAAGAGTTTTCTGATCCATCAGATATTGTTCTCTGAATATCTGTGCATTTGGTGAATTTGAATGTTGCTGAACTAGATGTGAAGGAAATGACTGTAGAACTTGTATTGGGAATGAGGATGAGAGATGGTCATTGTTATCTTGTCTGAAAACTTAGCATCTTATTTTGACAAATTTATCTGTGAAAAATTTAATACATCTTGGGAAAAAAAAAACCTTTTACTTAATTGGGCTGAGCTGGCTTATGTGAAGTTATGCAGATTCTCTTTTAACTAATCAGATTGTCCATCTGTATTTTTGTCAAGTTGTACAGATAACACTGTATTTGAATTGCCACCATTCATCTACAGATTCAAAACATGAATCATATTTTTGAATACCTTGAGTGTATAGAGTGTAACTGTTTTGTTCTATAATAGCTTTATGATCCTAATGATAAATTTTTAAAAATTAAAATAAATTGGTCCTTCCATGGTACAATCACAAATTTTGAACCAGTATTTAAATGCGAAAAGTATTAAAAAATATGAAGAAAAATCCTGCTTTGTACTTATTTTTAGCTTTCAGTGTTTTGGAAAAACTTATTTAAAACCTTTTACCTTGTAACCAACTTTTGAATTGTATATAAAGTTATGTACAATACTATAATGTAAGGAAACCATTTGACAGGAAAAGAGTTTGTTTATATTACTGAGGTTATCATAGAATCATAGCACCAGTAAAGTTGTAAAAGACCTCCTTGATCATCAAGTCCAACCTTTGACTGAACATCACCTTACAACTAAACCATAGCAGAAAGTGCCATGTCCAGTCATTTCTTGAACACTTCCAGGGATGGTGACTCCACCAGTTCCCTTGATGCCTGGAAATAGAACGAAACCTTCCCAAACAACGTTCAAATGATAATATAAAAGCAAATCTTTACTTGAAAGCTTTCATGTGCACAATATGGTGAAAACTGCACCCCAAATTAGATTTGTACAATTTTCTAAGATTGGACAATTAGTATATCTAGCAAATATTGTCCAATTAGAAGAGCAGTTAGGTAATCTCTCCTCTGGGTTCTGCGCCATTGGAGCTCACCTCCCCTCAGATGTCCTAGCTCTACCTTTATTATGTCTATGATTACATGATGCAAAATAAAATGTCCTTGCTAAACTAACAAATAAGACTAAACAATTCCAAGAATGCATCAATAAGAGTTTGTTCGCTGTGGGAAAGAGAGCTGGAAAATTACTAGAAGTTACAACCATGCCTTAAAAATCTACAAAGTTAAAAATACATGAAGAATACGTAAAAAGCTAAAAATCTTTAGGTAGTATAACCCTGGGCAGCCTGTTCCAAAGCTTGCCAACCATTTTGGTGAAGGAATTTTTCCTAATATCTAGCTTAAACCTACCATGGTGCAACTTGAGGCTGTTTTCTCTCATGCCATCACTTGTTACTTTGGAAAATGGGCCCAACACCCACCTCGCTACAATGTCCTTTCAGACAGTTGTAGAGAACAATAAGGTCTACCCTCAGCCGCATTTTTTCCAGACTAAACAACCTCAGTTCCTTCAAACTCTCCTCATAAGACTTGTTCTCTAGACCCTTCACCAGCTTTGTTGTTCTTCTTTAGACACAATCCAGCACCTCAATGTCTTTCTTTTAGTGAGGGGCCCAAAACTGAACACAGGGTTCACGTTGCAGCCTCTCTAGTGCTGAATCCATGGGAATGATCACTGCCCTAGTCCTGCTGGCCACACTAGTTCTGATACAAGCCAGGAGCGCATTGGCCTTCTTGGGAACCTGGGCAAACTGCTGACTCATGTTCAGCCAGCTGTCGATCAGCACCCTCTGGTCCTTTTCTGCTGTGCCACTCTGCCTTCAGCTTATAGCATCCCATGGGGTTTTTGTGACCGAAGTGCAGGACCTGGCACTTTGCCTTATTGAACCTCATACAACTGGCCTTGGCCCATTGATTCAGTCTGTCCAGATCCCTCAGTAGAGCCTTCCCACCCTTCAGCAGATCAACATTCCTGCACAACTCATTGTCATCTGTGAATTTACTGAGGGTACACTCGAGCTCCATGTCCAAATCATCAGTCAAGGTATTAAAAAGGACTTGTCTCAATATTGAACCTTGGGGAACCCCACCAGTGATTGGCTGCCAACTGAATGTAACTCCCTTCACCACCAGTCTCTGGGTCTGGCCATCCAGCCAGATTTTAACCCAGTCAAGAGTGCAGCATGGGCTGCCAGCTTTTCCAAGTGAATGCTGTGGGAGACTGCATCAAAGGCTTTACTGAAGTCCAAGTAGACAACATTCACAGCCTTTCCCTCATCCATTAGGTGGGTCACCTGGTCATAAAGGGAGATCTGTAACCGAGTTTCTCAGAAGTCGTGGGCATGATGTGCTGGGGGATGGGGTTTGAGCTATTCTAAACTAGGCCGAACTAGGCCTCAGGCCTGGGCCTAGTAGGCCTCAAACGTCCAACATACGTAGTACCAGATAAACTTATCTGGTACTAGGAATGTGTTAAGGTATGGACATTTACAGAATAGAAGTATTTACACTAAAACTCCGTAGCTGCCTTAACTCTAGATTGTTTGCATACTTCTCTATTCTCACTGCCTATCAGAATGCACCTGTTCTTGTAAACCATTCTGTCTGTATTTAACCCACCATCTCAAGGAATAAAGGGAAGAACGTGTGATATACCCACATTGGATCAGACCCCGTTCTTTAGTCCCCGATCTTTAACTGTTCCCAGCAACATAGTGGCGCCTGAACCTGGGACAGTTTCTTCTCTTAGATGAGGTTTTTATTTTCTCTTAAATGAGGGTTTTTGTTTTCTCTTAAATGAAGTTTTTTGTCGCTTGAATGCGGAGTTTTTGCTTAGATGCAGAAAAGTCCTTGTGCTTGGAAAGTGATTCGTGTGCTTGCATACACCTGTTCCGAGCTTGCAAGGCAGATCGGGGAGCGATTGCTGACTGGATTTGCTTGAAAGGTCTGCGGTGTCTCTCACCGGTGACGGAAAGGAGGTAAGCAGCGATCGCGGAAGGAAACAAAGGACTGTAAGAAAAATGGAGCGTGACTTTCAGGCTGCTGTGCAGCTGCTAGCCTCCATTGTCTCAAAACGGGGTGAAAAAATTAAGGATTCTGATATAAATCTGCTGACCCAATGGGCTCAGAAGAAAGGGAAATTACATCAGCCCTCACTTTTGTTCAGTGAGACGGAGTGGAAGGAGATCGGTGATTTGCTATGGGACTCTGTAGTTTCGCAAGGGAAAGAAGCGAAAATCTGCTCGGAATTAGGTGCAATTTGGAAGAAAATCATAAATACCTTGCAAACTTTTGCTGCAGAACGCAGAGCTGCCCAAGCCGCGATTTTTGCATTGGAGAGAACGACTCTTTGTCCTTCAGACCCAGGAGTCGTTCCTCCCGAAGAAAAAGAACAAAAAAAGGTATCCAAAGTAGCGAGATTCTTTGGAATCAATTCCACGCATCCTGTTAAGGGGAATGCAGCCCCCCTTTGTTCGTCCCTCCGCGATGTGGTGGATGTGGCAGACCACGCGGTCCGGCCACCGGAAACACTTTCGTCGCGGTCCCGGGAGACTGACAAAGGGGAGGGGGCAGCCCTGCCGCCAGATCCCAGAGGCGTGGTGAAAGATGAGGAGACAGGCGGGGCCGACAGCAGCGTGGGGCGGGCACAGGTGACGCAGCAAGGGGGCGGACTTCGAGGCGGTGCCACCAGCGGAGCGGTGTCAAACCCCCCCCCACCGGAACGGGAGCTGACGTCAGCAGCCCACCTGACCAAAACAAAACCAGCAGACATGGCGGTGCCCATGCCCGGATCTGACAACGTGAATTTAACTCAATCCGAGACCCCTGCGCCCCTGCAGCCTGCATCAGTGGGACCCGCCACCCATCCACAAGCGTCCCACTGTCCCTTGCCGGAATCTGACTCCGACGAGGAAGTTTTAGAGCCTGACAACCGCTGCACGGCTCGATCACCAAAAAAGCCGCAGAGATCAGTGGAATTACAGCAAATAATAGCTGAACTTGCTAAGCTGTCAAATCGTCAGAATCAATTAGAACAAAGAACACTCAAAATGTCTAAAACGTTTCCACAAAAAACGCATGACTTGCAAACTTTGTCATCTTTACACAACAAGCAGACACTGCCGTCCACTGGCCAGCAGATGGCGCTGCCTGTCAACCAAACAGATCCAATTCTAAACCACTGGTCTGAAGCTAAGAAAAATGCCATTCTAGATCAGGATTTTGCAGCAGCAAATCTCATGGCTTGCCCTGTAATAATTGAACAAAACACCGCGAAATGGCAACCGCATGAGTGGAAGGTATTACAATCTGCAAAACAAACGGTCAGCCAGCACGGAATTCGCTCGGAGGCAGCCAAGAACATCATACAATATATTTTTACAGCCGACCTCCTTTGTCCGGCCGATTCGTCGAATATCGCTGCCCTTTTGCTCACGCCATCTCAGTTTCTTATTTTTGAAAGAGAGTGGAGGCGTCTTGCGACCGAGGAAGCCAACAAGCACCAAACTGTGGGAGATCCATTCTATGGAATCCAGCCAGACATGCTGACGGGCCAAGGGGCCTACGCCACGACAAATGTACAGTTAACCTTTCCAATTGAGATTCGTCAGCTATCCCAGGCACTGGCCCACAGAGCTTTGCTGTTAGTGCCAGATAAGAAAAAGCCTCCATCATATGCTAACATCAAACAGGGAGCCACAGAATCATATGGCCAATTCATCGATCGTCTCTCCACAGCTTTAAAAGATGTTCCAGACTTACCTACAGATGTGTGAGATCATCTGTTTCGTTCTCTCGCTTTTGAAAATGCCAATGCACGTACCAAAACCATATTAGCCTCCCTCCCTCAGGGTTGCGGAGTTGATGAAATGCTAGTGAGAGCAGCCAGAGCAGAACAAAATAATCAAACAGCAGCTTTTACAGCAGCGATGCAGGATGCAATGCAGCAACAGGGACATATCGCAGCTGCATTGACAGGGAAAGGCTTCAGCCATTCCAACAGCAGCAAGAAAGCCCCAGCAGACATCCTTTGCTTCCGCTGCGGTGAGACAGGTCATTTTAGGCGAACCTGCCAAAAGACTGTGTGGTGTCACAAATGTAATGTAGACACCCATGCCACTGAAATTTGCAGAAAACAGGGAAACTTCAAAGCCAGCGCGCTAAGGCAGCGCGCCAAGACACAAATCAATGCCTTGACCCACAAGATTCCAAAAATGGCTTCTTAAATAAGAACAGACCTGCCACATGGGGGAGTCTTGGTGTAGATATAACAACCGCAGAAGAAGTCACCCTGCAAGACAAGGAAGTGACCCTGATTCCCACAGATGTTTATGGACCAATGTACAGTAAAATTTCCTTAGTTGGAGGCTTGCTGTTAGGAAGATCCTCCACAGGTAAACAAGGTATCATTGTAATTCCAGGAGTCATTGATGCAGACTATACAGGACAAGTAAAAATAATGGCTTATGCTTTACAACCACCAGTGACTATTCCGAAAGGGAGCAGAATTGCTCAAATTATTCCATTTGAGAACATTCTGCCAAATCGTCGATTCCCGAGACAGCCAACTGAGCCAGAAAGAGGAAATAAGAACTTTGGATCAACTGGCCACAATGTTTTTCTTACAGTGAGCCTGAAGGAGCGCCCACGGATTACAGTAAAACTCCAGCGAGGTGATGAGATCATCGAGCGATCGCCACTTCTCGACACCGGCGCAGATATTTCTATAATAAATCAGCTACATTGGCCAACTAATTGGCCGTTGCAGTCACCCTACACCCATGTAGTGGGGGTAGGCGGCACAAGTGTCCCTTCAATGAGTGCAGACCCTATTCGTATTATCTTTAATGATAATCAAGTCATTGTAACTCATCCTTACGTCATGCCAATGCCAGAGAAAATTCCAGGACTTTTGGGTAGAGATGTGCTTTCCCAGATGGGGATGGTCCTAACCACTAATCAGCATTTTCCTTAATGGCCACTGCAGAGCAGCCACCCATTTTAAAAATCACTTGGTTGACTGAAACTCCTGTATGGGTCGAGCAGTGGCCAATGACAGAAAAGAAGCTGCAAATTACTAAACAGCTGGTGCAAGAACAACTAGAAGCAGGTCACATTCAGCCCTCAGTGAGTCCATGGAACACGCCAATTTTTGTAATCCCCAAAAAATCAGGGAAATGGAGATTGCTGCATGATCTTCGCAAGGTCAATGAGCAAATGCAAGCAATGGGTGCTTTGCAGCCAGGCTTGCCAGCACCAACTATGATCCCTCAAGGGTGGAACATTGTAATCATCAATTTAAAGGACTGCTTTTTCACTATTCCGCTTCATCCACAAGACACTCAGCGCTTTGCCTTCACTGTGCCATCCATCAACAGAGCAGCCCCAGCACAACGATATGAATGGGTTACCCTCCCTCAGGGGGGTCGTAACTCACCTACCATGTGTCAGTTGTTTGTTAGTTGGGCCTTGCAACCTATTCGTCAGCACTTTTCTAGCGCAATAAATTACCATTATGTTGATGACATTCTTGTTGCCACTAAAGCGCCATTGACAGAGACAGAATTAAACTGGTTGATAGCACAATTGAAACATCGTGGACTGACTGTAGCCGCAGAGAAAATACAGCGATCAGCTCCTTGGAAATATTTAGGTTGGGTGATCACAAGTTCACAAGTTCGCCCACAAAAAATTACTTTACATGCTGACATTTCCACTTTACATGATGCTCAGAGACTCTTTGGGGACTTACAGTGGGTTCGTACCATTGTAGGAATCACAAATGATGATTTGCAACCATTCCTACCGTGGCTTCATGGTAGTGATGCCAGCAGTCCTCGAACGTGCACCCCTGAACAACAACAAGCTTTGGATCAAGTGTCCAAAAAGTTGCAACGTGGTTGGAGTGCTCGTCGAATAGAGCACCTTGCACTGTCACTTTTCCTTTCCAACGCTGATGCTTGTCCATTTGCCATTGTTTTTCAATGGCAAAAGAAAAAGGGGGAACGCCTGTCCAAGTTTAAGTCAACAGCAAGTGTGATCGAATGGGTGTTTCTACCTATGCAGCCAAAGAGTCGTGTCCTGACCAGAACAGACTCTCTTGCTGCGCTGATAAAAAAGGGCAGAGACAGAATTATAGAAATGGACGGGAAAGAACCAGCAGATATCAGTGTGCCTGTTAGAAGTGAAGATTTAGAGTGGAAGCTGAGACATTCTGTTGCTTTGCAAGAAGCGTTGCTAGGTTTTACAGGTGTGGTTCACAACCAGCAGCCAAAAGGCCCAATGTGGACTCTAATTACACGTTACCAATGGCTGGAAAGACCTTTGTGTTCCTTGACACCAGTAAAAGGCAGAACAGTGTTTACAGATGCTGGTCGAAAACCAAAAAGAGCTGTGTGTGTATGGCAACAGCAAGGAGAATGGATGCGACATTTACTTCAGAGTGAAGCAGGAAATAGCCTGCAAACCCTTGAACTGAGAGCAGTGTGTTGGGCTTTGCAAACTTGGAACAAAGAACCTCTCAATGTTGTTTCAGACTCGTTATATGTAGTTGGAGTTGTACAAAGGATCGAGGATGCGCTCATCAGAACCACTCAAAACCAGCGCCTTGGAGAATTGTTTCTGCAGCTGAGAAGTATACTGAGACAGCGTCAGCATGCCTTTTGTGTTATGCACATTCGTAGTCATCAGTGCAACAGTGGCTTGGGAGAAGGCAACGCACAAGCAGATGCTGCAGTCAGTTGCATTGCTCATGTCCCTCCTGAAAATAGTTTTGTGCGAGCTCGTGAGAGCCATGACAATTTTCATCAGAATGCTAAGGCCTTGCGTCGTCAATTTCAAATATCTATGAATGATGCGCAAGGGATCGTGCGTGCTTGCCCTCAGTGTAGTCATCATGGGCCAGGCCTTGGTCTAGGCGCGAACCCAAGGGGAATGAAAGCTTTAGAATTGTGGCAAATGGATGTAACTCACGTTCCAGAATTTGGAAGGCTGAAATATGTCCATGTCACCGTTGATACGTATTCTAAATTTATCTGGGCCACAGCACAACCGGGAGAAAGAGCTTTGCATGTTGAAAGACACTTAACTGTTTGTTTTGCAGTAATGGGAGTGCCTGCAGAAATTAAGACCGACAATGGTCCAGCCTATGCTGGTCAGCGAGTTGCTAGATTTCTGCAGAAGTGGGGAGTCAAGCATACCACCGGAATTCCTCACTCTCCTACTGGTCAAGCCATTGTAGAAAGGGCTAATCAGATGCTGAAAGAATATTTAGCAAGGCAGAAACAGAATGACGAAACAGACATAACTAGCCGACTATCAAAAGTGTTGTTTACACTAAACTATTTGTGTTTGGCAGAAGGAAGAGAAGAGCCTGCAGTTGTTATCCACCACCATGCAGTGAAAGAAGGAAGACCACAAGCAATTCCAGGGCTTTATGTATATCATAAAAATATGCGAACGGGTGAATGGCAGGGACCAAGTCCTGTGCTGTTTAATGGTCGCGGATATATGTGTGTTTCCGCAGGAGAAGCAGGACCGGTTTGGGTGCCGAGCCTTATTACCCGTGCGTGTCCGCAGAGATACCAACTAGCAGTGGTAACCACGGTGACAGCAGTGAATTGCCTGAAGCACCTCAAGAAGACTCAGAGACTGTTGAAAATTAATTGCTATAGCAAAAATAAATAGTTGTACTATTACAGTTTTATGATTAGAGTTGTGATAGGCTATTTTTAAGATTTAATTTTAAGTAATACACTAGTGTTATTTAGTTGTATAAGAGACAACTAGAACAATGAGCAGAATGTTAGGTGTCAGAATGTCTGTTTTGATTGGTATTTTAATAGAAATGGGATCAGGAATGCTTGACATCGACCCAAGGCAAAATATGTGGGTCACATGGGCCAACCAAAACAAGCAAGATTCCTTTTGTTTGTCTTTGGCCACACCATCTAATCCTTTTCGAACTTGTTTGATTGGAGTTCCAGTGAGCTCCATGACAGAGTTCAGAGCCTGGTCTCGAATTCAAATTAATTCAAAAAGTGTTTTAGGAGCACAAGCTGCTGTCATTGCACAAAATCTTCAAGTTACTAGTGCAGAGCCTCAGGAACTTGATCTTCTGGGCTCTGTGCCAGGAAATTACTGTTTGATATTTGGACATTTTATCATAAATTCCAGTTTGTTAATCATAAACAAGCAACAGCTGAAAGATGACAGCACTTGGTTATCTCCCCATTCCTCATTGTACTACAATTACACTGAATATTGCAGCAATCGGACGAAGTCTGTGGCACCATTGACAGGTGTCGCTAAGAAATTGCCACCAGGAATCTTTCTCATCTGTGGAGATAGAGCCTGGTCTGCAATGCCTCAAAAAGGTATAGGGGGACCGTGTTGTTTCGGTAAATTGACATTATTTGCTCCTACCATTCATCAGGTTTTAGGATTGTCTCAACCAACCCGACGAGTCAAACGAGGTATGTCTCAACTAAGTCCTGATTGTAAAGATCAAGTTACCCTATGGCAGCCTGCAGCTGTAATCTCAACATCCATTTTTGCCCCAGGAGTTGCTTCAGCACAAGCTCTCACACAATTGAAACATTTAGCCTGCTGGACGGGAAAACAAATTAATATAACATCCAGTTTGCTGAGTGAGCTTGCCAAAGATGTTAATGACATTCATCATGCTGTGCTCCAAAACAGAGCCACAATTGACTTCCTTCTTTTATCTCAGGGGCATGGATGTGAAGAATTTGAAGGCATGTGCTGCATGAATTTGTCAGATCATTCGCGATCAGTTTATCAGCAGTTATCGCAGTTGAGAGACAACATGAAAAATCTTGTAGTTGTAGACACACCGTTTGACAAATGGCTTGGATCATGAGGTTTCACTGGGTAGATTAAAGATTTGATTCGCTTTAGCATAATAGTACTTATTGTTATCATAGTTATCTTAATTATAGTGCCTTGCTTAATACGATGCATGCAAAAATTAGCCAGCCGTGCCTTAGCATCAGTTTGGATAGCTCAAAAAGAAAAAGAGGGAACTGTAACCGAGTTTCTCAGAAGTCATGGGCATGATGTGCTGGGGGATGGGGTTTGAGCTATTCCAAACTAGGCCGAACTAGGCCTCAGGCCTGGGCCTAGTAGGCCTCAAACGTCCAACATACGTAGTACCAGATAAACTTATCTGGTACTAGGAATGTGTTAAGGTATGGACATTTACAGAATAGAAGTATTTACACTAAAACTCCGTAGCTGCCTTAACTCTAGATTGTTTGCATACTTCTCTATTCTCACTGCCTATCAGAATGCACCTGTTCTTGTAAACCATTCTGTCTGTATTTAACCCGCCATCTCAAGGAATAAAGCGAAGAATGTGTGATATACCCACATTGGGTCAGACCCCGTTCTTTAGTCCCTGATCTTTAACTGTTCCCAGCAACAGAGATCAGTTTGGTCAAGTAGGACCTGCCTTTCCTGAACCCATCTGGGCTGTGTCTGATCCCTTGATTGTCCTGTATGTGCCATGTGATCACACTCTAGATAATCTGTTCCATAACCTTTTGTGGCACTGAGGTCAGGGTGACAGGCCTCTAGTTCCTTGGATCTTCCTTCTAACCTTTCTTGTGGATGGGTGTCACATTGGCCAACCTCCAGTTGTCAGTGTCCTCCCTGGTTAACCAGATGTATTGGGTCTGGCTGAGCTGGAGTTCATTTCCCCATAGCAGCCCTCACAGTACTATGCTTTGCGTTGGTAGCTAGAAAGGTGTTGATAGCACACCAGTGTTTTGGCTACTGCTGAGCAGTGCTGGCACAGCATCAGTGCTGTCTCTCAACATTCCACCCCCATCAAGGGGCTGGAAGTGGGCTAGATTCTGGGAGGGGGCACAACTAGGCCAGCTGACCCAAATTAACCAGAGATATTCCATACCATATGACATCAGCTCAGATATAAAAGCTAAGGGAGGGAGGAGAAATAGGGGGCATTCATTTTTTTACGTTTTTTCCTTCCAGAGCAACCACTACATGTGCTGAAGCCCTGCTTCCCAGGAAGTGGCTGAACATCACTTGCTGATGGAAAGTAGAGAATAACCTATTTCCCCCCTTTGCTTATGCATGTGCAAACTTTTGGGTTTTTGCTTTTGTCAATTACCTATTCTCAACCTACCAGTTGTTTTCCATCTTATTTTCTCTCCCCTGTTCCTCTGGGGAGTGATAGAGTGGCTTGGTGAGCACCTGGCACCCAGCCATAGTGACCTCACTCCAGTCCTTCTGGCACCCAATGTAGGCATGACCTTAACCTCCATTTCCTGTATCCTTGTGCCACTGGGGAAGGAGGTAGAGCTTGGAAGGAGGGAGGGGCAGGGGGAAGGTGTTTTTAAGGTCTTATTTTACATCTCATTATCCTCCTCTGATTTTGTTAGTAATAAAATCAATTAATATATCTAGTCTGTTTTTCCCGTGACGGTATTTGGTGAGTCCTTGTGCAGGTTTAAAAGCAAAACCAGTGAGAGACTTCAAGTCAGAAATACAATGTATTGGGAGAGAGAGAAGAAAGAAAAAAAAAGTAAAATAAAATAAGAGTAATAGCACAAAAGACCACTGACAGTCAGAATACAACCTGACACCCTGTTAGTTAGGGTGGTTGTAGCAGTCCAGATGAAGCGGTCTTGTTGAAGCAAATATCCTGTAGAAAGGTCTGGTAGCTCTTGTCCTCTGGGAGTCCAGTGGGTAACGCCCACTGTGCTGTCCCAAATCCCAGATTATATCCAGGTGGGAATGCTTGGCTCCTCCCCCTGGATGGAGCATCTCACAATGGGATGATATCATTCTCTGAGTCATGCAGTGGGTCCTTGATTGCCCATTAAACAGAGATAGCTCCCAGAGGGAGTTACCTATGAGTCATGTGCCAAGGCGTTGATGGCCCATTAACAGAAGATAGTCCAGAGGGAGGGGGCAAGGGAAACACTGCCCCACCTAGTTTCAACAGCTTGTGAAGATGGTGATAGAATACATACTTTGGGCATATCTTACATTGTAACCTAGGACAGTCCTTAGCTCATGAACCCTTCATTATATTTTCTCTGCCCTGTCCAGCTGCATAGGGGAGTAATAGAGAGGCTTTGGTAGGTGCCTGGCACGCAGCCAGGGTCAACCCACTACACCAGTACTGATGATAAATGAGGGAGAGTGGCTTGACAAGCTCTTCTGCCTGCTCCTTCAGCAGCCTTGGATGAATCCGGTCCCATAGACTTGTGAGTGTCTAAATGGCACAGCAAGTCATTAACTACTTCCTCCTGGATTGCAGGGCATCTATTCGGCTCCCCATCCCTGTGTATCAGTTCAGATGAGGGAGATGAAAGCTTGAATGTCACATTAGTTTGCATATTAGAAAGCTCAATTTATACTAGTATATCAGAAGCATGTTAAAATATGTTCCTGTATAGTATTGTCTTAATATAGAGCACTTTCAAATTCATATTTAAGCTTTTGTCTCTGTACAGAATTAATAACATTATGAAAATTTCCACGGTATGTAGATTCAGAACTGAGGAGTGCTAGAGAATAAACTTTTACAAAGTATGAAGAATTTTTAAGAACCAAGGTGAACTTCTATAGAGCAAGCTTTCTTAATAGCAGAAATAGCTAGTGGCTAAATGTCCTACGATGACTTTATGATACTTGTATCCCCAATCGTCTGTTCTGTCTGTGCTGTATATTGAGTTCTGTGCCTTTAAGACTGGCTCTGAGAGCAAAGCAGAGAAAGAAGAAGCACCAAGTTTGTTTTGAAGACAGCTCTCACTCCTGCGCATTCCTCTCCAGACAGTGGTTTGTCTGCAGCACAGACCGGCGGCTGGGACAGAGATCTTTTTTGCTTTTTAGTTTTAGCTAGCTAGGGCAGAGAAGCTCCCTGGACTGATTTTTTTCCTTTTTCTTGGGACTCTTTAAATCTGCTCTGGACTGAAAACCCCAGAGGAGCACCGAGGGCTCGTACCTGTGGCCTACCAGGCCTGGACCTCCAGAGGGACTGGGACTGATAAAAAACTGTGTGAGCTGAGCTACCCAGGACAAGGATTTTCTCAAGTTTGCTATCTCTCTTTGGAGCAGCGAGAGGTTTTATTGTTTCATATTATTCATTCTTTATGCTTGTGGGCATGTTGTTTGCTAAATAAATAAGTTTTTTCCACTTTTCTCCAAGGAAGTTCTTTTTCCCAGACCAGCTGGATTGAGGGGCCTTTTGGGTTTGCTTTCCAGAGAGACCCTATTTGGAGGTTTCCTCCCAAATTTTCCCTAAACCGAGACACTAATGGATCAATGAAATCCTACCTTTATTTGTTATGCAGTGATTTCTAATTTTTATATAGTATCACTAAAGTTGTAGAAAGCTTACAAGTATGCAAGACTGAAGGAACAACTTGAAATGATAGAAAGCGTTACTTCCAGAAAAAAACCCAAGCCTTTTAGGCTTAGCTGCATCAGGCCTCAGGTAATTGAATGCAACAATGGCAGAATCCTTAGACTAGCCCTGCCCTTGAAGAATGCAGTTATTTAAGCTGGCAAAAAGAAAACCTCAAAATAAAATAGAAACAATACAGTCATATGGTTGGTCCCATAAGTTATGTTTGTGTTTTAAAAATATGTACTTTCAAGTAAGGAGATGCTGAGCATTTCTGGAGCTATCTGTATAACTACAAAAACAAGGGAGAAATGTCAGCAGAGTTGCTGCTCTGGATTTCAAGAGAGTAAACTAAGATCTTCAGGGAGCTATATAGCAGAGTACCATGGGAATCTGCTTTTTAGGGCTTAGGAGTATACAAGTTCTGGTCCGTTTTGAAGAACCACCTTTTAAAGGCATAGGAGCAGGCAATACCTTAGTGTTGAAAGTCAAGCAAGTGGGGCAGAAGACCAGCTTGGCTGAATGTGGAACTCCTCATGGAGCTCAAGATGAAAAAGAAATTGTACAATCTCTGGGATCAAGGTCAGACTTTGCAGGAAAATTACAGAGGCTTAGCTGATATATGCAGGGAGAAGACAGGAAAGGTCAAAGCTCAATTAGAGTTGAAACTGGTCAGTATCATGAAGGGCTGTCATGGGTTGACGCTGGCCAGATGCCAATGCACCCATGAATATATGTTTTTCCTAACAACTACTGTGGGTTTGATCAAGAACAAAGCACAGCAGGCCCAAAACTTAAAAAAAAATAGGAAAAAAAAACTTTATTAAACTACATAAGAACAGAAATAAGAAAGAAAAAAACCTTAAACACACAAAAGCAAAAATGAAACTTCCCAGAACATTTCTTCTCCTCCCCCAATTTTCACCCTTCCACGCTCAAACCAAACCTTAGGTACTCAATCAAAACAATCACCACTCAGACAAAACTAATCTTCAATTCAGCAAGGGAGAGAGGAGTCTCTCTCGCACCACAGACTGCCCCCCAGGAAACACAGGTCCACCCTTCCATGTTTCCATGTCACCCATGGCACCGCCTGGAGAGGTCTGCCGTGGTGACACCCTCTTTTCCATGTCCAGTGCTCTCACCACTGTCTATGGGCCAAAGCTGCATATAGGGCTCTTTTAAGGATGCTTGGCTAAGTCTCATGCCGGGACAGCAGTCCCTCCCCGTCTTTCCCCTGGGGCCGAGGGTTCCAAGAACAGAGGTCTTCCCTGAGGGCAGAGGGCACAACCACACCCTCTTCCTCTCTTCTCTGTTCACTCCACTCCTATAGTGCCAGTCACTGCAGCAAAGTCAAGCCGACTGCATCCACCCAAAATACAGTCTATGTTCAAAAGGACTCAGGTTCAGTCTATGGCTAACATTATGCAAGAAAAGTACAGCCCAAAAAGCCACTCCTCTTCATCACTGCCCATCTGGGATTCTTTTAATCTTCCTTTGTCATCTCAGTCCCAGGCTGTCTCTCTCTCTCTTCTCACAAACTACCAGCCACGAGAATCAATGTCTAGAAAAAGTTTTCTTCTGCCAAGAAAGTCTCTGGCTCCCGGCAGGGTCGCAGGCTCGGCACATCCCTACCCAGCCGGGAACGTTTTCTCCCCCTCGCTCTTTCTCCGCTGCCGGCTGCTGTCAATATCAATTCTGAAGCTCTGAAGCGACAATCTCTCCCGGGGGGGGAGGTGGAGGAGAGGAGAATGGGGACGGAAGGCACCTCCACAGTTTTCCACCCTTCCATCTTGAAGAGGCTCTGCATGGCTTTCCCGCTCCCCTCCCCCACCCAGCCCCACTAGCTGGGGGGAAGGGGAGAGATGTGTGCTCACCTTAACTGGAACCCAAAGAGAGGGCAATCCCTCTGAAGTCCTTGCTTTTAACTCCTTGTGTTCTCAGAGGTGTGTCCAACCTCTCAGTGGCTACTCCAGGTGCCAGTATACAACCTGACCACTGATTGGTTTGCCCACAACTTCCTGGAAAACTGACTTCCCCCTCAAACCAGGACACTCCACCCTTCGTGTCTGAGAACACACATTTCTAAAATTATCACCAACATTACATCTATAAATTTACTTTATCACTTAATTCATGCTTTGCTCTTGTTCCTCTTTGATCTCATCCCACAGTTTTCATTTTACCACTCTTGTCACTGGCTTAAAAACTCATTTTCCCGGTCAGGGAACCAGAAATGTCATGGGTTGGCGCTGGCCAAAATGATGTCATAGTACATGTTCCATAAATCAACGCTGCACACACCTGGACAAGGTGTACGCAGCTGAGTCACTGGAGCAAGAGTTGGGGAGTTGGGAGATCTGTTCAAACCACCCCCTAGAAGGCAAGGGGGGTTGAGAGGGGAAGCAAATTGGAGACGTTTATTAGCCCCAAAGCCCACTCTACGCTCTACTTCTGTAAAAAGGCCAACTCCAATCTCTTTTTCAACTCCAGCTCCGGCTCTTATTTCACCTCCTGACATCTCTGTTCAAACTCCAGCTTATGTTCCATCTCCCACTCCAATTAAAGCTTTTTCTATTTCAAATCCAGCTCCACTTTTAGGCACAGCTGAATCAGCTCCAGTTTCTATTTCAACTTCAGCTCCGGCTTCTACTCTATCCCCTACTTTGACTACCCCACTTACTCCTGAATCTCTCCCACTGCCCAGCAGTGACAGTGAGGAAGAGGAGCCATCTCCAAAGGGTCCTACAGAATCCCGGACTCAGAAAAAACCAAAAAAAATATACAAGCACCTTTGAGGGAGGCAGTAAGTCCTGAAGGGAAAACAATGCTAGTTAAAATCCCTTTTTCTACAATGGACTTAGAGGCTTGGGGAAAGATTGCGAAACTTTATCAAAGTGACCCAACAGGTATTGCAAAGAAATTAAAGTTTGTGATTAAACAGCATGGACCAGACTGGTCAGATCTCCAGCTGTTGTTGGATGCCTTAACAGAGACAGAAAAACAATTGGTTTTGAAGGTAGCTGGGGGTTTAGCAGAAGATGCTTGTAGAATAACACAGAGGAGAATGAAAAATCTCTTTCCTCTTCAGGATCCACACTGAGATCCTAATGATGATGAGGATATGGGAAAACTAGAGGATTATCAAGACTTTATAGTAAAGGGGTTGGAAAGGGCAATTCCTAAAACAATAAACTGGTCGGCCCTATATGCAATTAAGAAAGGTCCCTCTGAAACACCTTCTGAATTTTTAGAACATATGTGAGATGCAATGCGTCACCCTACAACTTTAGATCCTGAGCCTGAGGAAGGGACACAACAACTAGTGGGTTTATTTTTAGGGCAATCTGCAAGGGACATCAGATACAAACTTCAAAAGATACGGGGTCCTACAGTGCGGGATTTAGAGACTTTGCTAGAAGAGGCATGGAGAATTTTTAGCAACTGGAAAGAAGGGTGCAAAGAAGGGATGAGAAAATTAGTAGCAGTAGTAAGGGAAGAAGAAAAAGGGAGATGTGGACAAGGCCCACCAAGGCAGGAACCACCCTGGCAAAGGAAAGATCAATGTGCATTCTGCAAGAAAATTGTACACTGGAAGAACCAGTGCCCAGAAGGATGAAAAAGTGATGAAGAAAGAAGAGGAGGTGAAAAACGGGAGGCAGTGGTTGCTCATGTTAAGGAAGACTGAGGTGGATCGGAGGATCTTACCCTAGGAGACCCTCTGGTTATAATTAAACTAGGGAACAAAGAAAAAGAAATGAAATTTTTGATAGACACAGGGGCAACATATTTGGTGTTAAATAAAGCTTTAATACCAACAACAGATGACTACGTCATGGTAAAGGGGGCAACTGGTCAATCTGAAAGAGCTTATTTTTGTAGGCCACTGAAATATAAACTGGGGAAACAATGGAGAATTCACAAGTTTTTATCTATGCCCAGTACTCCATCCACACTTTGGGGTAGAGATTTATTGGAACAATTAGAGAAAAAATAATATTTAAAAATGGAGAGATTATTTTGGAGGTTAAGGACCAACAATATATGGAATTTTTAGGCCTGATGTTGATAACCAATGAGGCTAAAGTTGAAAGTGAAGGTGAGATTCACAGGAAAATAATGGATCAAGTATTTCCTGGGGTGTGGGTTTCTAACATACGAGGGAGAGCAAAGAATGCCCCCTCAGTGCAAGTAAAGCTTAAAGAAGGAAAACAGCCAGTTAGAGTTAGGCAATATCCCTTAAAGAAGAAAGACAGAGAAGGAATTAGTCCAGTGATTAAAATTTTTTTGCAGATAGGGCTATTAAAAAAATGTCAATCTGAGTTCAATACTCCCATAATACCTGTTAAAAAACCTGATGGATCATACCAAATAGTACAAGATTTAAGAGCTGTTAATAGGATAACTGAGGACTTATACCCAGTGGTTGCCAACCCCTACACTTTTTTAACTTGTTTAACACCTGAACTAACATGGTTTACCGTTTTAGATTTAAAAGATGCTTTCTTTTGCCTTCCTCTTCATGAGGCTGGCCAAAAAAATTTTGCATTTGAATGGGAAAACCCCCAAACTGGACGCAAAACTCAGCTCACATGGTCTGTACTGCCCCAAGGACTTAAGAACTCGCCCATGATATTTGGAGAACAACTTGCATAAGATCCGGAATCCTGGGAAGCTCCCTCAGGAGAAGGACAGCTGTTACAATATGCGGATGACCTCCTGATAGCCACCAAAACTCAAGAGGCATGTGTGGAGTGGACGGTAAGCCTCCTAAACTTTTTGGGTCTACAGGGGTATCGAGTATCCCAGAAGAAAGCCCAGATGGTCAAGCAAACAGTTATCTACTTGGGCTATGAGGTCAGTGCTGGACAAAGAACCTTAGGATGGGATTTCAAGGAAGCAATATGCCAGACCCCAAAACCCCAGACAGTAAAAGAATTGAGAACCTTTTTAGGCATGACGGGGTGGTGCAGACTGTGGATTTATAATTATGGGCTGTTAGTCAAACCCCTATCCCCCAATGTGCAGAGGCCCCGCGAGACACCACCACCAGCCGGCGCGGTGCAGGCCCGGGTCCCGGCCCCTCGGGGCCCTGGCCTGCCGTGGCGAGCAGCGGGCTGCACGGCTCGGGGGTGGCGAGGCCTGGCCCAGCAGGACCCTCACCGCAGCCCCGGCTCGAGAGCCGGTGTGGTGCGGCCCTGGTCCTGCCGCTGCGCTTGCGCGGGTCCCGGCACCCAGAGAAGCCACACGGAGCACACCCGGCCCACTGCCTGTGGCACTGTTGCCACAGCGACAGGGTTGAGACAGCCCTCCCCCTGCCCCACAGAACAAGCAGACCATGCAGACCGTGGAGCCCTAGCAGCCAATGCCCTGGACAGCAGCAAAAAGAACCGAAGCCCGCCTGTTTCAGCGAGTCATCAGAGAAGGAAAAAGCAGTCTTCAGCTTTGCCCAAGCCCCGCACCTCCCAAAATTGTTTTTGTAAATTCTGTGACCTCCTTCCTCACTCTTACTCCCTCCTCCCCTTGCTGTTCCTTCTCCCTTACCCGCCTTCCCCTAAACAAAGCCCCGAGAGTTAACCCCGTCCTGCTAAGCCTGGCACAGCTGCTGCCATGTGCTCTGTGGCCACATGGCCAACATGGCCACCTGCCTCCCCTCCAGCTCCTAGTTCCTACCTTCCGCTTTCCATGTCCCACAGGGTAAAGGCTAAGAAACCAAAACCCAAAGCTAAGGTAAATTTGTAATAGCAGTTTTACAGCATTGTATAATTGTTAATTCTACTTTATGATCTCCTTTCCCTGTTATTCTGCCCCTGTCCCTCCTGTCTCTCCTTACCCCAGCCCCAAAACTCAGCATTTTGAAAAAAAAAAAAAATCCACTCCTCAAATGTTGACAGCCTGGGGACCCCAAAATGCCTGAGACCCCCCTTGCTGTTCTGGCCAAACAGCAGGGTGATCCAACCCCCTACTTCTCCAACCCTAAAACCCAGAATCTGTTGTTTCTCCATTTCCTTCCCATCCCCATGAAGTAGTTTTACAATTATGCCTTTCTAGTTTTTGTGTGTGTTCATATTGCATTGTCCTGATTTCAGTTTTAGAAAGCAGAGGCCTATTCAGGTCACAAGGGTATATCCATGAAAAGCAGTTTTTGAATTGTTTTCTTGATTAGCGTGATTCAGATAGTTGTAGACTGTAGGAGGATAGCTTATATCATAAGGTAGAGCTATCCACACCTGGGCTTCAAGCCAGGCCTCAGACCAGGCCTCAGGCCTGGTCTAACAGGCTTCAGTACGTTCAGCATACGTAGTAGCAGATAAACTTATCTGCTACTAAGAATGTGTTAAGGTAGTAGTGTTACTAGCATAGAACAGTTACTGGGAAGACACGGTGGCTACTTTAAACTGCAATAGCTTACATATTTCTGTATTCTCACTGCTTATCAGAATGCACTTGTTCTTGTAAACTATTCTGTCTGTATTTAACCCGCCATCTCACAAAATAAAGGGGATTGCGTGCTTAGAACCATATTGGTGTAGACGCACGTTATTCTAGCCCCCGATCTACCAGGGCTCCGCCTTTAGTAGACTACTGAATCAGAGTCGCTTTTGGGTTTATGCTGTCCTCAGTAGATTCTGAGGGTGACTGATAACCTAAAATGGTGTCTGAGAAAGTATTTTGATGGTTTTTGTATTTTTTTTCTTTTTGTTTTTCTTTTGGTGACCTAAAACTGGGGGTCTTCTGTTAGGTCTCCTGACACTTCTGGCGGAGATATGAATGATAAAATCCCCAGTGGGTACTTATGGATGTATATGGACAAGTGCATACAGAGTGTCGCTCCTTTGGTTAAACCAGTTGGAAAGTGAAAGGAATGGTTTGGCTCAGATCCATGGGTGAGAATCTGAAGCCTTGTCTGGAGTCCGGAGGGCTCCAAGTGTTTTCCTGTCCCTAGAATGGGAGCAGAAGTCAGCGCCATAGCCTAGAACTGGGGGCTGTGGTGGTCTGAAAAGCCAGTTGGAAAAGGCTAGACACCATTAGGCCAGTCACGCTGAAAAGGCTAATAAATTTGTTTAAATTTTGCAATATGAACCCACATAACCCATTTCTTGCAATTACATCAAGTCAGATAGACTGTTCACAGTATAACGTAATCCTTACTGCAATTGTATTCATTTTTAAGCTACAAAACTGTGTAATTAATGCTTCATTTTTAAATCATTAATTTTCATATTTCTCTTCATCTCACATTTGTAGCGGTGTGTGACTCTCTCCAGTCCCAGGGCACACAGCGGCCAGGGGTGCGACACCTTCCCCCCTGGGGAGCTCTCACCTCCCCACCTAGGGACTCTGATGTTCTCGGCAGTGTCTATTTCGGAAGCAGAGATGGAGTGGAGGCGAGACGGGTCTTGGGGTGAACTGAAGAGGTTTATTAAGGAGATGAGCAACTAAAAGACAACACCCCAAGAAGCCCCGAGCAGGGCTCGGGCAGTGGGTTTTATACAACAAGCTTAGGGGAGGGGTAAAGGGAGCGGTAAATTTAAAGCAACCAATTAGGGTCTGTATCTAGGGTGTTGCATCCGCGGGTAAAACTAACAGAAACCAATCCAGGATGTGTGGGATGGGTTTACATAAGGCGGGAAAGATAATAGACAGATAACTGAAAGTCACATAACATAACAGGTGCACGCATAACTTCAAGCAACTGAAGGAGACAAAGGAATACTAATGAGGGGGATAGGGGTACATAGAACTAAATTAAGGGCACATAAAGAAGGAAAATGGGGTACGCAAAACTGAGTTATTACAACAAATATGAAATCATAATAAACTAAAAATAATGCACCGCCACATCTCCTCCTTTCTTTTTTCAAAAAGAAGAGTGTGTGGTGTCTAAAATCATATTTACTAAGAAAAAGAATTCAAGGGAACTAACATTCATAGCATCCAGGAACAGTATTTGTCCTTATAAAATACTTTGCACTCTTAAAGAGCTTTTCAACTTCAGACTCCAGGCCAATTTAAATGCCAAATTTTCATTTGGTAATTATGGGTTCTTGGATGCTATGCATTTACAAAGTAAAACTTTTTTTTTTATCAAAATGACAATAAATCATTTTTATCAACACAATAACACGATAGAAGTACTAGTCTTGCTGCTTGCTTTGCAATCACTTTCTTTGATTCTCTCCTGGGCGGCTGGAGAGCAACAGGGTTGTTTCAGTCTTTGCAGTCTTCACTGTTAGCTGATTGCGAACTCCTAGAAGTTCTGAGCAGGTGCAGATGCGGCAACATGACTTTCTTTCTATAACACAACTTGACAAATAATTTAGAAATAATCAAAAATATAAGGAACATCCTGAGTTGGATACAAGGTAGGAAAAATGAAATTAAAATTACGTGGGCTTAAGGTTTAACTCAGCTTGTATTTCAACTTGGGTTACTTATTCTAAAATACAAATTAAAAATACAAATACAATCTAAAATACAAAATACAAAATCTAAAGTAGAGACTTAAAATTATTCAACATATTACCTCTGCAATAATACTATAATCAAGATATTAAACCGAAAATAAGGTCTATTATATAGAAAATCAAATGACTTTAAATAATATAATATTTAAATTAGCTTTCTATCACTAAACTATGAACATTGACCTTCTGCTGGGCCCTTGCAAGAAGACAATGGACAAGGCTTAGTAAATAGATATATTAACTTATATTTAATCTCATTAAATTAAAAGATATTAATAAAATTGTTATAATAATAATATTAAACACATATGTAATATACATATAAGTAATAAATATAATAAAATATAATAACTAATGTAGTAAACTAGAATATAAGGATAATAGGAAATCAAAAGGAACATTGGGAAAGGTATGACAAGGAGAATGGATGGGAACTTGTGCAGTTGCTACAAACGAATCATTAAACTTAAAACAATACTAAAGAAATGCACAGCTTATTTTGGCAAAATAATACAGAATTTCTTTTCGTTGGGATGAAAAAATCTTACAGACCGGACAGGCTTTCTCAGAGGTCGCGAAGGATCAAAACTTTGCGGGATGTCATTCCAAAAACTGAACATCAGTGACTGAACGCAAACTAAACGAGGAAAATGCTTTTTAGTAAAAGAAGCAAAAGCATTCGAGTTAATGTGTGGAAAGCTAAAAGAGGCAGAAAGGGAATTAGGGATTGGGTAACTGTCACAAGTGATTTGGGGTTCTGGTAAAGGGGGCGACCTGGGCGCTGCCATCTTGGGGGGAGGCCAGACGACAACCCCGAGCCTGGGTTTCCGGCTCTTCCTCCTCCATCTGAGGAGCAGCGTCCCTCCTTAGAGGAGGGGGCTGTAGGGCCGTAAGAAGGAGTGGGGTTCGTGATTCGGCGTCCCTTCAAAGGGGCTGACCCCTCCTCTCCTGCCCCCAGAAGACCCCTCGAAAGAGGGGTATCAGGGTGACGACGGAAGGGAGGGCGATTGAAGGAAGGCGTGGAACCGGGGACAGATTCAGGGACTGGAAAAGAAGGAGAGGCACGGGAACGTGGGTTCCAGGCGGCGTGCGCATCGCCATCTTGGAGGGGAGAGCCTGCCTGACCCAAGTTAATGGCGGCTGGCTCAGGGGACAGACAAGGGTTGAGGAAAGTTGGAGGGATTTGGGTTAAGGGGGACTTCACAGAAGCCACAGGAGAGTCTATGGGAGAGGGGCCCGACGCAGCTGAATTTCGACGCAGCGCGTGGTGGTAAAGGGCCTCCTTAATTATAATACAAACAGCTTTTAACTCATCTTCTAAAATCCAATTTTACCAAAAATTCCAAAACTCAATTTTAAAGAAATCGATTGGGGTCCCTGGGAAAACCCCAAAAATTAAAATTATTATCCTTTTTAAATCCTTTTTCTCAAATTCTCTCCCATAATTTCTTAAAATAAATTTAAACCTAACAAACGCCTCGCTGTCCACTCAACACTCTCTGCTCCATTATCTTTTTTCTTTCCACTCTCCCTCCTCCCCCCAAAGATGCGCCGCGCGACTTACTCCCGGTTACAGGGGGTGAGAGTGAAAGGAATGGGTTGGTGAGCCTACTTCCCTCCCCAAAGGCTTTCTCTCAGGTAACTTACTGCAGTTCCCTCATTGGGGCAAAGCAGGGGCAGTGAGGACTCGAAACACTCACTCAAGCTGCCGCTTTATCTGCCGCAGACATCCCGTAAGGTCTGGACAGTAAGCTACCGACAATCCACCCTTTTTTCCTTTGGGAGAAGGATCCCCCACCGGCCTGGCCAGTTCCCAACCGGTAGGGACCTAAAACCTGCGCGCTGCTGGGGCGCGACCCCGGAGCCTTACCCGTGCCAGGCGCTTGGTCCTAGCAGCACCTCGGCTCCCCGCAGGCTCAGCTGGCGCTAGTCCCCCCAGGCGGACCGCCCTCTCGCTGGATCTAGAGTTTCTCGGCTCACCACGCGTCCAACAGCTGATCGGGTTGCAGGTCTCGATGACACGTGCCGAGGGCTCCCTTTCTGTTCTCGGCTCGCCGCCCCCGTGACTGGATCTCTGCGAGTCACTTACGCCAGAGACCTCAGCCACGGCGCGCCTCTGCGCCTTCCCTCCAAGGCACCGTACCTCGCGAGGGCCTTCTCGGCGAGCTTTCTCCTTCGTCCTCGGGTACACACCCCCACTGGGGGCAGGCACGAAGGAGTCCTGGAACCG
Organism: Prinia subflava; assembly: GCF_021018805.1. Taxonomy (NCBI): domain Eukaryota; kingdom Metazoa; phylum Chordata; class Aves; order Passeriformes; family Cisticolidae; genus Prinia; species Prinia subflava. The sequence continues at coordinate 2,640,364 of NW_026960608.1, forward strand.
CTCCTGCCTTTCGGTTCCTCCCCGGAGTCAAAGAGTCCCGTGCCGCCGATGTTCTTTCCTCCCTTCCTCTTCCTCGGCGAGGCGGGCGCCCTCGAATTTGCCCGTTTGGGTCCTCAGAAGAGGCAGGGAGGCCCCTCGTTGGTCGCAGGGAATGTCGCGGTGTGTGACTCTCTCCAGTCCCAGGGCACACAGCGGCCAGGGGTGCGACACCTTGCCCCCTGGGGAACTCTCACCTCCCCACCTAGGGACTCTGATGTTCTCGGCAGTGTCTATTTCGGAAGCAGAGATGGAGTGGAGGCGAGACGGGTCTTGGGGTGAACTGAAGAGGTTTATTAAGGAGATGAGCAACTAAAAGACAACACCCCAAGAAGCCCCGAGCAGGGCTCGGGCAGTGGGTTTTATACAACAAGCTTAGGGGAGGGGTAAAGGGAGCGGTAAATTTAAAGCAACCAATTAGGGTCTGTATCTAGGGTGTTGCATCCGCGGGTAAAACTAACAGAAACCAATCCAGGATGTGTGGGATGGGTTTACATAAGGCGGGAAAGATAATAGACAGATAACTGAAAGTCACATAACATAACAGGTGCACGCATAACTTCAAGCAACTGAAGGAGACAAAGGAATACTAATGAGGGGGATAGGGGTACATAGAACTAAATTAAGGGCACATAAAGAAGGAAAATGGGGTACGCAAAACTGAGTTATTACAACAAATATGAAATCATAATAAACTAAAAATAATGCACCGCCACACACATTCTAACAAAAAAAAAGGTGAAGTGTGGAATTGCATTTTATTTAAATGGTATGCTCTGTCTCACCCCTCAAAAGTGTATAGTTTATTCCAAGTCTGTAACCTCCCCTGCTCCAGAGGCCTCTGGAGGCTCTGCCGCTCTCCCCTTCCCTGGAATTGCTTGTGGTCTTCCTTCTTTCACTGCATGGTGGTGGATAACAACTGCAGGCTCTTCTCTTCCTTCTGCCAAACACAAATAGTTTAGTGTAAACAACACTTTTGATAGTCGGCTAGTTATGTCTGTTTCGTCATTCTGTTTCTGCCTTGCTAAATATTCTTTCAGCATCTGATTAGCCCTTTCTACAATGGCTTGACCAGTAGGAGAGTGAGGAATTCCGGTGGTATGCTTGACTCCCCACTTCTGCAGAAATCTAGCAACTCGCTGACCAGCATAGGCTGGACCATTGTCGGTCTTAATTTCTGCAGGCACTCCCATTACTGCAAAACAAACAGTTAAGTGTCTTTCAACATGCAAAGCTCTTTCTCCCGGTTGTGCTGTGGCCCAGATAAATTTAGAATACGTATCAACGGTGACATGGACATATTTCAGCCTTCCAAATTCTGGAACGTGAGTTACATCCATTTGCCACAATTCTAAAGCTTTCATTCCCCTTGGGTTCGCGCCTAGACCAAGGCCTGGCCCATGATGACTACACTGAGGGCAAGCACGCACGATCCCTTGCGCATCATTCATAGATATTTGAAATTGACGACGCAAGGCCTTAGCATTCTGATGAAAATTGTCATGGCTCTCACGAGCTCGCACAAAACTATTTTCAGGAGGGACATGAGCAATGCAACTGACTGCAGCATCTGCTTGTGCGTTGCCTTCTCCCAAGCCACTGTTGCACTGATGACTACGAATGTGCATAACACAAAAGGCATGCTGACGCTGTCTCAGTATACTTCTCAGCTGCAGAAACAATTCTCCAAGGCGCTGGTTTTGAGTGGTTCTGATGAGCGCATCCTCGATCCTTTGTACAACTCCAACTACATATAACGAGTCTGAAACAACATTGAGAGGTTCTTTGTTCCAAGTTTGCAAAGCCCAACACACTGCTCTCAGTTCAAGGGTTTGCAGGCTATTTCCTGCTTCACTCTGAAGTAAATGTCGCATCCATTCTCCTTGCTGTTGCCATACACACACAGCTCTTTTTGGTTTTCGACCAGCATCTGTAAACACTGTTCTGCCTTTTACTGGTGTCAAGGAACACAAAGGTCTTTCCAGCCATTGGTAACGTGTAATTAGAGTCCACATTGGGCCTTTTGGCTGCTGGTTGTGAACCACACCTGTAAAACCTAGCAACGCTTCTTGCAAAGCAACAGAATGTCTCAGCTTCCACTCTAAATCTTCACTTCTAACAGGCACACTGATATCTGCTGGTTCTTTCCCGTCCATTTCTATAATTCTGTCTCTGCCCTTTTTTATCAGCGCAGCAAGAGAGTCTGTTCTGGTCAGGACACGACTCTTTGGCTGCATAGGTAGAAACACCCATTCGATCACACTTGCTGTTGACTTAAACTTGGACAGGCGTTCCCCCTTTTTCTTTTGCCATTGAAAAACAATGGCAAATGGACAAGCATCAGCGTTGGAAAGGAAAAGTGACAGTGCAAGGTGCTCTATTCGACGAGCACTCCAACCACGTTGCAACTTTTTGGACACTTGATCCAAAGCTTGTTGTTGTTCAGGGGTGCACGTTCGAGGACTGCTGGCATCACTACCATGAAGCCACGGTAGGAATGGTTGCAAATCATCATTTGTGATTCCTACAATGGTACGAACCCACTGTAAGTCCCCAAAGAGTCTCTGAGCATCATGTAAAGTGGAAATGTCAGCATGTAAAGTAATTTTTTGTGGGCGAACTTGTGAACTTGTGATCACCCAACCTAAATATTTCCAAGGAGCTGATCGCTGTATTTTCTCTGCGGCTACAGTCAGTCCACGATGTTTCAATTGTGCTATCAACCAGTTTAATTCTGTCTCTGTCAATGGCGCTTTAGTGGCAACAAGAATGTCATCAACATAATGGTAATTTATTGCGCTAGAAAAGTGCTGACGAATAGGTTGCAAGGCCCAACTAACAAACAACTGACACATGGTAGGTGAGTTACGACCCCCCTGAGGGAGGGTAACCCATTCATATCGTTGTGCTGGGGCTGCTCTGTTGATGGATGGCACAGTGAAGGCAAAGCGCTGAGTGTCTTGTGGATGAAGCGGAATAGTGAAAAAGCAGTCCTTTAAATTGATGATTACAATGTTCCACCCTTGAGGGATCATAGTTGGTGCTGGCAAGCCTGGCTGCAAAGCACCCATTGCTTGCATTTGCTCATTGACCTTGCGAAGATCATGCAGCAATCTCCATTTCCCTGATTTTTTGGGGATTACAAAAATTGGCGTGTTCCATGGACTCACTGAGGGCTGAATGTGACCTGCTTCTAGTTGTTCTTGCACCAGCTGTTTAGTAATTTGCAGCTTCTTTTCTGTCATTGGCCACTGCTCGACCCATACAGGAGTTTCAGTCAACCAAGTGATTTTTAAAATGGGTGGCTGCTCTGCAGTGGCCATTAAGGAAAATGCTGATTAGTGGTTAGGACCATCCCCATCTGGGAAAGCACATCTCTACCCAAAAGTCCTGGAATTTTCTCTGGCATTGGCATGACGTAAGGATGAGTTACAATGACTTGATTATCATTAAAGATAATACGAATAGGGTCTGCACTCATTGAAGGGACACTTGTGCCGCCTACCCCCACTACATGGGTGTAGGGTGACTGCAACGGCCAATTAGTTGGCCAATGTAGCTGATTTATTATAGAAATATCTGCGCCGGTGTCGAGAAGTGGCGATCGCTCGATGATCTCATCACCTCGCTGGAGTTTTACTGTAATCCGTGGGCGCTCCTTCAGGCTCACTGTAAGAAAAACATTGTGGCCAGTTGATCCAAAGTTCTTATTTCCTCTTTCTGGCTCAGTTGGCTGTCTCGGGAATCGACGATTTGGCAGAATGTTCTCAAATGGAATAATTTGAGCAATTCTGCTCCCTTTCGGAATAGTCACTGGTGGTTGTAAAGCATAAGCCATTATTTTTACTTGTCCTGTATAGTCTGCATCAATGACTCCTGGAATTACAATGATACCTTGTTTACCTGTGGAGGATCTTCCTAACAGCAAGCCTCCAACTAAGGAAATTTTACTGTACATTGGTCCATAAACATCTGTGGGAATCAGGGTCACTTCCTTGTCTTGCAGGGTGACTTCTTCTGCGGTTGTTATATCTACACCAAGACTCCCCCATGTGGCAGGTCTGTTCTTATTTAAGAAGCCATTTTTGGAATCTTGTGGGTCAAGGCATTGATTTGTGTCTTGGCGCGCTGCCTTAGCGCGCTGGCTTTGAAGTTTCCCTGTTTTCTGCAAATTTCAGTGGCATGGGTGTCTACATTACATTTGTGACACCACACAGTCTTTTGGCAGGTTCGCCTAAAATGACCTGTCTCACCGCAGCGGAAGCAAAGGATGTCTGCTGGGGCTTTCTTGCTGCTGTTGGAATGGCTGAAGCCTTTCCCTGTCAATGCAGCTGCGATATGTCCCTGTTGCTGCATTGCATCCTGCATCGCTGCTGTAAAAGCTGCTGTTTGATTATTTTGTTCTGCTCTGGCTGCTCTCACTAGCATTTCATCAACTCCGCAACCCTGAGGGAGGGAGGCTAATATGGTTTTGGTACGTGCATTGGCATTTTCAAAAGCGAGAGAACGAAACAGATGATCTCACACATCTGTAGGTAAGTCTGGAACATCTTTTAAAGCTGTGGAGAGACGATCGATGAATTGGCCATATGATTCTGTGGCTCCCTGTTTGATGTTAGCATATGATGGAGGCTTTTTCTTATCTGGCACTAACAGCAAAGCTCTGTGGGCCAGTGCCTGGGATAGCTGACGAATCTCAATTGGAAAGGTTAACTGTACATTTGTCGTGGCGTAGGCCCCTTGGCCCGTCAGCATGTCTGGCTGGATTCCATAGAATGGATCTCCCACAGTTTGGTGCTTGTTGGCTTCCTCGGTCGCAAGACGCCTCCACTCTCTTTCAAAAATAAGAAACTGAGATGGCGTGAGCAAAAGGGCAGCGATATTCGACGAATCGGCCGGACAAAGGAGGTCGGCTGTAAAAATATATTGTATGATGTTCTTGGCTGCCTCCGAGCGAATTCCGTGCTGGCTGACCGTTTGTTTTGCAGATTGTAATACCTTCCACTCATGCGGTTGCCATTTCGCGGTGTTTTGTTCAATTATTACAGGGCAAGCCATGAGATTTGCTGCTGCAAAATCCTGATCTAGAATGGCATTTTTCTTAGCTTCAGACCAGTGGTTTAGAATTGGATCTGTTTGGTTGACAGGCAGCGCCATCTGCTGGCCAGTGGACGGCAGTGTCTGCTTGTTGTGTAAAGATGACAAAGTTTGCAAGTCATGCGTTTTTTGTGGAAACGTTTTAGACATTTTGAGTGTTCTTTGTTCTAATTGATTCTGACGATTTGACAGCTTAGCAAGTTCAGCTATTATTTGCTGTAATTCCACTGATCTCTGCGGCTTTTTTGGTGATCGAGCCGTGCAGCGGTTGTCAGGCTCTAAAACTTCCTCGTCGGAGTCAGATTCCGGCAAGGGACAGTGGGACGCTTGTGGATGGGTGGCGGGTCCCACTGATGCAGGCTGCAGGGGCGCAGGGGTCTCGGATTGAGTTAAATTCACGTTGTCAGATCCGGGCATGGGCACCGCCATGTCTGCTGGTTTTGTTTTGGTCAGGTGGGCTGCTGACGTCAGCTCCCGTTCCGGTGGGGGGGGGTTTGACACCGCTCCGCTGGTGGCACCGCCTCGAAGTCCGCCCCCTTGCTGCGTCACCTGTGCCCGCCCCACGCTGCTGTCGGCCCCGCCTGTCTCCTCATCTTTCACCACGCCTCTGGGATCTGGCGGCAGGGCTGCCCCCTCCCCTTTGTCAGTCTCCCGGGACCGCGACGAAAGTGTTTCCGGTGGCCGGACCGCGTGGTCTGCCACATCCACCACATCGCGGAGGGACGAACAAAGGGGGGCTGCATTCCCCTTAACAGGATGCGTGGAATTGATTCCAAAGAATCTCGCTACTTTGGATACCTTTTTTTGTTCTTTTTCTTCGGGAGGAACGACTCCTGGGTCTGAAGGACAAAGAGTCGTTCTCTCCAATGCAAAAATCGCGGCTTGGGCAGCTCTGCGTTCTGCAGCAAAAGTTTGCAAGGTATTTATGATTTTCTTCCAAATTGCACCTAATTCCGAGCAGATTTTCGCTTCTTTCCCTTGCGAAACTACAGAGTCCCATAGCAAATCACCGATCTCCTTCCACTCCGTCTCACTGAACAAAAGTGAGGGCTGATGTAATTTCCCTTTCTTCTGAGCCCATTGGGTCAGCAGATTTATATCAGAATCCTTAATTTTTTCACCCCGTTTTGAGACAATGGAGGCTAGCAGCTGCACAGCAGCCTGAAAGTCACGCTCCATTTTTCTTACAGTCCTTTGTTTCCTTCCGCGATCGCTGCTTACCTCCTTTCCGTCACCGGTGAGAGACACCGCAGACCTTTCAAGCAAATCCAGTCAGCAATCGCTCCCCGATCTGCCTTGCAAGCTCGGAACAGGTGTATGCAAGCACACGAATCACTTTCCAAGCACAAGGACTTTTCTGCATCTAAGCAAAAACTCCGCATTCAAGCGACAAAAAACTTCATTTAAGAGAAAACAAAAACCCTCATTTAAGAGAAAATAAAAACCTCATCTAAGAGAAGAAACTGTCCCAGGTTCAGGCGCCACTATGTTGCTGGGAACAGTTAAAGATCGGGGACTAAAGAACGGGGTCTGATCCAATGTGGGTATATCACACGTTCTTCCCTTTATTCCTTGAGATGGTGGGTTAAATACAGACAGAATGGTTTACAAGAACAGGTGCATTCTGATAGGCAGTGAGAATAGAGAAGTATGCAAACAATCTAGAGTTAAGGCAGCTACGGAGTTTTAGTGTAAATACTTCTATTCTGTAAATGTCCATACCTTAACACATTCCTAGTACCAGATAAGTTTATCTGGTACTACGTATGTTGGACGTTTGAGGCCTACTAGGCCCAGGCCTGAGGCCTAGTTCGGCCTAGTTTAGAATAGCTCAAACCCCATCCCCCAGCACATCATGCCCACGACTTCTGAGAAACTCGGTTACAGATCTCCCTTTATGACCAGGTGACCCACCTAATGGATGAGGGAAAGGCTGTGAATGTTGTCTACTTGGACTTCAGTAAAGCCTTTGATGCAGTCTCCCACAGCATTCACTTGGAAAAGCTGGCAGCCCATGCTGCACTCTTGACTGGGTTAAAATCTGGCTGGATGGCCAGACCCAGAGACTGGTGGTGAAGGGAGTTACATTCAGTTGGCAGCCAATCACTGGTGGGGTTCCCCAAGGTTCAATATTGAGACAAGTCCTTTTTAATACCTTGACTGATGATTTGGACATGGAGCTCGAGTGTACCCTCAGTAAATTCACAGATGACAATGAGTTGTGCAGGAATGTTGATCTGCTGAAGGGTGGGAAGGCTCTACTGAGGGATCTGGACAGACTGAATCAATGGGCCAAGGCCAGTTGTATGAGGTTCAATAAGGCAAAGTGCCAGGTCCTGCACTTCGGTCACAAAAACCCCATGGGATGCTATAAGCTGAAGGCAGAGTGGCACAGCAGAAAAGGACCAGAGGGTGCTGATCGACAGCTGGCTGAACATGAGTCAGCAGTTTGCCCAGGTTCCCAAGAAGGCCAATGCGCTCCTGGCTTGTATCAGAACTAGTGTGGCCAGCAGGACTAGGGCAGTGATCATTCCCATGGATTCAGCACTAGAGAGGCTGCAACGTGAACCCTGTGTTCAGTTTTGGGCCCCTCACTAAAAGAAAGACATTGAGGTGCTGGATTGTGTCTAAAGAAGAACAACAAAGCTGGTGAAGGGTCTAGAGAACAAGTCTTATGAGGAGAGTTTGAAGGAACTGAGGTTGTTTAGTCTGGAAAAAATGCGGCTGAGGGTAGACCTTATTGTTCTCTACAACTGTCTGAAAGGACATTGTAGCGAGGTGGGTGTTGGGCCCATTTTCCAAAGTAACAAGTGATGGCATGAGAGAAAACAGCCTCAAGTTGCACCATGGTAGGTTTAAGCTAGATATTAGGAAAAATTCCTTCACCAAAATGGTTGGCAAGCTTTGGAACAGGCTGCCCAGGGTTATACTACCTAAAGATTTTTAGCTTTTTACGTATTCTTCATGTATTTTTAACTTTGTAGATTTTTAAGGCATGGTTGTAACTTCTAGTAATTTTCCAGCTCTCTTTCCCACAGCGAACAAACTCTTATTGATGCATTCTTGGAATTGTTTAGTCTTATTTGTTAGTTTAGCAAGGACATTTTATTTTGCATCATGTAATCATAGACATAATAAAGGTAGAGCTAGGACATCTGAGGGGAGGTGAGCTCCAATGGCGCAGAACCCAGAGGAGAGATTACCTAACTGCTCTTCTAATTGGACAATATTTGCTAGATATACTAATTGTCCAATCTTAGAAAATTGTACAAATCTAATTTGGGGTGCAGTTTTCACCATATTGTGCACATGAAAGCTTTCAAGTAAAGATTTGCTTTTATATTATCATTTGAACGTTGTTTGGGAAGGTTTCGTTCTATTTCCAGGCATCAAGGGAACTGGTGGAGTCACCATCCCTGGAAGTGTTCAAGAAATGACTGGACATGGCACTTTCTGCTATGGTTTAGTTGTAAGGTGATGTTCAGTCAAAGGTTGGACTTGATGATCAAGGAGGTCTTTTACAACTTTACTGGTGCTATGATTCTATGATAACCTCAGTAATATAAACAAACTCTTTTCCTGTCAAATGGTTTCCTTACATTATAGTATTGTACATAACTTTATATACAATTCAAAAGTTGGTTACAAGGTAAAAGGTTTTAAATAAGTTTTTCCAAAACACTGAAAGCTAAAAATAAGTACAAAGCAGGATTTTTCTTCATATTTTTTAATACTTTTCGCATTTAAATACTGGTTCAAAATTTGTGATTGTACCATGGAAGGACCAATTTATTTTAATTTTTAAAAATTTATCATTAGGATCATAAAGCTATTATAGAACAAAACAGTTACACTCTATACACTCAAGGTATTCAAAAATATGATTCATGTTTTGAATCTGTAGATGAATGGTGGCAATTCAAATACAGTGTTATCTGTACAACTTGACAAAAATACAGATGGACAATCTGATTAGTTAAAAGAGAATCTGCATAACTTCACATAAGCCAGCTCAGCCCAATTAAGTAAAAGGTTTTTTTTTTCCCAAGATGTATTAAATTTTTCACAGATAAATTTGTCAAAATAAGATGCTAAGTTTTCAGACAAGATAACAATGACCATCTCTCATCCTCATTCCCAATACAAGTTCTACAGTCATTTCCTTCACATCTAGTTCAGCAACATTCAAATTCACCAAATGCACAGATATTCAGAGAACAATATCTGATGGATCAGAAAACTCTTCTCAGCCATTCAAACTGGTTCAGCTTATGAAAACAGCCATTCTAGAATCATGGGCTGCTTCTGCAAAAAACACAGCTGTATAAACAATGCAGATCCTTTAATGGGAAGAAGAGAACTCAGAATGCACAGATATGTGGCAGTGACTGGAAAAAGGGTTGGGCTCAAAAGATGGGAAATTCTTAAAAACATAAAAGATCCCTTCTAGAAGAAAAGACCTAATGGCTACTTGCACATGGACAATCTGAGAGGCTGACAGCTGCCTTTTAAAATTGGTTTTTAAAGCAGTCAATCAATACCTATTTCTCAATTTTGCAACTCCTTCCGTATTCTTTAAGAAGACTTCCAATTATGATTGGGGAGGGCCAGCTGTAGTGAAGTGCCAGTGCCTTTATCTAAAAGCAAAATATTATTTATCATTAGTATCTGTAGTTTAATTTTATTTACAGAATTACGAAAGTACATGATACTTAGTGCAAATGCAACTAATGATATAGGAATTATATACTGCTTTGTAAACTGCCCATATCTTTGCAAAACAAAGTAATCCAATTAAATTTATGAACAGTTAGTTGCCTGTGCTCAACAACTACAAGAAAAGGCAAATATGGAGTTAAACTCTATATTTTGGACTATTTTCCCCTTTACATTCCCATCAGTAGCTATGGTGTGTGGATATTGACAATGGTCTGAATTGTAGGCATCAGGCAGCTGCAGTGTCTATGTGAAATCATTCACATACCACCTTCACACAGGCCTGAGTAAGTGGCCTGGGAAAAATAAAGGAAGAACAATAACAATCCTTGGGAAGTGAAAAACCATCAGCAGGTGGTGTTTTTCCAACATGTTTACTAGCAAAGATGTTTACAAAGAGGTGTAGGCTTGTCTTGGTTTGGAAAGACAGGTATCTTCCAGGGAAAAACTGAAGTTTCCCTTGGAATGGACAATGTAAAACCCTCTCCCTCCAAATTATTACAATTTTGCAATTAGGAGCTTTCAGGCAAAAATATGGGAATAGGAGTAACAGTTCTTTACTAGGAATATTAAAAATGAAAATGCAGTAATACAAAAACCCACAAAAAACAACCCCCCCCCGCCCCCCCCCCGCCCCCCCCCCCAAAAAAACCCCAAAAAAAACCCCAAAAAAGCAAAACAACAAGCAAGCAAGCAAGCAAAAGTCCTAGAAAACCCTGACAAAGTCGGGAATGAGACCCGACACGCTGTTGGCCAGGCTGTTGGAAGCAGTTCAAATAAGTCCTCCTGGAGTGACAGATGTGGTTCTATTGGAGTAGAGATGATGACAGATGTGGTTCTGTTGGAGTAGAGATGATCCTGTAGTGGCAGTGAGATGAGTCCAGTCTTCCTCTGAGAATCCAGTGGAAAAGAGGATGCTCTGCTGTTCTGAATCTCAGGTTTTATCCAGGTAGGAATGCTTGGCTCCTCCCACTGGGTGAAGCATCTGACAATGGAATGATTTCATTTTATCAGTCATGTGGTGAGCCTTAACGGCTCATTAACAGCAGATATCCCCCTGGAGGGAGGATGGGTCGTGGAAGAGATAACGAACAGTGCTCCCCTAGTTTTAACAGCTGGCCCATTAACAGAAGGCACCCGCCCCCTCCACCTCAGAGTTTTGAGGAATGGGTTATACAAGAGAAAAAGAAAAACACCTCCCCAACTGGTTTCAACAGATGGCAAATAGAATACACATTTTTAATTAGATATTACAACTCAAGACAATGCTCTAACGACCAATCATATGAATTGTACCAAGGTACTGTATAAAAGGAGAATTTAGAAAATAAAGAGTGCTCTCGTTTTTGCTCTACACTGAGAGTCAATGTCATTACTCATGCTGTCCGTACTCATTAGTGACAATGGTGGAATTAACCACTGCTTGGTTGATTTTAAAATGAAGAAGTACATTTGAGATAATTTTTTTTAAATTGCTATATAAAATGTTCACCAGTGATGTAGTAAACATACAGCTTTTCATCTTATTTTCCTTATTAGCATTAACATATAGGCACTTTTCTAGATATTCAAAATAATAGAATAACTCTGTAATAAGGCATATTCCATGTACATCATTTGAAAAAGGCAAATAAAAAGGAAAAAGTTACGGAACATGAAAGCTGCATGCATGTGTGTGTTATGCATAATTTCATCTCTATAAAGAAGATGAACAGATGAAGTATTTTGTCCACACTGTGCAGATCACATTTAATCATTCACCAAATCTTTATTAAATTACTATTTTTTATTTATTTTCAGTTACCTACCCTACTATATCAAACAAGATTTTGAGTTTGCTTTTGAGAAAAAAAAAATAAATCTGGAACTTTTTTCTTGAGATACACAGGTCAGTGAAACACTCTGCAGTCTCTGAAGAGTTTCCAGCTACAGGACATGGATAAAAGACCTCAAAGTCAGTACTAGTCTGCCAGAGACTTAATGAGCATATCCAGAACCAGAGGCAGGCAAATATCTGACATTTGAATTCTCATAGCAAATAGACAGAACTTTCCAATATGAACTATACATCCTTATAACTGATGACATTTTGATTAACGCACGTATCAGTGCAACTTATTTTCTACATGAACCTCACAGCATGGCTTTATCAAGATGAGAAAAACACATGCAGGATCTGAAAATAATGTACTCATCTTCATTCTGGGCTGGGAATGTTGTCTTATGTAGTCCAAATTACTTCAGCAAATATTATAGTGCACCTTCTCACAGCTTTGGGAAAGCCCCAGATATCATGAAAGAAAGCAGTTCACATTTATAACTAACAGATGACTTCTAGCTTTCAGGCACTGTCTTGCCCTCTCATACAGAATCTTCCTAGAAATTTCTGGATCATGTTTAATAGCAAAATTTCTATAGCACAACTAAAAAATCCAATAGAAATATACCTGGAAAAAAAATAAAGCTTTTCACACTCTTACTCCTTCAGAGCCAAAGATGTTCATAAGAGTAAGACAACAGAAAAGGCAAAGTCATAAGGATATTGGCAACCCTCAATTATTACCTGACATTTTATGTAACAAGATGATTCATTATAGAAACAAATGGCAATGAACTATGATTATACAAAGCAAAACAAAACCAAAAAAACAAAACAAAATAAGTCACTTAGGCTTTACTGAACTCCCTCCCCACCAAAATACGAGATTTTTGTGCACATAAAGCATATAGAGTATGCTATATGTGCATTTGTCTTTTGTGCTTTTTAGACATGCACAAAAACTGCACTAGTATCTTAGGAATGTTGACAGCGAGATTCTGCAAGTTGTTTAAAATAAAAGCAGGAACCCCTGTTGGTGATTCAAAGCTATACACATTCTTCCTCTTTTAAAGCAATCAAAATAGCCATATGCATGTTATCAAAACATCTATTGATAATTACACACTGACTGCAAAAAAATTTAGGAGAGAGCTAGTGTTAAATATTCGGCCTCATGGTAATGCAGCACTTTTTACTTCAGTATACAAACCCTAGAAACCATAAAAAGACTATAGATCCTTTGTTCCAACATGGACTGTTTGGTGCACTTATCGGTCACTTCAAGGTGGAATGCTCACCCAGTCTTGTTCTGATCACTGCAAAGAAAAAATGCAGTAGTGAAAATTTTGAAAAATAACAGGAAAACCAGAACTTGTTAAAAATCTTAAATAGTATCAGCACTATTATTACATTTGAACTGCTGGCTTGTGACAGCTATGTTTTAAATGGCCCACCTACACAAGTTATTTAACAATATACAATTAAAAAGGAGAATCATTACATGGCTACCTGTTACAGTGGGATGAAACTACTATGACTTTTGGAGTCTGACATAACAAATAGAACCAAAAAAAAAGAGGTAGCCTATGTCATACATAGAAAAGAGATAAAACCCCATTTTCATAGAATCATAGACTATCTTGACTTGGAAGGGACCCACAAGGATCATTGAGTTCAACTCCTGACCCTGCACAAGACAGCCCCAAGAAGCACACCATGTGCCTGAGAGTGTCGTCCAAATGCTTCTTGAACTCAGACAGGCTTGGTGCTGTGACCACTTCCCTGGGGAGCCTGTTCCAGTGCCCAACCACCCTCTGAGTGACAAACCTTTTCCTTATATCCAAGCTACATATCTCCTGACTCAGCTTCATATCATTCCCTTGGGTCGTATGACTGGTCACCAGAGAAAAGAGATGAGTTGCCAGCCTGCCTTCCTGCTTCTGCTCATGAGGAAGTTGTAGACTGCAATAAGGTCTCTCCTCAGTCTCCTCCAGGTCGAACAAACCTAATGACCTCAGCTACTCCTCATACTGCTTCCACTCAAGGCCCTTCACCATCTTCATGGCCCTCCTTTGGATGCTCTCTAATAGCTTTATTTGCTTACTATATTGGGGTGCCCAAAACTGCACACAGGACTTAAGCATTTCTCCATCCTGCCACAATGCTACACTTCAGGTGTTTTTCAGTAACTCCCAGAATAGTCCTCTCCTCAATTTTACCAAGCACTGAAGTGAGACTGACAGGCCTGTACTTACCAGGGCCATCCCTCTTGTGCTTCTTGAAAATTGGGATAATGTTACCCAGCATCCAGTCAACTGAGACCTCTCCAGATTCCAAATACCATTAAGAAATCATTGAGAGGGGCCTCATGATTACATCAGGCAGCTCTTTGAGCATTTTTGGATGAATCTCATCAGGTCCCACAAACTTATAGGAATCCAGCTGGAGCAGAAAATCCTGCACAGTTTCAGGACTGACTGGGAATTTGTCATTTTTGCAGCCGTGGTCCTCCAGCTCAGGCCTCTGGGGGTCCCAGAGCCCATCATTGGTATTGACGAGAGAGGTGAAGAAAGCAGTAAATGTCTCTGCTTTGTCTGTGTGCCTGTTTGTGAGGTGACTGAACTCATCAAGCCACAGACCAATGTTATCTCTGATTCTCCTTTTGCTGTTAACATATTAAAAAGCCCTTTTTACTGTCCTTTACAGTGTTTGCCATCTCGAACCCTAATGGTGCTTTGTCTGCATGAATTTTCTCCCTACAGTGGCGAGCAGTATCTCTGTAGTCCTCCCATGTCGCCTGACCTTGCTTCCAATGTCCATACACCTTTTTTTGCCTTATCTCCAAAAGAAGATCCTTGTTCAGCCAAGCCAGCCTTCTGCCTCATCTGCTTGACTTCTGACATTTGACAGTTGCATGCTCCAGTGCCCTTAGGAGGTGGTGTTTAAAAAGTGACCAGCACTGATGGACCCCAGCATCTTCAAAAGCATTTTCCTAGGGAACCTTATTCACTAGTTCCCTGAACAACCTGAAGTCTGCTCTCATTTTCAGGGCTGAAGTTTTGTTGACACTTTTTCTCCTGTCAACAGAGGTTTTAAACTCGATCTCTTTGCTGTCACTGTGGTCAAGACGGCCACCAATCTCCACTCACAAGACCCTCTCTGTTAACAAGGAACAAATCAAGGAGGGCATCTTTCCTAGTCAGCTCCCTTAGTACCTGTACCATGAAGTTGTCATCCAGATGTTTTAGGGATCTCCTGGACATGTTTGCACCAGCTGTGTGGTTAACATCTGGCAAGTTGAAGTCTCCCATAAGGACAAGGGTGGTTGACTTAGAAGTGTCCCTTAGTTCCTTAAAGAATAATTCATAAGTGTCATCATCCTTGCTGGGTAGCCTATAGAAGACGTCCATGCTTTATTTGTTTGTCCCTTGATCCTTACCCCAAAGGTCTCAACTGTGTCATTGCCGACTGTGAGCTCCATACATTGCATCTGTGACTCAGGCAGGAGGAGGGTGCGACTTCCTCCGGCAATTGTGAGGTGATTGAGAGGCTGATTGTAAGAGGCCTCTAGGGAGCGTGGCGACCCAGAGCGTGGCAAACAGGAGCGGGCAAACAGGGGCGTGGCACGACTCTGAGGGCATGGCAGTTCGCACAGGCAGGGTTGCAGGTTTCCCTGATTGTAAGGTTTGCTGTCGGTTGATTCCGGTGTTTCTGTTAGTTGGGCAGTTTGGGGGTTTCTGTATGTAATGGTTTCTACACGGTCCAAAAGTGTAGTTAGTACAAGTGAATGTAACCAAATGGGACCCTCCAAAAAGGATGTGTCTGTACAGACACATTCCTGTGTGGAGTGTTTCAGCTTATCAGTGTTCTCAGGGGGTGTTGAGGAGGAAACCTGCCTGCAGTATGAACAGGTGAATGATCTCCTTTCACTGGTGGCTGAACTTAGAGAGGAAGTTGAAAGACTAAGGAGTATCAGGGAAAGTGAAAGGGAAATAGATCGGTGGAGCTCAGCCCTCCCATCCGTGAGGGAGGCCCACCAAGAGCCAGAGGACTCCTATGCCTCCCATTGTCAGGCAATAGAAGGACAACTGGTGGATGAAGGGAAGTGGGAATGGATGAGTCCCTGTGCAGGGAGGTAATAATAAAAATTCCTCCAGACCCTCACTCCCTAGCCAGGTGCCACTTCAGAATAGGTATGAACTACTGGATCTAGAGAGTCAGCCAGATGATTTAGAAGAAAATTATCTGCCTCCTAATTATGATTCATCTGTCAAACAGATCTGTCAAACCTCTAACATCAAAAAGAAAAGAAGGGTAGTCGTAGTGGGTGACTCCCTTCTGAGGGGAACAGAGGGCCCCATACATCGTCCGGACTCATCCCACAGTGAGGTCTGCTGCCTCCCTGGGGCCCGGGCCCGGGACATTACTGAGAGACTCCCTGGGCTGATTCAGCCCTCTGATTATTACCCACTGCTGATACTCCAGGCTGGCAATGATGAGATTGAAAAGAAGAGTATCAGGACAATTAAAAGGGATTTTAGGGCACTAGGTCAGATGATTAATAGGACAGGGGCACAGATAGTTTTCTCCTCAGTCCCTTTGGTGGCTGAGAAGAACGATGAAAGGAATAGGAGAACTCACATTATCAACAAGTGGCTCAAAGGTTGGTGTTATAGGCAGAATTTCGGATTCTTTGATCATGGGGCAACTTTTCTGGCACCTGGCCTGCTTAAACCAGATGGGTTCCATCTTTCTGTTAAAGGCAAAAGCATTTTAGCTAATGAACTGGCAGATCTTGTTGAGAGGGCTTTAAACTAGGTTTGAAGGGGGAGAGGGATGCACCTGGGCTGTCTGGAAGCAGGCCCAAGGGTGACAAATCTGAGTTAGGGGTGAAATCAGCAGCCAAGCTGAGGTGCATGTATACTAATGCACGCAGCATGGATAGCAAACAAGGAGAGCTGGAAGCCATGGTGCAGCAGCAGTGCTATGATGTAGTCGCCATCACGGAAACGTGGTGGGACGGCTCACATAGCTGGAGCACTGCACTGGATGGCTACAAACTCTTCAGAAGAGATAGGAAAGGGAAAAGAGGTGGAGGGGTGGCCCTTTATATTAGGGAGGGTTTTGATGCTTATGAGTGTTGAAATTAATGATGATGAAATCGAATGTCTGTGGGTAAGAATTAAGAGGAAGGCCAACAAGGCTGATATCCAGCTGGGAGTCTGCTGTCATCCACCCAAGCAGGAAGAAGAGTTAGACAACTTATTCTATAAGCAGCTGGAAACTGTTTCAAGATCATCAGCCCTTGTTCTTGTAGGTGACTTCAACCTGCCAGACATCTGCTGGGAACTTAATACAGCAGAAAAAAAGGCAGTCCAGGAAATTTTTAGAGTGTGTGGAGGAAAACTTTTTGTCACAGCTGGTGGGTGAGCCCACCAGGGGAGGGACTATGTTAGATCTGTTGTTTGTAAATAGAGATGGGCTGGTGGAAGATGTGGTGGTTGGAGGCCGCTTGGGGCACAGTGATCACAAAATTACAGAATTCTTGATAACTGGTGAAGTCAGGAGGAATATCAATTAAGACTTCTACAGTGGACTTTCGGAGGGCAGACTTTGGCCTATTTTGGAGGATTATCCAAAGAGTTCCTTGGGAAGCAGTCCTTAAAAACAAATGAGTTCAGGAAAGGTGGACATGCTTCAAAAGAGAGATCTTGAGGGCACAGGAACAGACTGTCCCTGTGTGCCAAAAGAGGAGCCCAGGAGGCAAACGTCCAGCCTGGCTGGGCATGGAGGTTTTGAAGGAACTTAGGAACAAAAAGAGGATGTATCATCTTTGGAAGGAAGGTCAGGCCTCTTGGGAAATATTTAAGGGGGCTACTAGAACATGTAGGAAAAGAATTAGGGAAGGCAAAGCTCAGTTTGAACTTAGAATGGCAACTTCTGTAAAGGATAATAAGAAATGTTTTTACAAATATATTAATGATAAAAGGAGGGGTAAGACCAACCTTTGTTCTTTATTAGATGAAGGAGGGAACTTAGTAACTGTATATAAGGAGAAGGCAGAGGTGCTTAAGGCCTTCTTTGCCTCAGTTTTTAGTGAGAAGACTAGC
The DNA here is from genome assembly GCF_021018805.1 of Prinia subflava. Lineage (NCBI taxonomy): Eukaryota > Metazoa > Chordata > Aves > Passeriformes > Cisticolidae > Prinia > Prinia subflava. The sequence goes on from NW_026960608.1 coordinate 2,658,142, forward strand.
CTTCAGGACAATTGTCCTCTTGAGTTCGTTAATGGTGTCAGGGAGCTGAATGGTCCCCCCGTTATTCAAGAGGAGGCAGTCAGAGAACTATTGAGATGTTTGGATATTCATAAATCTATGGGCCCAGATGGGATCCATCCCAGGGTGATGAGGGAGCCGGCAGATGAGCTTGCAAAGCCACTCTCCACCATTTACCAACAGTCCTGGTTCACTGGTGAGATTCCAGATGACTGGAAGCTGGCCAATGTGACACCCATCCACAAAGGGAGTAGGAAGGAGGATCCTGGTAATTATAGGCCAGTTAGCCTGACCTCAGTCCCTGGTAAGGTTATGGAGCAGTTTATATTGAGAGATATGCAGCACTTACAGGATGGCCAGGGTATCAGACCCAGCCAGCCCGGATTTAGGAGGGGTAGGTCATGTTTGACCAACCTGGTCTCCTTTTATGACCAATTGACCTGCCTGGTGGATGCAGGGAAGGCTGTGGATGTTGTCTATTTGGACTTAAGCAAGGCCTTTGACACTGTCTCCCACAGCATACTCCTAGATAAGCGGGCAGTCCATGGCTTGGACAGGAGCACTCTTTGCTGGGTTAGGAACTGGCTGGATGGCCGAGCCCAGAGAGTGGTGGTGAACGGTGCTGCATCCAGCTGGCGGCCAGTCACCAGTGGTGTCCCTCAGGGATCTGTGCTGGGGCCTGTTTTATTCAATATCTTCATTAATGGCATGGATGAGGGGACTGAGTCTTTCATTAGGAAATTTGCAGATGACACTAAGCTGGGAGCGTGTGTTGATCTGTTGGAAGGTAGGAGGGCTCTGCAGAGAGACCTGGAACGGTTGGATGGATGGGCAGAGTCCAATGGGATGAAGTTTAGTAAGTCCAAGTGCCGAGTCCTGCATTTTGGCCACAAAAACCCCTTGCAGCGCTATAGGCTGGGGACGGTGTGGCTGGACAGCGCCCAGACAGAGAAGGACCTGGGGGTACTGGTCAACAGCCAGCTAGACATGAGCCAGCAGTGTGCCCTGGTGGCTAAGAAGGCCAATGGCCTCCTGGCTTGTATCAGGAACAGTGTGGCCAGCAGGAGCATGGAGGTCATTCTTCCCTTGTACTTGGCACTGGTGAGGCCACACCTTGAGTACTGTGTCCACTTCTTGGCCCCTCAGTTTAAGAAGGACATTGAGATGCTTGAGCACATCCAGCGGAGGGCAACGAAGCTGGTGAGGGGCTTGGAACACAAGCCTTATGAGGAACGGCTTAGGGAGCTGGGGTTGTTTAGCCTGGAGGACAGGAGACTCAGAGGTGACCTTATCGCTCTTTACAACTTCCTGAAAGGTGGCTGTAGTCAGGTGGGGGTCAGTCTCTTTCTCCGGGCAACAACTGACAGAACGAGAGGACACAGTCTCAAGCTGCGTCAAGGAAAATATAAGTTGAATATTAGGAAGAAGTTTTTCACAGAGAGAGTAATAAAGTACTGGAATAGCCTGCCTGGGGAGGTGGTGGAGTCGCCATCCCTGGATGTGTTTAAAAAAAGACTGGATGTGGCACTCAGTGCCATGGTTTAGTTGAGGTGTTAGGACATGGGTTGGACTCAATGATCTTGAAAGTCTCTTCCAACCGACTAATTCTGTGATTCTGGGATTCTGTAATCTTGTTTACTCAGCTTCCTTCCTCAGTGGTGGTACGGGAGAACCAGTGATCCAAGACTGCCTGGAGACCATTGAAGCCACCTACTCCAGTCACCCAGATTTTAAGGACACCCCTCTAGAGGACACTGAGACCTGGTTCACTGATGGAAGCAGCTATGTGATCAGTGGAAAAAGGCATGCTGGGTATGCAGTTACCATGAGCAGAGAGGTAATAGAGTCTGGACCATTACCAACCAACACCTTGGCATAGAAAGCTGAAATAATTGCCTTAACCCAGGCTCTAGAACTGGCAAAAGGATAGAAAATTTTTCTTTACACAGACTCAAGGTCTGCCTTTGGGGTGGTTCACGCACATGGAGCCACCTGGAAAGAAACATGACTGTTGAACTCACAAGGAAAAAGCATTAAATATGCACAAGAGATAAAACTTTTGGAGGCAGTCCAGCTACCACAAAAGGTAGCCATCATGCATATCAAGGCACACCAAAAAGTGAGCTCTGAATTGGAGGAAGGAAATGAGCTGGTGGACAGAAAGGCAAAAGAAGCAGCTAAAGGTGAGGTAATTGTTTAAACAGTTGAGGCAGCCTTAATTCCAGATGGGCAAATTTCTATTGAAGGTAAGCCAAGGTACATTAAAAAGGACAAGAAGCTTATTGAGAAAGAAAACTGAAGTTATAACCAGGAGGGGTGGTCTATTACAGACAAATAGAAAGGAAGGCTTGTGATCCCCTCTTACATGAGAAAACATATTGGGGAATAGATGCTCTGTACAATTATTTGAAAGATAGAATCATAGCCAGAAACTTGCAAAGTACAGTAATTCAGGTGACTCGCCAATATAGCCTTTGCCTCCAAACTAAACCCAAAAATATTCCTAAACCAAAGCTTGGGCAAATTGGGAAAGGATATGGACCTGGGCAGTAATGGCAAATTGATTTTTCAGAACTACCCAGGAGAGGGGGATATTGATACCTATTGGTGTTAAGATACCTTTTCAGGGTGGCCAGAAGCTTTCCCTACCAGAACTGCCAAAGCGCAAGAGGTAACCAAAGCATTGTTACAAGAACTTATACTGCACTTTGGAGTCCCAGCCACAATGTCTTCAGATAGGGGGCCACATTTTATTTCAAAGATTGTGCAGCAAATTAGCCACCATTTAGGCATAGACTGGGAACTTCATACTCCATATCACCCTCAGTCAAGCAGCCAAGTGGAAAAAATCTATCATTTGATCAAGCAGCAAATTACAAGACTGGGACAAGAGGCAAAGTTACTTTGGCCTCAGGCTCTTCCATTAGCATTATTACTAATTCAGACCAAGCCAAGAGTAAAAGAAAAACTAAGTCCTTTTGAAATATTGTATGGAAGGCCAGATGGAATTCAAGAAGGAACAACACTCACTCAAGTAGAGGAAGAAACCCTACACAGATATATGATGGCCCTAAACAAACAACTTAAAGAAATTGAAAAACATGTGGCTGGGGCTTGAAGCAGAGAATGAGATGGACCAGTACATGATGTACAGCCTGGGGATTATGTATATGTTAAGTCTTTTGCAGAAAAAACTTTGGAACCACAGAGGGAGGGACCATTCCAAGTGCTCCTCACTACCTTTACTGCAATCAAGGAACAAAGCACCTGGGTACATCCCTCCCGAGTGAAGAAAGCTCCTGAAGGACTTTGGAAAGTTATACCAGGTGACAATGAACCGAAACTAAAGTTTTCTCAGGAAAATAAATAGAGCGTGGGTGAAATGATAAGTATAGTACAGCAACTCTCCAAAAATTGGAAAGGCTTGTAGTTGTAATGGATAATCAAGTAGGTATAGCCTGGAGAGTTGTGGCCTTTATGACCATCTCTATAGCTACAGCTAATGCAGTACCATACATTATAATGTGACTGGTATATATGAGTGCCAAGGGAAGGCTTATGATTTTGACTCCCGCAAGTCTCTGATTCAGATGCTAAAAGTTACAAATGCAACTGTGTGGGAAGGAAGAAATGTTTGGGGGTGTGAATATGCATTTATCCAGGATGGTTTCCATGAATCTCATCAAGAACCCATGAAACCTATTTGAACTGGCCCTGAATGCTGTGACAAATTCTTAACTAACTGTTCTTAGTATAGGCTCAAAATAGAAGGTTGTGCAATTAAGGACTTTAAGATTGGTTTTATTATAACTCAAGTTTATACTGCTCCCCAAAAAGATGAGGTTAACTCAACCACCTTGACCAGCACCAACCTTAAAAGAACCATGTTGGAGTCCATGTTCCCATGGATCCTCCGCAGAAAATGAAAAATAGCGGAATTGAACTAAAACCTTTCGAAAAAATTAAAATATATAAAGCCACACACACATGAAGTAGAAATTTAAGCCTTAAACCTTTTCAAAGTGCCTAACTGCTAGGGTAGAGGTAACAAGCTTCAGGCCTTGCGATAGAGTATAGACATAACAAAAATAGGGTAGACTGCTGTTTGTAATTTGTATGAACTTTATGTAGGGAAGACAGTTTTTCATATATGCTAGAAGTTTTCTACAATAACAAGATAGAACTTTATGCTAGTAAGAGAGAGTTTTGCGTTAATAGATATGTTATGTGCATAGGTTTTGATACTGTTTTTCGTAGTTTTTACGAACTTTAAAATTGTACTTAGATTGGCTAGTCTGTAGATAAAAAATGTGAATATGCATTTTGCAATTTGGGATAAAACGCCTCAGGGTTGGAGGTGGAGGTATCAATTGATTGATCAATTCGATCCATCGATCCAACCTCCATTTTCTGCAACCTGAGGAACGATCCTTGACAGGGAGCCGAGACGGGATTTTAAGGTATTATACATCGCGGTCCCCGCTCTAAGGGATCTGGGCCCCGGGGTTCCCCCCTTTTCCCCTGCAGCACTTGCCGCCGGAGCGCTTGGTCGGGACAGCCAGGGACTCTGGGTGGGGAGGGACCCTGAGGCCCCCACTGCCCTCGCGACTCCCCGGACGGGAACCCTGCGCGGCTCAGGGCCCTCCAACTGCCCTCGCGATCCCCCGGACGGGAACCCTGCGCTGCTCGGGGCCCCCACTGCCCTCGCGATCCCCGCGGATGGGAGCTCTGTGCGGTTCGGGATTTCCCATTGTACCCGCATCCCTGCGGTCGAGGGCTCTGTGTGGGTTCAGAATTTCGGGGTCCCTTTTGTTGTCATGATCCCTGCGGCTGAGATCCCTGTCTGAAAATTGTGATCGATTCCTCTCTGCTATTGTGACCCCAGCGGTTGAAAACGCTGACAGTAATAAGAGGTTGCTTTACCCTGAGGCTGTAAATGATATACTTTGCTTGTAGTTTTACTAAGGTTTAGTTTGTTAAGATTTCTATGCTTTGGTTATTGTCTTGTTTAGACTTTGCTTGCCTAGATTTATAATTGATTGTAGAATAAGGCCGCTCTCAGAACTCTTGTGCCTTCAGATATGTGCTTTTGTATAAATAAATTACTCTATTTAGATACTAAGATGTTGTAAGACCTTTAGAGACTTTATACCTGTACAACGACCTCGGCAGAACCACAATGGATGACTCAAAACACTTAAGAACCCATAGCCCCCATAATTACCAAAATCTGGCCACATGCTGTTAAGAAGACAGGAATTCAAAAATTGTTAGTTAATCCAAAGTTGTCATTAAAACAGGTAGAGATGGCAGTGCAAGTGGATGCCTCTGATATTTGGCCGGAGTGTGCTCCATTTTTAAGGACCTCTTTCATGGATTTAACCACCTGGCTGCAGAAGCGTATACCTTATATGTCCAGACAGAAAAGAGACTTTACTGAATTACTGGGGATGGGAGTAGGGGTTCTAAACACCATGGATTCTGAAGTATTAATGAACAAATTGACAGTAATTGGCAGTGATATAGCTAAATTGCAACAACCTTTACAACCTTCCTTATTGGCATTAGGTGCCAGCCAGTGGAAGTTGTCTAAAATATTACCAGAATGGGACAATATAGAAGAGCGAGATCATCAATTGATGATTAACACCTTAGGCACAGCTAGTGAGAACATTTCTTTGGCACTTGGGTGTACACAGGCACAGATATGGATGCAATCAGTAGCAGCTTCAGTCATCAGGGAAGGGGAAGAAGGCATATTTCCTGCTGAAATTCATGAAGTTGTTTGGGATAATGCCTCAGATCTAGAAAAGGAACTCCAGTCTTGGTGAGTTGTAGTTAATTTTTCTTATAATCCTGTGACAAGTATGGTAACAGCTTTTGTTTTGACTATATATGATGCATCAGTAAGTGTGATACATCCAATTGTTGCTTTGGGGCTAAATCATGAGGGGACCATACTATATCCTTCTGAGCGCAGAATGTGGGCACAGAACATTGAAGGAAGGTGGCAAACCATTAATTTAGAACCCTGTTCAATAAGGGAGCAATTGGGGTTTATATGTGAGGGTCATGTAGGTGATGATAAAGATACTTGTTTGGAACCAGAGAAAAGCATTTGTTACTTTGAAATGCATCCCATTAATCAAACAACCCTGCTTGTATATACAGGACAAGGTTGTGCCTGCCTTAGGACAGCATACCCCACTATAATGGCAGATGAGATAATTGTGAATGAAACACAATTTAATTTGTGCATTTGTAACTTTGCTGAAATTGAAGGATGTGATTTTTCCTATCAGGAACCTGTTGTATCATACCAACATATAAAGGCAAACTCGACTACTGTTCAAGAAATATCATCTGTGCCTATAGGGATGAACTTAACTTTGGTTGCACAATTGTTGAAACACAATGAATTAAAAGAAATTCTTAAGGAAATCAAAGATGAAGGAAAGAGAACTTTGATTACAATACATCGTGACACAGAGACTATATGGAGAGTATTTAAAAGGTTGGAAGAAGGCCCATCCCACCATTAGTGGGATGTGCTTTTTGAATGGTCACCAACTGCAACCGGTCTGCTTAATACCTTGGTTCATCCAATTATTGTTTTGCTTATTTTAGTTGGTATAAGTTTGATTCTGTCTGTTATAATACTTGTTTGCAATTGAAGATTGCTGAAGCAAGTAGCAGCTTTGACTTCAATATCAAGAGCATATGGTACGGTTTTGAGGGAGACCTACCACACAGCTTTGCTAGATGAAGAAGAATCTGCATATTAGTAAAAGAATTTACTAACCTTGAAGAAGGAGTGGGGAAATGAATCATGATTTTTAAAGAGTTAAGATTTTAGCTAAGGGTTAGAAGCAATTTATATGGATCAGGATGTAAGTTAGATAAGCAAATGGTAGGTAATGATTATTAGGTGCTTAAGCCAGAGCTAATTGTTATATTGCTTGCTATTATGAGCTTGTTTATAGAAGAAAGTGGAGTAAATGAACCGTTATAAGAACAGATTGAAACCAGTAGAACAATGGCCAGCACCTGGACTCTATATCTATCAATCATGAAGCAGGGGGCCTTGGATCATGACAGAGGGTCACAGAGACCTGATGAAGACTTTCCTGATTTATCCTTTGAGACCACTGACCCGATTCGAGACCACTGACCCAATTCAAGAGAATTGCACATGTGTGAAGGACTAATAGCCTCATTTTAATACTGAATGGGGATGGGAGGTCCTGGGGTTATGCATAGGTATTGTATGTAAGATTTTGGGAAATAAATAGAGGGAAAAGAACCTTGTTTGGGGCAGTCATGCCTTTTGGAGATGACTCCTGTGCCACCCACCGGTGAATAAGCATACCAGTTTCTAACTTTAGTTAGAAGGTCTTTGTCCGTGATCATATCAGTTTTTAACGATTCAGGTGGATCAGTGGCCCCTTTCAGAAACAAAGTTAAAGGCGCTCGAATCCCATGTGCAGGAGCAGTTGTCCAACGGCCACATAGTACCATCCACTAGCCCTTGGAACACCCCTGTCTTTGGTCTTTGTCATTCATAAACCAGGCAAAGACAGGTGGAGGCTACTGCAAGACCTCAGGAAGATCAGTGAGGTCATTGAGGACATAGGCCCCCTGCAGCCAGGCCTACCCTCACCCTCAATGCTCCCAAGATATTGGAAATTGGCAGTTATCGATATCAAAGATTGCTTTTTTAACATCCCTCTCCATCCCAGAGATGCCCCAAGATTTGTATTTTCCATCTCATCAATTAATAGACAAGCCCCTCTAAAAAGGTATCAATGGCAAGTTCTCCCCCAAGGGATGGAAAATTCTCCATCTATTTGACAAATGTTTGTTGCCCGCATTCTCTCACCCATCTGAGAAAAATTCCCTGATGCCTCAATTTTTCACTATACGGATGATATTTTAATATGCACCTAGACTATTATTTGGAGATTGTCCTCAAAAAAACTATTCAAGCTATTGAAGGAGCAGGATTTGAGATCATCAAAGAAAAGATTCAGCGCACCTGCCCTTGGACTTACCTTGGACTCTGGATTGGCAAGCGGACTATCGTACCTCAGCAGCTCACCATCAAGGACAACTCAAGAACTGTGAGAGACCTTCACCAGCTGTGTGGCAGCATAAACTGGATTTGTCCGCTGCTGGGGATCACAACCGAGGACCTCGCGCCACTTTTCAACTTCTTGTGAGGCTGCGATGACCTTGACTAGCCACAGACCATCACACTGGAGGCCCAGGTAGCGATCCAAAAGGTATCAGAGGCACTGTCCATGAGACAAGCCCATCGAGCTGATCCTGCCCTGCCTTTCCAATTTGTCATCTTGGGTAAGTCACCCAAGTTTCATGGGCTCATTTTCCAGTGGGACCCCACTCTGAGGGACCAGCTTTTAATTATAGAGTGAGTGTTCTGATCCTATCAACCAAATAAGACTATTACAACACCCCAGGAGCTGATGGCTCAGCTCATTATAAAGGCCAGAGCACACCTTCAGACCCTAGCAGGGTGTGAATTCACATGCATTTACGTTCCATTGACATTCGGTAGTCTGGAAGTTTTGTTCCAGACCAATGACCACCTCCAATTCACTCTTGAAAGCTACCCAGGTCAAATCTCTATCCAACCACCAAAACATAAACTATTTAATGTGAGTTTTAATGTGGTACAAAAATCATTAAAGAGTCAAACTCCTTTAAAGGCACTGACTGTTTTTACTGATGGCTCCGGAGGATCCCACAAATCAGTTATTATCAGGCCTAACCAGAAATGAGACTGGGGAGACAGATCTGGGTGGACAGAGCATGCAGGGCAGAAGAGTGGCCCCTTAGTTTATTTTCCTATTATATACCTGTGGCAAGGTGACCATGGATTGGAGAATGGTATCCCCACCTCTCTACTACATTGGTCAAGGAGGCTGTCATTCAACTTCCCCTTCTCCTTGAGAAGGAATTCATAACAAGGGCAGTATTTACAAAACATGGTCTTGTGTTTACATTCACGAGAGTGAGAAGCTGCACACTTCTCCTTTAATATGAACGCTCCGCAAACCAGGAAAATTCATGGCAACAAGTTATGACTTGGAAGAATTCTGACACTCAGAAGTGGGAGTCTGATGTTCAGATTGTTCAGGGATCCCCACAAATTGCAGAATTAGCAGCTGTTGTCAGAGCCTTTGAGAAGTTCAATCAACCCTTGAATTTGGTTACTGATTCGGCCTATGTTGCCGGGATAGCTGAAAGAGTAAAAATTCTTTATTAAAGGAGGTATCAAATTCAAATTTATACAACTTGCTCTCAAAATTAATATATTTTCTCTCCCACCGAGAGCAACCATATTACATTATGCATGTGAGGTCGCACACTGACCTCCCAGGATCAATTGCACAGGGCAACCATAGGGCAGATGCTTTAGCCATGGCAGTACAGACCACCCTGCCAGACATCTTTAATCAAGCAAAGTTGAGCCACCAGTTTTTTCACCAAAATGTACCAGCCCTTGTTTGCATGTTTAAAATCACAGGACAACAGGCGAGAGCAATTGTGGGTTCCTGCCCTAATTGCCAGGATTTTGCTTTGCCATCTATGGGGACTGGGGTTAATCCCCAGGGCCTAGAGAGTTTACAACTGTGGCAAGCACATTACCCATTATGCTCCCTTCGGGAGACTTAAATATATTCATGGATCTATTGGCATGTTCTCTGGGGCTGTCTTCACGTCAGCCCACGCAGGAGAAAAGGCCAAGGATGTTATCCGGCATTTTCTCCTAGCATTTTCCACCCTGGGCATTGTCCAAACCGTCAAAACAGATTATGGTCCTGCTTACGCCTCCAAAAAATTCAAACAGTTCCTAAATCAATGGGGAGTGAAGCACACCATCAGCATACCCCACTCCCCAATGGGACAATCTATTGTTGAGAGGGCTCACCGCACCCTCAAGGGAGTCCTTGATCAGCAGCATGGGAGAGTTGAAACACTATCGAGTATAGAAAGATTATGCAAGGCTCTTTATGTCATCAATTTTCTTAATTCATTTATGGAGCCAAATTCCCCCCATAGTCAGGCACTTCTCAAACACTAGCAGAGCTCAGCTCTCAGAGAAACTGCCTGTGCTGGTCAAGGACCCAGAAAGCAAGCAAATAATAGGCCCTTTCCCATTAATAACCTGGGGGAGAGGGTATGCCTGTGTCCCCACAGGATCAGGCCCAAGGTGGATTCCTGGCAAGAACATCAAACTTGCCGAACGTAGCACCCAGAGAAACTCCAGGTGAGCCACAGAAGGAACTACTGGACCAGACACAAGCAACTTGGAGAAGAAGGAAGAAAAAGAAACATCACACCAAGCCAACTGCAGATAAATTATAAATACATTGCTCCACAATAGTTAGACTGTTAGCAGACTTAAGATATGTGTTAAGCTGTCATTTAAGTGATCTCATCAATACTCCTCCTTTCTTCCCCTATTCCTTTAATTCAAAATATAAAAGGGGAATGTTATGGGAAAATATAAGGAGTTGGTAAGGTTGTTATATATCTCCCCAGTTGCTCAGTTTCAAGTTTGTCTTTTTAATCCCACAGAATAGCCCATCTTCCCTGAACCTTTATTATGCTTCTGATGGCAGTAGACCATGGACTGACTATTCACCATAGCACTCTGGACGCTTCTCACCTTTCCATCAACTGTTGCGTGGATCATCCCTCAGTCCAATCAAAACATCTGGGTCACACTGGCAAAGACTTTACAACAGGACAACCTATGCCTGTCCATGGGCAGCCTAGACAACTGCTTGCCCATGGACATGGCTGCCAGGACGTTGAAGGGATGTGCTGCTTCAAACTTTCTTTGCACTCAGAATCTATCCATGCAAATATCCAGAAGCTAAGGGAGCAGGTAAAAGACTTGGAGGTGGAAAAAGCCCCAGACTGGGTGTCTTGGTTTAGGGCAAATTTAGGAGGAAACCTCCAAATAGGGTCTCTCTGGAAAGCAAACTTAAAAGGTCCCTCTCCCCAGTCGGTCCGGGAGAAGAACTTGCTTGGAGAAAAGTGGAAAAAACTTATTTATTTAACAAACAAAATTCCCACAAGCATAAAGAATGAATAATATGAAACAATAAAACTTCTTGCTGCTCCGAACAGAGATGGTAAACTTGAGAAAAATCTTTGCCGTGAGTAGCTTAGCTCACTCAGTTCTTTATCAGTCCCAGTCTCTCTGGAGGTCCAGGCCCGGTGGGCCGCAGGTGCCAGCCCACGGTGCCTCTCTGGGGTTTTCAGTCGGGAGCAGATTCAAAGTCTCAAGAAAAAGGAAAAAAACAGTCTAGGGAACTTCTCTGCCTTAGCTAGCTAAAACTAACTAAAAAGCAAAAAAGATCTCTGTCACAGCTGCCAGTCTGTGCTTCAGACGAACTAGACCAACACAGTCCATAAAGGAATGTGTAGGAAGAGATCTGTTTTCAAAACAAACTTGGTGCTGCTTCTTTCTCTGCTTTGCTCTCAGAGCCAGTCTTAAAGGCACAGAACTCAATATACAGCACAAACAGAACAGACGGTTGGGGATAGATACAAGCATCATAAAGTCACTCTAGGGCATTCCACCCCTTATCCCTATATTGTCAACTTAATGCCAAAACTAAATAAATTCTAACTCTACACACACACACCTCATACATGTATATATATAAACAGTATACAACTATATACAGACAAGAGTAGTGACATTCAGCAAACAATGATATTTACACATGGTTCTCACCCAACAATCATATTTCCCTGCCGTACACATCATGTTGTTCCATCTTTCTGCATTATCTACCATGTGCAATCTGGTCTCTGAGCAAAGACAATCCCACGGATGGGCTTGTCTGTACTCGAGGCAGATCTGATCTAAACTGTCTTTCTTAACAAACCTCTCAAATGTACCACTGTGACTTTGTCTACCGTAGATAGGAGCTCAGACTGGGCAGGACCTGCTCTGTTGGTGGAACCTCGGGTGCTCGTAGAAATACAAGCTTCAGCTTTAAGCTTCACATGCCCTAAGTTCCTAGTTGTTAGTGTAGAAGTACAGAGCTTCAGGCCTAGTGATAGAGTTTAGACATAAAAAAAATAGAGTACTGTTTATAATTTTTGGTATGAATTTTGCGCAAATAAGATAAAGTTTTTTACGTGTGTTAAGATAGAGTTTTTCACATAACAAGATAGAATTTTTACGCACAATAAGATAGAACTTTTACGCTAGCAAGATAGAGTTTTTGCACTAACAGATATGCTATATGCATAGGTTTTTGATGCTGCTTTTCGTAGTTTTTAGTAGTTTTACAAACTTAGAGAACTGCACCTAGATTGGGTAGTGTGTAGATAAAGGTATGAATATGCATTTGTAACTTATGGATAAAAAGCCTCTGGGTTGGAAGTGGAAGTATCGATTGATCAACCAAATCTATCAATCCAACCTCCACCTTCTGCAGCCTGAAGAACCAGCCCTGCCAGGGACCCGAATGGGATTCTAAAGGTACTATCTATTGTAGTTTTTGTTGCCTGGGATCTTGGCCCGGGGGTCCCCTCCCTTTTTCCCCCCTTGCATCGCTTGCCGCCGGAGTGCTGGTCGGGGCTGCCGGGGACTCTGCATGGGGTGAGACCCCCGGACCCCCTTCCTGTCACTATGATCCCTGCGGCTGGAAACTGTGTAGGTTCGGGACCTCGGGACCCTCTTCCTGTCACTGTAATCCCTGCTGCCGGAACTCTGGGATTCAAGACCTCGGGACCCCTTTTCTGTCACTGCGATCCCCGAGGCCGGAAACCCTGTTTGGGGTCAGGAGTTGAAGGTTGTTTTATCCTAAGGCTGGAATGTTATGTTTAATTCCATGTTAAGACTACTGTTTATTCTGGTATTCTATTTCTGAGATTTTATACACAGATACTTTATACTCATAACTGATTGTGAGACTGTAAGACCGCTCATTTAGGACTCTCGCACTTTCAGATACAAGTTTTCATGTAATAAACAACTTCATATAAGACCTTAAAATGTTCTTGGACCTTTAAGATCTATTAACCTGTAGAAACAGCCTTGACACTTGTTCTTTTCCCACATTTTCTGCTGAGTTGTATCACAAGGATTGGTTTAGAGTAGAAATGACATGTTAACATAGTGTCACGAGCCAAAGGATGGTCGTGATGGTTCGTTTTGATTTCAAAGTGCAAAAAGAGGCAATGAGAACATAGTTCAAGTAAAATCAATTGTATCTTTATTGATACACACAATTATGCGATAGAAGAGAAGGGAAAGAAAGAGAGAGAGAGAGAAAAGAGGAAAGGGGCGGACATAGCTAACGACAACAAGCATGAGTCCTCGTGACACTGGAGACCAATAGACCACCTTCGCAGTGCTCGAGGAGTGCGCCAATAGATCCGTCTTGTCCATCGGGGAGATCTCAGAGACTCTCCTTCTTGGGGTGATTATTATAGTTCTTTTTCGAGGTGAGGGGCAACATGCCAGGAAGGGGGAGAGATGTCTCTGTGGTAAGTAGGGACAGGCGCTTGGAAGAACTCGGGATGTACGGAAAGCGGGACCCTTCCCCCCTCACTTCCCGTGGTATGCAATCCCCTAGCCCCAGTAATTTTCCATTCCTTTACTAACCCTAGTTAGACCCAGCTATGACCATCCCCAGCTACCATCCCCCCTGTGACGTAACATAACCTCCCTCAGACTATATAACCCCACGGTGTAACGTAATAAACGCCATTTGACCATCCACCACATTGGCGTCAGTGTGTCAGTGGCCCGAGTGACCCGGGTGGGGCTGGGTTGCCTTGCCGTTTCTTGGGACCAGGTCGCCTGCCTTTCACCAGAAGGCAGCAAATGGTGCCAAAAGCCCGGGAAACAATTTGGTAACAGGATTCGCCTGGACAAGAACTGCGACCAGAGCGGTGGGTCCGTCTTTGGCGGGGGAGATGTCCCTGGACCAGTGATCGGCATGGAAGCGATTGCGAAGGTCGTGAGTCAAATTCATAAACAATGGGGAATTGAGTGTAAGCTCAGGGATTTTAATCTCGCCATTGCTAGACTCCTGGAGCTTGGGGCGATTAACCATCCAGTGGACGTGTTGCACCCGGAGGTTTGGGATAAATGCACCACAGCTCCGGCCGAGGACACTAAATCCTCGGGCAGGGGCAAAAATCTCAAAGCATGGGGTAAAGTTGAACAAGCTTTACTCTGAGCTGTTGAGGAACAAGAAACTTGGAAGGCCACCCACGAATGTTTATTAGCTATACCCAGGCTGGGGGTGGGGGCGGCCACCCAGACTGCCTTTGAGGGCGATCTCTCCGAAAGCGGGGATCCTTGGGAGTGGGATGCCTTCCGTCCTTCTCCGAACCCAAACCCTCCAGTACCCCTAGAAATCCCCCCGACCCTTCCTCCGAACCCTTTGGGACCTCTCAAATCCTCCCCGGAACTTCCCCAAAAATCCCCAGTCTCCCTGTCCATCGCTCAGCCGCCGGTACGGGATCCATTGTTAGAGGCACAACAGCGTGCGCGATCCTTTTGGAGTGAGCTAGCGGAGGAAGCCAGAAATGCCGCCGTTAATTCGGAGAGCAGGGTGGGTGGGACCGGACCCCCGCCCTATTCAGTACAGTGTAGCGCTGGGCGGCAGAAGTGAGAGTGGGAGACAGACACGGCCAGCGAGAACAAAGAGGATCTGGTAAAAGTTGCAAACTCACGCGAGCGGGGAAGAGAGGGGGCCACGCACGCGGCCGGCAAGAATAAAGGAGGTCTGTTAGAAGTTTCAAACGCGTGCGGACCAAGGGGGGAGGAGAGTTCCGAAGGGGGAGAAAAGACCAACCAGAAGGTTTGCCTGAAAGCATACCCTTATACGGCAAGAGCCTCCCCTAGCAGGAGGCGGGGCGAGCCTAGGGGGAAGGAGCGCCCCGCCCACAGGAAGGGTAGGCGGGGTCGGGACCTGACAAAAAGGTATCAGAGCCCGGAAACGCTGAGTCACTCCACATCCGACACTGATTCTGACACAAGCGGCTCAGATGAGCTGTCAGAAACTGACACGGACTCTGAAAGAGAGGGAGCGGGCCGAGCGTGGTTTAAAGCAAAGTCAAATAAAGCCTCAGCCTATCCCGAGAGGGAATTGAAATACGAACCAGCCCAGCTCACTGACTGGGGGAAAATAAAAATAGCTTGTGCAAAATGGGCCCCTGTGGCCACAGTCCAAGTTTTTCCAGTGAGGGTTACCGGGCCAGAGGGAAACAAACAGAGGACTTATACCCCGGTAAATCCCAAGGATGTTCAGGCAATTGTCAAAGCAATAGCAGACAGGGGGATCAATTCGGCCATGGTCTCCACTCTTGTGGACGGCCTTTTTGGCAACAATGACATGCTCCCCTTTGACATCAAACAAATAGATCTCATGATTTTTGATGGAGCAGGAATGATTGTATTTAAGCAGGAATGGGAGGACAATTGCACAAAGCTACTGGCTCAGACATCCGGGGCAGGACAGTCACTGCATGGCTCAAGCTTGTCCAGGCTGCTGGGTAGACATGATGAGGTGGTCACTCCTCAACTGATTCTGGGACGCCCTCGTGATGCCTATGTTCCAGTCCCGAAAGAAGACACACCACCAGAACCTGAGAAACCAGTATCCGTAAGACCCAACCAAAAGAGGTACCTCTGTGTGATCCTACTTTGAGGGCTTTTGGCCAGAGGTCAAGCCGATCAAGGACAAAATCCCCACCAGCCATTCCAATGGGTTTTGAGACATTTAGGCAGTGACAAAAACTTTCTAGAAATTATCACTCCTGAAGCACCATCCTTTGTGTTTTCACATTGCCTACTTATTTCCAGGAGTGCACAAACTCCACACCTATAACCCACGCTACATGATCATGTATCTGTCCTACTGGTGCCCAGCCTCCTGATGCCTTAGGGCTGGGTTTTTTTCTGTTTTGTCTGATAGCACTGAGTGGTGCTAGGATCTTCACGGTGTGATGGGGGTAGGGCGGCCTTTTTCAAGGACATTGTCTCTAAGCTCCAGGCCCGAGTATAAACAACCTGGAAGAGAAGGGCAAGTCGAGAGGGGGGTGTTTGGTGATTTGGGGTTATTGATTGGACGGTACATTGCTATATGCAAATGAATGGAAACTTGTAAAAGGGGTAAGATCTGGGGACAAGCCCCTTTTCGTCTCCATCTTGGGAATATTCGGGTTGGGCCACCTCTGTGGGTCCGGAGACGCAAGGGCATGGGCTTGAATAAACACTCATTTTGTTCCTTTCACTCTGTTTAGTCTCTGTTTCAGCCTCAAGGCATCACTCCAATCCGGGGAAACGCTACTGCAATCACCCAGGATGGGGGCACTGTGGGCACTGGGGCTGTGAAACAATTGTGATGGACTCCAGGCCATGGGGGAGAGGGTGGAAACTGCCGACGCCAGACAAATTTATACAGTTTTCCTGGGTGCCCACTGGCTGCAGAGCACCAGCTTTCGGAGGTACTGGCAGAGGCAACACAGATGTCATGAACATTGAAAGGGCAGCCAAATATCGGTTATGCTCTGGATACAACATAACCGTCTTGCAACCAAACCACCCAAATTGGGTCACAGGCAAAGTGTGGACAGCAGTCCTCTCAGCTTCATCAGCTCTTGTTAATGTAGAGATCATCAAACTCCGGGTGCCAGTGCCTATAACAATCGGACCCAGTCTAACAGTAGTGTTCTTTGAGAGAAAAACCCACTGTCTGTCCCAAAGTCTCTCCCACAAAGCTCACCGCCGTTCCACCCAACCAGATGAATGCCAACCAGGTAGGCCATCTAACCGGAACTGACTTAGAATCCATGCTTCGCTTGGTAGAGGTCTCTTTCGAGTCTTGGAACCAATCCAACCTGAATCTGACTACATCGTGCTGGCTTTGTTACGATGTGAAACCCCCTTTTTACGAGGCGATCGCCTTGAACACTTCCTTCAATTACTCTATGGCTGATAACCCTTCCCAATGCAGATGGGACACCCCCCAGAGAGGAATCACTTTAAGCTATGTCACTGGCCAAGGCGTATGCTTAGGCAATGGGACTTTGGCGAGGCGAAGGGGGAACATCTGTACTGAGGTGATCACACCCCTGAGAGGACCCTGAAAATGGATGGTCCCGTCCCAGCTGGGAATGTGGGTGTGCCATTTGACAGGCGTGAGTCCCTGTGTGTACCTTCCCAAATTTAACTGTTCTGCAGACTTTTGTGTACCGGTCTTGATCGTTCCCAGGCTTTTGTACCACAGGGAAGAGGACATGTATCTCCACTTTGAGGACCCCGGCCACCGGCTCCTGAAGAGAGAGTTGCTGACAAGCATCGCCATTGCCATGCTGCTCAGTCTGGGAGCAACAGGTGCGGGCACAGGTATTTCGGCCCTCGTCACCCAGAACCGAGGCCCCTCTCAACTGCAAGTCACCATAGACGAGGACTTGCAACGCATTGAGAAGTCCATCTCTTTCCTGGAGAAATCCGTCTCATCCCTGTTGGGGGTTAGATTTGGGTTTTTTTTCTTCTCACAGAATTTTTTCCCATAAGTTTCCAAGAAGCTTTGATGACTACTTAGTCAGAACAAAAAGGGTACTTGAGAGATATGGCAGCACAAGGCTACACCTATTGTTTCTGAGTCCCTGGGAGTGTCCCTCAGAGGGGAGAGATGATGAGCTTTGGGAAAGGCAAAAAGACAGATCTGGGGAAGGGGGAGGCACTCTTGCTCTCAGCGCCGAGGAGGACGGTCAGGCTGCCCTCTGCCTCTGCCTCGTCCTGGGAAATCTATCGTCATCTGCTGTGTACCCGGGAATCCTGAGCTCGCTTTCTCCAGCCTCCCCCCACCGCCGCTGCTTCTTCGGAGCTTTGAGGTTCCACTGCTACTCTGTAGCCCTGCACTGCCCAGCCCTGCCGGGACACCCCTGCTGCTCCAGCTGCCAGCGCAGAGCTCCTCATCTCATCCACCAGCCCGGGACTTTCCTTCCTTCCAGTTCGGCCTCTCGGAGCCCTGCAGGGGCGCCGAGATCAAACTGCTCTGGGCTTTTGTAAAAGAAAGCCCTCAGGGTTCTTGGTTCTGTTTATTATTGATGCTGTAGTTGTTGTTTGTTTGTCGTTTTGTCATATATACTAGTAAAGAACTGTTATTCCTTCCCCCATACCTCTGCCTGAAAGCTCCTTTAAATTTTTTTTTAATCAGAATAATTTGGAGGGAGGGGATTTGAATTCTCCATCTCTAGGGAGGTCCTGCCCCTTCCTAGCAGATATCTGTCTTTCAAACTAAGACAATCCCTCTCAGAGGTCATGCTGCAAAACCGACCAGGACTGGACCTTCTTTTTATGCAGCAAGGAGGCATTTGCGCAGCCCTCAGAGAGGAGTGCTGCACAAGCTGGTCCCATTTGTTCAGACCCGCCTGGAACGGGTCAACATTCTGTTTGTGGGCCAGCAACAAATGCTGTAAACCAAACTGCAAACACTGCCAGTTGCTAGTTTTTTCTAATTTGCCTTGCAGAATTGTCACGAGCCAAAGGATGGTCGTGATGGTTCGTTTTGATTTCAGAGTGCAAAAAGAGGCAATGAGAACTTAGTTCAAGTAAAATCAATTGTATCTTTATTGATACACACAATTATGCGATAGTAGAGAAAGGAAAGAATGAGAGAGAGAGGAAAGAGGAAAAGGGGGGGGTAATAGCTACCGACTGACAGAAGCGAGTCCTCGTGACGCTGGAAGCCAAGACCACCTTCGCAGTCCTCGTGGCGTGCATCAATAGACCGTCGTGTGTTGTGGTGTGGATTTTTGCTTTGAGTCTTCAGGCCAGCTTTCTATTTCATTTGTGTGTTATGATTTAAATTATACATGCCGTTATGTGTCAGTTCTCTGTATCCCTGACTCTGTTTCTAGAACCTTCCTTGCCAATCTTCCCTCACTTGATATATCATTTGCTGTTTTATATCATTACACTGCTTCTGCTATTCTCATTGGATTTAGTTCTGTATTCCCTGCCCTAGACTCCTCCCTGAGTGTATTCTCATTGGTTGTTTGCTTTGTATCGCCCTGTCTATAAAACCCACGGTGGGACATGTGCTCCCCGTTTTTGGGGTCCAGCTTTTAGTTGTTATGCTTCAGTTATACCTATAATAAATCTCCTTAGTTTACCCCAAGACCCGTCTCACCTCTGATACATCTCTGCGCCCCAAAAGCAACTGCCAAGACCACTGAAGTCCAGAGCGGGGAGGAAAAGTCTCCCCGGGGGGATGTGTCGCTCCCTGATGCTGCCGTGTGCACCCTGGGAAAAGCACACCACAACAGTCGTGTCCGCCAGGGAGGGCCTCAGAAGCCTGCTCTTTTGGTGGTGGTTGTTATAGTTCTTTTCGAAGCGAAGGGCAAAATGCCAGGAAGGGGGAGAGGTCTCGTGGACATTGCAGGTGTTTTCTCACAATAGAGGGAGCCGTGCAGCTTGAACCTCACCAGGTACAGTCAGTACAGAAACACCCCTCCGCAAACACGGCCCAGAAACTGTAACAGCCCCCCATTGTTTCATGCACGGGTCCCTGAGGAGGGCATCTCAGTCCAATGACAGCAGCTACAGGGAGAAACATGGATTCAGCCTCGGTCAGGCCAGCAGCTCAGGGTCCATGGGGGTCTCGGCTGGCAGTCATGAGGCAGATGAGGGGCCTTTTCTGACCGACTCTTGCACCACCCTGTGACTCATGATTGTCGACAAGAGAGCTCCATCAGCCGAGTTCGTTGCGTTGTTCTGAAGTCTTCAGGACTCATTGCCAGTGTCAGCAGTATACCCTGGAAAATAGAGACGAGAGAAAGAGAGAGAGAATAAAAGAAATAGAGAAGAAGGGAAAAGAGAGATATCATAATGATTAATATTGATCATTAAAATCTCAAAACAGATTAAAATCTTAAAACAAATCCAGATAATAGTTAATATTTATAAAATTCTTGAACAAATCATAATGATAAATGATTCAAAGTCAAATAATCAAGACAAAATCTTAACAATATTAAAACAATTTTCAAATATTCAAGGCAAAAAATCATAAAACAATTTTTTTCAAATAAGATTATAGTAATATTAATTAAAACAATTTCAATCAAGACAAAAATCATTGTAAAACAATTTTGAAGTAACATGAACAAATTTTAAAAGTGATCAACACAAATCACAAAAAAAAAATCAAAATACATAATTTGCTTAAAATATATGTATCTCTAAGACTTCTTTGTCTTAGGAAAAATCCATTTCACAGTTCGCAGCTATGGCCTACTTGTATAGTTTGTCTTGTGTCAACGTCTCTACATGTATTGTCTCTGAGTATATCTATCGGGGGAGGTATCTACACTAAATTGTGTGCATACATTTCAGAGTCTAGCTGTTTCAGCTCTTTCATCACTCTCCAATTCAAAAAGAATGAGATTGCTGATAAAACAAAACCAATCAAAATTAAAATCAAAAGAACAACGATGGGATGAGACAATTTATTCAGGACACTGGTAGCTGTGGGCGACCACCCAAAGAGAGTATCCATCCACCTGTGCTCGGTATCCTTTCTTACCCTTTCCAGAACACGATGGATTTCTTCCACATTATGATGGACAGTTATCAGTCTTTTGTCCATTTTTCTTAATTTTCTTTAAAATCCTAATTAAGTCTTGGTGAAGCAAGAATTGTTTTGTTAAGGTGAGGTTCATCCCAATCGGAGTAATCCATAGCTTGTGGATCAGTGTGTAGTTAGATTGTAGAAGCTGATAAGATGTAACTGGAGCTGAGTACGAGAAATCACAGGCTGTTATTTTGGTAAAGTTACAAGCACAAAAATTCGAATGATTCTTAGTTTCTAATATAATTCTCTATGGTTACTACATCACAAGCAGTCCTAAAGCATGCACATCCATTGCCTATATACACAAGAACTGTTTCAGAAGTCTCATTAGGGCGTACTTCAAAATGACAGATATTCTGTTCTGTATCTAAGCAGATGTCTCGTGCTGCGATAGCGTTACTTTCACAGATAAATCCTTCTTGTTCTCGGACAATGCAGGACTCTAAGTTAACAGTTTGCCATTTTTTACTGACTTGACGGGCCCACTCCCTATGCTCGAGAGGGTAGAGAGTAGCTCCGTCATGGTTCAGTCCTAATGCAATGATGGGGAAAATTGTATACACTGAAGCATTGCTAATAGTTAACACAAAAGCTGTAGCTGTATTTGTTACTGAATTGTAAGTGAAATTCACTAAGTTCCACCAGGATTGGAAATCTTTTTCAAAATCATTGTCATTATCCCAAATTATTTTCCGAATTTCAGTGGGGAAAATGCCTTCTTCGCCTTTTCTTATAATCGAGGCGGCAATCGACTGCATCCACAACTGAGCTTGGACACAGCTGAGAGCCAGAGAGATATTGTTTTGAGTAACATTAAGAGCATCAATTATCAATTTGTGATCGTTTGTGTTTACGTTTTCCCAATTAGGCAATATGTTAGACAAAAGCCATTGAGTCGTTCCTAAAGCCAATAAGGACGACCATAGGGGGTGTTGTAATTTGGCCAAATCTCTGGCTGAGGTAGCCAATTTGTTCATTAATACCTCTGAGTCAATGCTGTTCAAGATTCCCAATCCTGTTCCTACGGCACCAGTAACGTCTCTTGGCATGCGTCTTTCAGGGGGGCTGTGCCTTGTCAACCATGTCATCCATCCTTCAAAAGAAGTTTGCAAGAAAGGTGAACAAGCAGGCTGAATTTCAGAGATGTTATTTTGCACCAATAATTTAACTTGTTTGAGAGACCATGTCGGATTGAACAATAATTGTTGTTGGCCAGTTTTCCTGATTATATGTGGTCCAATTTTAAAGATTTTTGGGCTTAGTACAACTGGTGGTTGTACTTGAGTGCTAGTGCTAACAGTAACAGGTTGAGCTACAGCATTTATTTTAAACTTTAAAGAGAGCCCTTCATCATCATCGGGCCAAAGACAAACTACTTCTACAGTTTGTGTTAAGAAAAAATCATACCAACAATCCTGTATGCTAGGGGATGTGCAAACCCTGCCATACTTTGCCTGGTCTGTTGAAACAGTAATTTGAATTGCTTTGTGTTGGGCAGTTCCATTAATCATCCGACAGCCTACACTAATTCTTTCTCCTATCATCCCTTGTAGTTGCCAAATCCTATCTCGGTGTTCCCACTCCCACCCGTGAGCACAAACAGCGCTGGGGAGGGCAGTTGGCAGACGCCTGTCATGGGGAAGGAAACAGCAGGGAAGAAGAGGGGTTGGAAACAGAGAGTGAAGAAATAAAATGGGGAGAAGGCAAGCTTTCACAGTGTCCTTTGAATGGGTCAGAGTAAGAAAGTGAGGAAAACTACTCACTTCTGTGTGATTTTCATGAAGTACGACTTAAACCAAGAAACACAGGGCAGGTTCAGTGGCCGTGCGTGCTCGCACAGCTCAGAGTTGATGCAAAAGCGGCGGCAGGTGCTGCCGCCGTGCTGGGGGAAGACGGGACAGGTCGTGAGCAGGAGGGATCTCCTCCGTGCACCGCGAGGCTGGGGGAGGCTGGATTGGGTCGCTCCACGCTAACGTTCGCGGACCCCGCTACACTCACCATGCAGTCAGGGACAAAGGCTGCTGCCGCCGTGAGCAGGGAGGTGGAAACGGGGCCGGGCCACTTCACTGGGCGCAAGCAAAAGGAGGTGGGATAGGAGGCGCTGTTGCGATGGGTGAATGAGAGGAAAAAGTGTTTTTTACCTAATTTCCCTACGGACCCTACACACACCCTATCACTGGTCCCGAGAAGGCTGAAAAGGCTGAAACTACTGATCCATCCTACCGAGCAAGAGGACATGAATCTTCTACCTTTTTTTTATTTTTCTGAGGTTTGTCCCGCCACCACGATGTGCGTTCCCTGGGAAGGAGGCGCGGGGAGCCCAACCAGATCCCGCCTCCATGTCCCTTCAGAGACCCCCCCCCCAAAATCGAACACAGAGGGACAAAGCGCTGCGCCCCCCACCCACCCACCCCCCCCCCCAGCAGGACAGGCAGAGACAAAGGGGAAGGCAGTGGAGGGATCACAGGCAGTGGTCACAAAGCGCGAGAGCGCAGGAGGGCAGGGCACATCAGCTGAGCCAAACCAAGCCGTGAGGGGGCAGTTGGGAGATGCCCTGCGTTGGGGGGACACGGACTGCGGGGATGAACTGCGGGGCGGGCAAGACGCACGGTGATAAGGCAGATCGTGGAAAGCGAGGCAGGGACCAGGGGCAGCAGGCCAGCTCAGGCGGTGCGGATGTAGGATGCTCGGGCACCGGCGGGATTTGCACGGAGCGCCAGCTCAGATCAGGGATGGGCAGACCCCGGAAGAGAGCAGAGAGAGGGCATCTTCTCGGGCTCTGCCAAGCCAGGGCAGGCGGAGGAAGTGCGTGGCCACATCGGAGGTGTTTCTTTCCACACCCCCATGCCAGTGCAGACAGGGGCAAGGCGGGGCCAGGGTGGGATTTCCCTCTGGGCACCACCCCCCCACCCCTCGCAGCAAACGCAAGCAGCTTTCCGCCCATTCCCTCTCATCACAGCAGTGATCAGACAGCGGGACCCTCCCGCAGTAACCTCGGCACACGACAAAAAAAAAGCAAAAATGCAGCAATGCCAAGGCCTTGAAACAATTAAAGCAAAACAGCAAACACTCGCAGCACCCAGCTGGCGCTACGCGAGTGACGCAATTGCAAAATTGCAGCTTTTTTTAAGCATGCTGCACAAGGACTGCAGTTCTCCCATCCTCAGCCAGGAGAGGGGGAAGAAGATGTTGAATCACGGCAACGCACAGCATTTAAGATTTGTAAGAAACACGCAGCAACACCCAAAAGCTGCAGTGATCAGGGCAAAGAATTTTTCACAAATGTGTCCATTGCATCACACTGGCACGGAGTCAGCAGTGCCAGGGACCCCCTCAATGTTTTTATCAACTCTGAATCCCTCAGTTCAGTCAGAACAGCCTGGCCAGCCAGGCGAGCAAATGCTGAACCCAGCCGTTTCAGCGACAGTGCCACGCATGGTGGAACAGCAAAATTGCTTTGGATCTCCAGGCAGACCACTTTCACATCTTCCAACAACAAAAACGACAACAACAACAATGAAGAAAACTTTCATCAATTCCTGAAGACAACAAAGTTCAAGATATTCTAGCTCAGAAACAGACATCGTTGATGACAGCAAGTCAGTTCAAACTCCACATGATTTTTGGACTGCAGCACAAACTCCTTTTTCCACTCAATTACAATCATCTTTACTTTCAAAAGAGTTTTAAAAGCAATTATTTCTTCAGTTGAAAGACTGTGCTCTGGAATTTTATCCAAATTTAGCAATGCATTTCCCTCAATTACCCCTTCCAGCATAAGGTAGTCACACCCTTTCTGAATCCTCTGCAGATAATTCCTACACATTTATATCAAGGCTACCTGCTGGGCCAGCGGCGATTTCAGCTGTGATTTCCCTTCTCTGTGCCACATAGGTATTATGTGCAGCACAGAGAAAGCAATTCCCCAGTCCTCATACAGGAGGGGAAAAAATGATTTACAATTTCCACTCCTCATCCAGGAGAGGAAGAAAAGCCAGAAATGGCAGCAAGCTCCAAAATGGAAGAAACAGCATCATGGCAACAGCAATTGAATCACATTCCTGCAGATTCACAGGATGAAAGAATTACCACAGACTGCAAAGAAATCAAAAAGACAGCATTGAAAGAAAAGAGCTTTGATATAGTGAAGCATGGAAAGTATCGTGTTACCAATGACTTATGATCTACAGGACGCAAATCCAAGATGGGAGCAATTGGATCACGATGTGCTCAGAGACTGGAAAAAAGTGATGCGAGAAAATGGTTTGAAATCTCTGTACTTCAAACAGTTTTTGAAGGAATGCTAAATGGAGGAAAGCCCTCGAGGAACTGAGGAACAGATACCAAGGAGGAGTGAATGCAACTCTCACCATGTTGCAGATGGCAGGGGACATGCCACATGACAGACCTGAAATTCAAGCCAGGGACTTGCCAAAACAGGTGCTGGCAAACATCAGAAATAGAGCACAAAAAACAATTTTGCCAACTCCATCGACTGAAACACCTGAAAACATTTATACAATAATCAAGCAAGGACCTTCAGAGTCTTTCATGTCCTTCCCCGGTTGTCTCAAAAAGGCAATGAACAGGCAAGTGAACAATGAAATAGCAAAACTACACCTGCTTCAATTCCTTGCATTTGCCAGTGCCAATGCAGAATGCAGATGCATCATCAATGCAATGCCTGGTCGACTGTCTCTGGCAGAGATGGGGAAGGAAGAAATGGTGGAGGCGTGAAGCAAAGTGGACACACCTCAGCATGTCACATCAGTGCAGGCAGGCATTTGAAGAAAGCAGCTTGAAAGGATCCTCCAAGCCCGGGATGAAGGAATTCTAACAGCACTTCAACAAATGCTTCAACAGAACAGCACGTGGACATTGTAAGAAAAGACCAGAAGAAGAAAATACAATCATTTGTCCCTTTGTTGTGGAGCAATCCATCATTGTGTGGGAAACACAATGTGGGAAAGGGACATCCTATCATAAAAAAGATAAAATAGAAAATGGAATGGAAATTAGTTTTTAGACAGTTATTCATTGTGTGTAAGTTTGAGTTAGGTTTCCACATTTTAGTGTTGTTGGGATTCATTTTTGTGTGGTTTGGTTTAGTTAATTGTATAATTTTAAAGTTTATTTCAAGTTTGGGCCCTGATGATCTTAAGTTTATATTTAAATTTCATAAGTTTATTTAGTAATGAATTTATATTTTATTGATTTGCTGTATATGGAATTTCTAAGGTTACTGCAAGTTGTAGGATTTTTATCAGGATTTTTTAATGCTGAATTTCAGTGTTGTTTGATTTAAATGCTCATTTAAAGTTTATAAAAGGTATGTTTATTTAATTTTCAAAGTTTAGTTATTTCTTTTCAGAAATGAAACAGTTTCAATTGAAATGATGATGATGGAACATTGATAAGTTTGATTTTATTGTTGGTTGTGAATTGTTTCAGTCTTTTGTGTTTCATTTTGAATTCATAAGTGTATGAGAGTCTCGAAATATTTGTTGAAACATTAAGTATTGGTATATTTATTATATAGTGTGAAAATATATATATAAATTGATAGTACCTATAAGTTGATATTACAGTCAGGTTTTTATGCTTTGTCATTTGTTTATATGGTTTTTCAAAAGGCATTTGTAATTTCGAATTTTTCTATTTGTTTTTCAGCCATTTAAGCATTTCATAATTGCTGTTGTTGAAAACGGTAGTTGTGTTGTTAAGAGCAAGTCAGAATTTTTTTTAAGCTTCATTTTAAGTATATGGTTTGTCTCTTTTGCAATCAATTTTGTATATTTTATGCAATGTTTTCTAGCCTGCATGTCGTTTTGAAGTTTCATTTGAGTTTTTCACTGTGTTATGCATTTCTCTTGGAATGAGATTTTGGGCTTGTTTTGGTACCTCTTGTGTGAGTAGAGGCACTGCACTTCAGTTTGTTAAATTTTTAACTATTTTTCAGAAGTTCTTGCAGAGAGATACCTGAAGCATCATTGATGATTTTCTCATCAACTGTTGATCCTGTGATTGTTCCAATTGGTACTCAACTGTTTTCAAGAAAAGTTCCAGAAAAAATGAGTTCCTGAGTGATCTGATCAAATTTTCATCTTAAGTTTCAAGTGTTTCTTTTGTGTGAAAATGTTATGACAGTTTGTTGTATTTTGAGCATTTTATGTTCATTGTTGTTAGAGGTTTTATTTAAAAGATATATTAAAGAGCATCACTCCAACTTGAAGTTTGGGTCCTGGCCAGACTCTGATTTTAACTTGGACGGATGTTGTTTGCCAACAAAACCCAGAGGTTTCTGCTCCAAAAAATTTTATGCAAGTTATCTTCACTTGGCAATTAGATCCTATTAATATAACAGCTGAATCAACTTTGAGGTGAGACCTGATGACCTTGCCCAGGAAAGGGTATTAGGATCTTCCCGGAAGGAAAGTGTTTGAGCAGTTATGAGTCTCTGAGGTGATGGCAAAAATGTTTTGATAATTATGCTTCATTTTCATTGGTATGCCGAATTTTGTCTTTGTGTTGTGCATTCTTGTCATTGAAGTCTTTTGTCATGTTTTATAGTACTCATGTCATATTTTGTATCTCAAAAAAATTTGAAATAACCTTCATGGTTCAAAAAAAGAGGGGAGGAATGTTGAGTGGAAATTTAAGCAGAATTCTGAATGTTGAGGAAAACTTAGTATGTTTTAAACTTCTGATAAGTTCTTTTGTAGAGTCCACTTCACCAAGCATCAAGTGGAACTTGAAGAGAAATGTGAAGAGAATCCTTTAGTCTTGAGCAAAAACCCAGAGACAGGATGGACTGGAAAATCATTTAAATTGAGGGTTTGGGGATGGGGTTGTGCTTGTGTTTTCACAAGAGCTGAAAATGAGTGTCAGCAAGGCACGAGAACCTCTGCCAAAGTCAACGGCACCAGACGCTGGTCCCGGAAACAGAGAAGCAAGCACGCAGAGGTGAGCTGGTGTCAAGTCTGCAGACATCTCTTCATTTGGTGTGCAAAAGATTTTGGGACTTGGGATTGCTTTTGGGACTTGAGTGGTGTTGCATTTCAGAGATTCCCACAGAGAGTGAGGCCTTTGAACATGCAGTTCAATCAAGTGTTATACTTGTACCTTGTGTTCTCACTGATTGTCTTGGGCAGTGGGGTAGTTTTGCCCATGATTCAATCAAGGGAGAATGGTTGGGAAACTCTGGCCAATGCATCAGAGTTGAACATCTTTCGTTTGATATACTCAAGATCAGGGAAATTATTTTC
This sequence comes from Prinia subflava, assembly GCF_021018805.1. Lineage (NCBI taxonomy): Eukaryota > Metazoa > Chordata > Aves > Passeriformes > Cisticolidae > Prinia > Prinia subflava. The sequence goes on from NW_026960608.1 coordinate 2,686,073, forward strand.
AACATGTTTTATGAGTTTGTTAGCAGGCAGGTGATCGAGCAGGTAGTCGATCCCAGAGGACATCCCTCCAGCAATTTCACAGTTCATTTTCAAACTAGTGGACAAATGGGATGTTCGAATGAAATTCTTTTCTGTGGTTCTTTGTGAACCTCGGGAATGAGAAATTTTTGGTTCAGCAAAAATGAATTTTTGCAAAAAATTTGATCTTTCCTGGAGTGACACAAAAGAGATAACATCATAGACGTCACTCCAAATCATATGATTTGTAAAAGTGCATCATCTTGGTGTAACTACACTGAGATGTAAGATAAACTATCGAGCCAGGTTTCAGTGCAATCGCCACAAGGGGTCTTTTTCATTTGTGAAGACAGGATTTAGTCTGTGATCCCTGCAGATGTCAAGGGTGGTCCATGCAGCAATGGGAGACTTTCTTTGTTAACACCCAGCATGACATTGATAAAAAAGCAAGAGATAAAAGATGTGTTGAACAATATGATCCAACGTGTGATGGCAACAAGGATAGCATCAGCGATGATTTTAACACAGTTGGATCAAAGGGGCTGTTGTCGGAACAAGTACGCCCATGCCACTTCTCTTGCACTGAATGATTTGTTAACTGATATTGACAGTGTGAGACGAAAACAGAACAGCAATTGATTATTCATTGCTAGAGCATGGACATGAGTGGATGAGTTTGAGGAGATATCATGAGAACATAAGAATTGGAAAAAAGGGTGTGAACCAACTTAATATGAGAACTGAGCCTTGGATGGATGGAGTGTTCAATTTGTTTAACCTTTTATCATGGTAGAGGGAACTTCTGAAAATATGTGTATATTTCTTGCTGAAGCTTGTGATTCTTCTGATGTTTGTGCCGTGTTTGCTTCAATGCATACGGCGGGCCATGAACAGAGCTGTCAGAGAAGTGTTTTTGGTGCAAACAGGAGGGGGAGATGTTGGAGTCCAGGACATTCCTCTGTCCGCCCTGGAGGGTTTGGAGACCAGACAGGGGAGTCTAGGATCTGTACAAGAGGGTCAGCCAGCCTCACACAGAGCCCAGGAGGACACTGCCTCTGATCCCTGGCCATAGGAGTGAATGCCCACAATGTATGAAGAATCACAAGCCAAAAGAATTCAAAATCAGTAGTAGTTAATCACAGAGTGTAAATGTAGAATCTAGGATTTTTAGTATATGGGCTTGAAGAGGCAAGATGGAGGAATTGGGGAGTGGTCCTGTCCTCCTTGTTCTTGTTCTTTTCCCTCATTTTCTGCTGAGTTGTATCACAAGGATTGGTTTAGAGTAGAAATGACATGTTAACATAGGTAGTAAGTATTGGTAAGATTTTGTAAATAAGAAGTACGTTGTGGACGGTGGTTGGACCAGAGAAATGGTACAAAGGGTCCGGGACCCTCTGATCCACCCCAGTCCATCGCATGTTCTGCTCTGCTGGGGACACCTTGCAGAGCTGAGAAAGAGCTTAGAGATAATGAAGAATAAACAACCTTGGAAACATGCACTGGCAGACTCAGCTTGTCTTCTCTGGCTCCGGCTTGAGACCTTTTGGGCAAGAGAAGCTCGAAAGCCTTATTACCTCAGGGAACAGCAACCCTGAGGAAAGTCTCAGGGAACATCAACTCTGAGAGAAAACCTTATTAGCTCGGGGAACAGCAACCCCGAGGACAGTTTCAGGGAACAGCAACCCTGAGAGAAAGAGTCCCAAAAACCTTATTAGCTCGGGGAACAGCAACCCCAAGGAGAATCTCAGGGAACAGCAACCTTGAGAGGTTTTCAGATATCCCATGGTGGCTTCTACTGTTGTGAGCACATAGCGCTTACTTTGGCGTTTCTGGAGCAGTGTAATATAATCAATCTGCCAGGCCTCCCCATACCTATATTTGGACCACCGCCCACCATACCATAGGGGCTTCACCCGCTTGGCTTGTTTGATGGCAGCACACGTCTCACAGTCATGGATAGCTCGAGAAATGCTGTCCATGGTTAGATTCACCCTTCGGTCTTGTGCCCACTTATAGGTGGCATCTCTGCCCTGATGACCTGAGGCAGCATGGGCCCATAGAGCAAGGAACAACTCTCCCTTTATGTTGCCAATCTAGGTCTATCCTTGACACTTCTATCTTGGCAGTTTGATCTACTTGCTCGTTTTTTTGGTGCTCCTTGTTAGCTTTACCTTTGGGGACACGGGCATCTACATGGTGGACTTTCACAGGTAGTTTCTCTATTCTAGTAGCTATATCTTTTCACTCTTTAGCAGCCTAAATTTTCCCCCTACACTGCTAGTTGGCCTTTTTCTACCTTTTTAGCCAACCCCACAGAGCATTGGCTACTATCTATGAATGAGTGTAGAGGTAGAGCTTTGGCCACTTCTCTCTTTCAGCAATGTCCAGGGCTAATTGGATGGCTCTGAGTTCAGTGAATTGGCTTGATCTACCTTCTCCTTCAGTGGCTTGTGCAACTTGTTGTGTGGGGCTCCATATGGCTGCTTTCCACTTTTGTGTTATCCCTACGATACGACAGGAACTATCTGTAAAAAGAGCCTAGAGTGTTTCTTCTTCTGGCAATTGGTTGTATGGTGGAGCTTCTTCAGCACGTGTCACTTGCTCTTGTTCCTCTTCATCACTGAGACTATAGTTTTTACTTTCATGCCAGTTTGTAATTATCTCTAAAATCCCAGGGCGATTCAGTTTTCCAATACGGGCGCCCTGTGTGACAAGAGCAATCCACTTATTCTATGTGGCATTGGTGGCATGGTGGCTAGAGGGAGCTTCTGCTTTGAACATTTACCCCAGCACTGGTAGTCGGGGTGCCAGGAGGAGTTGTGCTTCTGTGCCGATCACCTCTGAGGCAGCTTGAACTCTTTCATAGGCAGCCAAGATTTCTTTCTATGTTGGAGTGTAATTGGCTTCGGACCTTCTGTAGCTTCGACTCCAGAATCCTAGTGGTCTGCCTCGAGTCTCACCAGGCACCTTCCGCCAAAGGCTCCAGGACAGACCATGGTTCCCAGCTGCAGAGTAGAGCACGTTCTTCACATCTGGTCTTGTCTTGACTGGGCCAAGGGCCACTGCATGAGCAATCTCCTGCTTGATCTGGGCAAAGGCATGTTGCTGTTCAGGCCTCCAGTGGAAATCGTTCTTCTTGTGGGTAACCAGGTAGAGAGGGCTCACAATCTGGCTATACTCAGGAATGTGCATTTTCCAAAAGCCTATGGCACTTAGGAAAACTTGTGTTTCTTTCTTGTTGGTTGGTGGAGACATTACTGTAATCTTGTTGATGACCTCAGTGGGAATCTGACACTGTCCATCTTCCCACTTTACTCCCAGGAACTGGATCTTATGAGCAGGTCCCTTGCCTTTGCTCTTCTTGATAGCAAACCCAGCTTTCAGGAGAATCCGGATGATCTTTTCTCCTTTCTCAAACACTTTAGCTGCAGTGTTCCCCCATAAAATGATGTCATCGATGTACTGCAGATGTTTTGGGGCCTCACCCTTTTCTAGTGCAGTCTGGATCAGTCCATGGCAAATGGCAGGACTATGCTTCCACCCCTGGGGCAGTCAGTTCTAGGTATACTGCACTCTTCTCCATGTGAAAGCAAACTGAGGCCTGCATTCTGCTGCCAGGGGAATGGAGAAAAACACATTGGCAATGTCAGTAATGGCGCACCACTTTTCTGCCTTGGACTCCAGCTCATACCGGAGCTCTAACATGTCTGGCACAGCAGCGCTCAATGGTGGAGTCACTTCATTCAAGCAACAATAGTCTACAGTCAGTCTCCATTCTCCGTCAGACTTGTGCACAGGCCAAATGGGGCTGTTGAAGGGTGAGTGGGTTTTGCTGACAACCCCTTGGCTCTCCAGCTCACGGAACATTTGTGAATTGAAATCACGGCATCTCAAGTGGTTCTGTACTGTCAGCGATGCACTGTCAAAGTGGCAATTGGCACCTGTTGCTCTTCTGCCTTCAAACGCCCAACTGCAGATGGGTTCTCTGATAGTCCAGGCAAGGCGTTCAATTGCTTAACACCCTCTGTCTCTACAACCGCTATTCCAAAAGCCCACTTGAGTATTTTTGGGTCTTTGAAATACCCGTTTTAGAGGAAATCTATGCCGAAAATACATGGGGCCTCTGGGCCAGTCACAATAGGGTGTTTCTTCCACCCATTTCTAGTCAGGCTCACATCAGCTTCTACCAAAGTAAAATCCTGTGATTCCCCTGTCATGCCAGCAACAGAAACAGATTCTTCCTGTACATATCTTGATGGAATTAATGTGCACTGCGCACCAGCATAAACCAAGGCCTCATACTCTTGTGGTTCAGATGTGCCAGGATAATGAATCCACAAAGTCCAATAAACACAGTTTTCCCAAGCCTCTACCTGGCTAGAGGCAGGGCCCCTCTAAGCCTGGTTATCTTTCTTTTCTTGGGTCTCCGGTTTAACCTCCCGAGATTAGGGTGATAAATTGTCTCTGCCCTTTGAGGAGTCCCGAGCCGGGTGCAAAGAAACACACGGAGTCTTCAGGTTTCTTGTGTTCAAGGTCTCGCTCTCTGTTTATTCTTTCTTATCTCACAAGCTCTTCTCGTGCCCTGCAGAGCTCCGTGCAGCAGCAGGGGCAACGCTCTCCCCTCCTCTGGGAGGGTCTTGACCTCTTATACTACATATTACGTTTCTATTCTTTACAATTAATCACCAGTACCCAACACCTATGCTAGACAGGTCATATCTACTTTGACCCTATCCAAACATGCCACCTTCACAGCAGAAATGTCAGACCAGAAGAAGAAGAAGGACAGGACCACACCCTGAATCCTCCATCTTGTCCTCTCAAGTCCACACACCCAAAAATACATGCACCCCCAGTGATAAACTGATTACTATCTATTTCACACTTTGGTGACTTGTAACTCCTCCTGCAATGTAGGTGGTTTCTCCCATGAACTGAAGTCAAAGCCTGCATCTCCCTGGGCTCTGTGCCAAGGCTTAAAACCCCCCTGTACAGATCCCAGACCCCCATGTATACATTCCAAACCCCCCTGCCCAGGTCGCAGACCCCTTTGACCAGGCCCCTGACCCTCCAGGGCGACCAGAGGGATGCCCTGGACTCCAACGTTTCCCCCTCCTGTTTGCACCCAAAATACCTCTAGCAACTTTGTTCATGGCCCATCAGATAGAATAAAGCACACACGGCACAAGCAGGAGAAAAATTACAAGTCTCAGCAATATATACATAGCTATCTTCAAGAGTGTCTTCCACAATGGTGAAAGATCAAAAAAATTTAATGCATCATCCAGCCATGATCCTGTCACTTCTTCCAGTTTGTCTACACTCTCTTGCAATTGTCTGATATTTTCACGAATGGACTTGGAATGATCTGACAGATTCATGCAGCACATCCCTTCATATTCTTCACACCCGTGCCCATGTGCAAGCAACAGATAATTGATCACTGCCCTGTTCTGGATACTTGCTCGTCTTACACTGTCAATGTCAGTTAACATGTCACTCAGTGCAAGAGAGGTGGCACAGGCATGCTTGCTCAGCCAACAACCCAATTGGTTCAACTGTGTCAAGGCTACTCCTGATGCTGTTTGCGGTGAGAATATCGCCACCGTGATTCTTTGAGCCTTGGTCCATGTGTGAACATTGTCATCACAGTTTGGATCATATTTCTGAACTGATCTTTTCATTCTACGTTTCTGCTCTTTTAACAATGTCATGTTGGGTGTCAGCAGTGAAAGCCTTCCAATGCTGCATGGACCACCTTTGACATTTGCAGGAATTACAGGCCAAAACCTGTCTTCGCAAATGAAAAAGAATCCTCTTGGCAATTGTGCTGGAACATGGTTGGATGGTTTGGTCAACACTTTAGTGTCATTACACCAAGTTGACACATTTTTATAAATGATGTTGTTTGGAGTGACGTCAGTCATTTTTTTTTCTGCCACTCCAGAAAAGCCAAATTGTACACAAAAACTCATTCTGACAGATCCAAGAATTTCCAATTCCTGAGGTTCAAAAGGAGCCACAGGAAGGAATTTCGTCCAAACATCCAATCTGTCTACGGGATTTACAATAAACTTTGAGATGGTTGGAAGGATGTTCTCTGGGATCGGCCATTTTTCCACTGGCAGACCTACCAAACATGTTGAGAAAGGTTTCTTTGGTCTCAAGTGTGTTAAACAGATGGTGTCCAACCCTGATACATTGGCTAAAGTCTCCCAAACATTCTCCCTTGGTTGAGCCATGGGCAGGACTTCTGTTTTGCCCAAGGCAACCAATGAGAAAATGAAATACAAGTATGTTACTTCCATGTTCAATGACCTTCTTCTCTTGGGAATTTCTGAAATGCAACACAACCCAAGTCCCAAAGAAAAACCCAAATGTCCAAGTTTCTTGCACGCAGAAAGGCAGGACGTCTGTTGTTTTGACACCAGCTCACGTCTGCATGCTCACTTCTTTATTTCCTGTCTTGGGGTCCACGTCTCCTGGCGTCTGGACTTGGTAGTTTCACGTTCTTCGCAGCCACCCACTTCGGTCCAGCTCCTGTGGAGACACAAGCATAACCCTTGGCCCAAGTTATTAATTGAAAAGGTCCTTCAACCTGTCCCGTGTCGACATTGCAGACCAAAACTAAAGGCCTTTCCTTTAGTTTTGCTCTTGTACTATTTGAAAAATGCCTGAAGATTGGAGGAGTGGGCTCTGTAAAAGAGCCCTTCAGAAAATTCAGGACATGCAAAGCTTTGTTCAAGCGCATATGTGGTGTTGCGTCCATCTCCCCTCTTTTTTGCTTATCCAAGAGGGATTTCAATGTGTGGTGCGTTCTTTCAACAATTGCCTGACCTGTTGGAGAATATGGAATGCCAAAGGTGTGATGTACACCCCATTTCTTCAAAAATTTGTCAAGCACTTTCCCTGTGTAAGTTGGACCATTGTCTGTTTTGACCTCTTGCGGCACACCTAATGATGCAAACGCTTGTAAGAAATGTCGACAAGCGTGTTGTGCCATTTCTCCTGTGTGCAAGGAGACAAAAACCGTGCTTGAAAAGGTGTCAACTGAGACATGAATATTTTTCAGCTTCCCAAAAGATGGATACTTTGTCACATCCATCTGCCATAGCTGCAGATTTTGCAATCCCCTCGGACTGACTGCTCCTGTGGATGCAGGAGGTTGCACAAGCTGACAATCTGGACAAGCACTAATGATTTCCTGTGCCTGACTCTTGGAAATGTGAAAAGCTTCTATCAGTGCCTGAACATTCTGATGAAAGAATGCATGAGAAAATCTCGCTTGTTCAAAGATGTTCGGCAAGGTTCTTGAAACTGACATTGCCAATGCGTCTGCGTGTGCATTGCCTTCTGCTAAAAATCCTGGAAGAGAGGAATGTGCCATGATGTGTGAAACAAAATATTCATGTTCTCTGCCCTGCAACAGTGTCCTCATAGAAAGTAAATATGAAAATAAATCTTCACTGTCAACTTCCTTTAGAAGCGACCCGTCAAGCCTTCTGACCATGCTTGAAGCATTGCCCTCCTGCAAGTTTTGTTGTCATTGCTTCTGCGGAGTTATGTTGTTGAAGCACTGCAAAAGCCTCCTTGATGACTGAAGGAGTATCTCCATGACGGTAGAGTCGGCGACAAAGTATCTCTATAAGCAAAGTAGCAGGGGTAGCACGTGGTTTATTGTGAGGGCCTTGCTTGTAGCTGCTAGGCACAGCTAAAGCAGGCCAGGAGAGCAGGAACAGAGAGCGAGGTCCCGAATACCGTACATTAAATGTCTTTCCAAGTTGAATAGTCTGTGTTGGACCAACCAATCTAATACAAGATAACAACATTTACATACAGCCAATAGAAATGTCCCATTACCTAAGGCAAGCAGAAGGGGATTGTTTAATCAAGGGAGCTGGCCCTCAGCTTAGCAGGAGTATATTGTTTAATCAAGGGAGCTGGCCCTCAGCTTAACACATCGTTGTTCACAAGCTGATGGCTCTGTACCCTACACCCTAAATTTCAAAGCATGCTTTCATTTCTATCTCGCTTGTTGAACTCAGACTCCCAGAATTTAAACCACCATATTTGCAAGGTCTTTCTACTTCATCCTTTCCCAACATCTCCCCCCCTTCTGATGAACAATTAAAATACTAGAAACTGCTTTACTCATAATTTTCTGCACACACTGAAGTATGCAGGGAACTGCTACTAAAACTACAACTATTACTATTAAATGAACAGGCCTGTTTTACAAAGTTCCTTTAGCCAAGGTGCAAAGCTCCAACTGTCAAACAAACGGTCTAGCCAAGATGGATTATCTACTGTAATTTGGTCAGCTAAATCGCTTAAATTTTGTAGCTGTTTATGAATAGAAACAGAATGATCAGATAAGTTCATACAATATAATCCTTCAAAATCTTCACAACCGTGTCCATGTGCTAATAAAAGAAAGTCCAGGGCAGCTCTGTTTTGCAAAGTGGCATGTCTGACTGCTTCTCCATCTGTCAGCAAATCACTGATCATAGTAGAGGTGGCATTTACTTCTTTGCTGAGCCAACACCCTAGCTTGTTTAACTGTTCTAGGGCCATTGAAGAACCTAACTGAAGTAGAAAAATACTTGCAACAATTGATGTTCCAGAGTTCCACGGGTGAAAATCACTATCACAGTTGTCTTCATAGTGATGTCCCCAGGTGGATCTTATTTTTCTGTTTTTCTTTTTGATTACTTGTTTGACACTGGGAGCAATTATTGTAAGTTGTCCCAGGGCACAAGGACCTCCATCTATATTTGAAGGTATACCTTGCCAGGCCCTGTCTCCGCAGATAAGCCAAATTCCTTTTGGAAGTCGGATGGGCAGTTTGTTAAAACGGTCTGCGTGAGGTTCGTCATATACAATAAGCTTAGTTTGATTACACCAAGAGGTCATATTGCTAAAAACTGGGTGATATGGGGTAACGTTTAAATGAGGGCCATTTACTCTTAGGAAATGAAAGAAGTAACAGGTATCCATATTCAATGAACCTAGTATTTCTAACTCTTGAAGGTCAGATTTATCAACTTTAGAATTATCAAGGTAAGTTTGGTGACTCTTGCTGGGAGTCGGAGCTACATAATGATCATCATATGGCCAATATTTTTCAAAGGTAACATTATCAAAACCTTTTGGGAGAGGTACTCCAACTAAACAGGTTGAAAAAGGTTTGTCAGGGCTTGTATTGGATAAACAGATGGTATTGGAGCCTGCAGACTTGGCTAAAGCAACCCAAACATTCATCTTTGGTTGACTTACAGGTAAAGCTTCACTTCAAAAACTCAAGCAAAAAGGTAAAAACAACATGCACTCGCGCAAAACATAAAAAAACTCCATTCTTTTCTTGAGCTGTTTCTGGCAGATCAATTTTCTCTCGATGATTCTGCACAGATCAGGTCTGGGTGCTTGCTTCCTGCCTTCCACTCGCAGGGTCACAGGCTGATGCAGGGGCGTTGATGGGCTTCGATGCATGGTATGGCTTCACGTTTTTTTGCTGGAACCCACTTGAGTCCTTCGCCTGTGGAAACACATGCAAACCCCTTCCCCCATGTTATAAGATTGTATGGTCCTTCTATTTGTCCTGACTCTAAATTCTTGACTAAAACTGGAGGGTGCTGTTTCAGTTTTGCTTTTTTGTTGTTCAAGAAGTGCCTGTAAATTGGGGGATCAGGCTCTTCTGCGGAGCTATTTAAGAAATTATATACATACAGAGCTTTGTTCAATCTGCTCTGAGGTGTGGCCTGGGCTTCTCCCCCTTTTTGTTGATCCAGAATGCGTTTTAGAGTTTGGTGTGTTCTTTCTATTATGCCTTGACCTGTAGGAGAGTAGAGAATGCCAAATGTGTGGCGAACACCCCAGTCATTTAAAAATGCAGCTAATTCTTGTGAAACATATGAGGGACCATTATCGGTTTTAATTTCTTGGGGATGCCTAAATAGGAAAATGCTTGTGAGAAGTGCTGGCAAACATGCTTAGCTGTTTCTCCTGTATGTACAGAAGCAAACACTGCATTTGAAAATGTATCGATAGAGACATGGATATTTTTAAGTTTCCCAAAGGAAGGGTACTTAGTGACATCTGTTTGCCATTTCTGCAAGCTTTCCAGCCCTCGTGGGTTGGTGGCTCCTGAAGAAGGGAGGGGTTGGCTGATCTGGCAATCTGGGCAAGCTCGTACAATATTTTGTGCTTGCTCCAAGGTAATGTGAAAATCTCGTCTGATTGCTTGGGCATTTTGGTGGAAAAATGCATGACTCAATCTGGCTTGTTCAATAGTGTTAGGTAAGGTAGTTGCAGCAAGCACTGAAGTAGAATTTTCAATGCCTGTTGCAACCTCATCATCAGATGCTGCTGATGCCAATGCATCAGCTCGTGCGTTTCCTTCTGCCATGAATCCTGGAAGACCAGAGTGAGCTCTAATGTGAGAAACAAAATAAGGATTAGTCCCATGTGATAGAATTTGGTAAAGACAGGCAAGCCAAAGACACAATTTGTCGTTGTTCACATCCTTTAGAACAGATCCTTCAATTCTTTTCATAATATTAGCAACATATTCCGAATCAGTGATTAGGTTGAAAGGTTCTTGAAAGAGCTGAAAAGCTCTTACAACTGCTGCCAATTCAACAATCTGAGGAGAACCTTCAACTTTTTGGACATCTTGTTCCCAAACTTTAGTATCTTTATCTTGCCATGTGACTACTGAGTTGTGTGTCCGCCCTGACCCATCAGTGAAGATAGTGACTGCATTTAAAGGCTCATCACTGATCCGGGGTTTTTCTTTGCAACATAAATTAGCTTTGATTATTTTGTGGGCTGGATAATGAATAGAGCAGATGCCTGGAAAATCGAGCAAGGCATACAGCAAGTCTTCTGATTTTTGCATTGCCCAATCAAAATAGGTTTTAATCATGGGCAAGTAGATAATTGCGAATTCACAGCCTGCTATTGAAAGAAGCCTTGCTCTGCCTTTGATGATAATTTGAGACATCATTTCTAAAGGTGTGAGGATTGTCTTTGGCGACCTGTAGGAAAGAAAAACCCATTCAGTTATTAACAATGGATCTTTTTGAGAGGAATCCCATTGAAAAATGAGGCCGCACAGTCTCAGCTTCTCTCCTAAGACTGCAAGGAAAAAGGGTTTATCAGGATTACAGCGGTGAGCTTGTCTACTCTGCAGGGCCTCAGTAAGTTTTTCTAAGGCCTTGTGAGCTTCAGGGATGAGGGATCTAGGAGATTTAATGTCATTGTCTCCTCTCAACAAATCGAAAAGTGGAGCGAGTTCATCAGCAGTGATTCCCAGCACAGGCCTAACCCAATTAATTTCTCCTAAAAGCTGCTGTAGGTCATGCAGAGTACGAACATCAGTTCGGATTTGTATCTTCTGAGGCACAATAGACTGTTCTGTTAGTTTCCAACCTAAATATTTCCAGGGGGCAGTTTCTTGTATTTTTGATTCAGAGATTACTAGTCCGGCCTTTTTTATTTCAGTAATAACACTGTTGCGAGTCTTTTCCATTTGTTTCTGTGTTGGTGCCGCAATGAGCAAATCATCCATGTAATGAAGAATAACTGATTGTGGGAATTGCTCATGGACTGGAGACAATGCCCGGGCTACAAAATATTGGCAAATAGTTGGTGAGTTTTTCATGCCTTGCGGCAAAATCAGCCAATGATACCTTTGAAGTGGTTCTTGTAAGTTTGTACTTGGAACGGAGAAGGCAAAACGAGGTGCATCATCTGGATGCAGTGGAATGTTGAAAAAACAGTCTTTTAGATCGATGATTACAAGCGGCCAACTTCTTGGGATCATGGAGAGGTTAGGCAGGCCAGGTTGGAGAGGGCCCATGTCTTCACTTACTGCATTGATCTCTCTGAGATCATGTAGCAATCGCCAGGTGTCAGAAGTTCTCTTATGAATTACGAACATGGGTGAGTTCCACGGACTGTTAGTGGGTTTGATGTGGCCTTTTTGTAGTTGTTCAGCTACTAGTTCTTTGAGGGCACTCAGCTTATTGTTTGGCAGGGGCCACTGGTCGACCCAGACAGGGGTGTCAGTTTTCCAGGTCAGTTTTAAGGTGCTGAGTGCTTCAGTGGCCCCTACGAAAAATCCAGTTCAATTTTGGCTCCCCATTCTGAGAGCAGATCTCTTCCCCACACTGTGATTGGTTTCTGCACTACATAGGGGCTGATCGATGCTTTTTTTCCTTGTGGTCCTGTAATGCTGATCATTGGTTCGCTTCGCAAGCATGGAGTGACACCTCCAATGCCTGTGAGAGTGCCTGGGGGAGTTACCAACTTCCACTCTGTTGGCCAGCTATAATAAGAGACAGCAGAAACATCTGCGCCGGTATCGATCATTCCTTTGATGTGAACTCGAATTCCACCATATGATAATTCACAAGTTATCATAAGTCGTTGTTTGCGTTGTTTGCTTATATGTTGGATCCATAGGACTTCGGGATTCTCAGAAGTAACTGAGAAGCAGCGTGGCGGCATGTGATCTGTAGTCCCCATTGGCAGTGCTATAGCAATGGCTATAGGTGTTCTGGGTGGAATATGCAGTGGGGGATAACAAGCATTGGCTAGTACTAGCAATTCTTCATTGCAGTTAACAGACATTACACAGGGCAAAACAAGCAGTCCTAGGATGCTATTCCTTTCTTTACCAACAACTAAAAAGTCTTGTCTCTTTTGTGAAGTCCCAGTAATGCCTGTTGAAATATGCTCATAGCCATTGTCTTTCAAAAATGTTGTTGGCTTGGAGGCTGCCAGTGTGCGCCAGGATCCTGGGGGTAGTAGGTCTGGGTCATTACCTGGGATCCGACTAGTAACGTAGCGGAGGGTTGTGGAGTCGAGGCATTCATAAATTTTGCCTCGGGTGTTTGGGGTGCTACTATTTGTTTCATAATGAGATGGCGTTGCGCGCTCGCTTTGGAGTTTTTTGGAAAGTGGGTTTGCCTTGTGTCATGCCTAGCTCGACATTGCCAGGCATGATGCTTCCCTTTCTTGCAGGCATGGCAGCGATATGGTGCTTGTGCACCCCTTTTAATTTCTGGGCAATTTCTCACAATATGACCAGGTTTTTTACAAAAGTAGCAAGGTGCTGAGGTTACAGCAGTTTGCATAACAGCCATAGTGTTGTTTTGTTGCTGGGAGTTTAGGTGCAAAGCAGCTAGGATTTCAGTCAGTTTTTGGTCTCGTGCCTCTGCCTGTGTTGCTTGAGCTGTAAGAGCTCGCTCAATTTTTTCTCCTAAAGTTTTTCCAAGTTCATTTGCTTGGATAGTTGCCACTTGCTGTGGACTTCCAATTTTGTTACAGGCTTCAATCATTTCAGGTACTGTGGGTCTTTCTTTTCCTAGGGCTTTGATTACTCTTTTGCATTCTGCATTGGCGTTATTTTCCGTGATGTCCCTTATCATGATTGGGCAAGCTATATCATCGCCGCATTGTCTTTCTGCTGCTTGTATCACTCGGTCTGCAAATGCAGTAAATGGTTCAGACAACTCTTGACTAATCAAATTATAGTCTTTTTCAAAACTTCCTGCAGGCTGAATCTGCAAAAAGGCTCTACGAGCCATTTTTTTAATGTCATCAAACATTATTCTGGGTAGATTAAGTTGATCTTCATTCCGATCATCAAGATGTTCACCAGTCAACTTAGATATGGTAAGGGTGTGAAGGGTTGCATCAGTACTTTGCCTGTAAGTGGTCAAAACCCCTGTAAGCATCCTTCTCCATCTGAGTTCCCATAGCATATATTGTGAATCTGTGAGAATTACGCTGGCAAGATTTTTACAGTCATTTGGTGTAAGCGTGTGTCCTTCTAGGGTACTTTTCAGCAGTTGTTTAAAGTATGGAGAGCAAATGCCACTGTCTTTCACTGCTTTTCGTAGTTCTTTAATCTCATGAGGTGGAATAGCTACCCATGTTCTTGGACCCTCAGCTTGCTGGCTGAATAGCACAGGCATAGCTAGAGGATTTAGACTTTCCTCTTTGCAAATCTGGCATCTGACTTCATGCCAGTCTGTGAACTGGGAACTGTCAAAACACTTCTGGGGGTTTTGTATTTTTGAGATTGATGTTAGTGAATACTCAGGGTTTAATGTCTCATTTTGGGTTGAGAAATCTGTCCCAAACACAGGGGGGCCTGTAGAGCTGCTTGGGAACAAACTTGTTTGTTTTTCGGGGTTCTCTTGTATTTGGATCAAAGGGTTGTCATTTGCAGGGACAAAATAGTTCTCTGTCTGTCCTGTATTTATTGAAGCAGCTGTCGTATTCCACTCTCTCCCTTTTCGTTGCACAGTTTGTGTGTTTGGCTGGGACTGTATGGACGAATTGTGATACAATGAAGTCTCACTCGGTGCTAGGGGTGCGGAAGGCGGGAACGCAGCTGTGTGACCGAGGAGATTCAGTGGCTGGGGTAGAGCAGCAGGCATCGGAGGCAGAGGAGCTGACAGCGAAGGCACATCAGCTGTTAGCTGGGCAGGGTCGTGCGCTGGTGAGGGGTCTCGGAAAGATGTGGTTGTGCCCGGGACAGCAGCATATGGCAGAGAGGGTGGCGCAGAAGGATGCATCCAAGGCAGTGCAGGAATCGTCTGTAGCGGCGTTGTGTGTAGACTCGGCGGGTGGCGGCGGAAGGATGTTTGGGGGCTGCAGATGCGTGGGAGCCGTGAGCTGATGCTGTGGTGGTGGCATGGCGGGCGGAGCTGGGGGAGGGATTATTTGCGGAGAGGCTGCAGCTGGGGCTGTCGGAGCAGGAACTGGCCGGGCTAGCAGCGTGGATGAATACAGTTCTAGAATTGCGAAAATTGGCTCTGGCGGCGGCGGCGGCATCGGCGGTCGTGCAACGTGACATGGGGTCGGCGGGAGCAGCGCAGCAGGGCACAGGGATGCCTGCTGGGGCTGCACCATGGCAGGCGGCGGGTCGGGACCGGGAGGCTGTGTCAGAGCCGCAGCCAAGGCTGTGGGGGGCGGAGGCGGGGCGTGCTGGTTCTGGGGAAGCAGCAAGTGCGCATGCGCGGGCCGCCCCAGCGGTTCTGTGAGGTGCGGCATCATGGCGCACGTGCTAGGCTGGGGTTGCCTGTCTGTGTTCATCAGCGCCGCAGCTGGGACTGGGGGCGCGGGGGGCAGTGCAGCCATGGCTGTGGGCTGCAACGGGGCATCCGCAGTGGCAAGAAGCGGCAGGGCGACGTCACACAGCAGCTCGGACGCAGGGGGCTGCGGCGGAGCCGGCACGGCCCCGCCCGGGGCGGCGAGCAGCGGCGGTGCGGTGAACAACGGAGGAGCTCCGGGGCGGCTGGGGGCGGGAGGCTGGGGTGTTGCTGCGGGCGCAGAGGGAGACACGGCTCTGGGCGCGGCGGCTGCAAACATTGGGGTCTTTGTGGGCATGAGCGCAGCTGCCGGGGTGTGAAATACAAAGTTATGTTTCGTGTCAGGGAAATGAAGAAAATCTGTGTAATCATAGTGATGGAACACAGCCATGGGACAGTTATAAAGATGAGTTCTAATAAATAGCTGAGGAAAGCATGGAAGGAAGTTTTTGAATAAATCTTTTGCTTGCAATTATCTATTATAAGTCTCAAGCTATTCTGCAATTAGTGTTCTTTAATTATAACTTTAGAAGCTTGCTTTGTATTAAAGAATTTTAAACTGTAGTTTTAGAGTGCAAAAAGGTTTTTTTTTAGACAAAAGAAGGAAATAAGGAGGGGGCTCAAGCCTCACACAAGGTGGGAAAACATCCTGGACATGAAGATATGACTTCAGCTCACTGATTTATGGCTCCTGGAGAGGAAAACTGGACATCAACTTTGGAGATTTGAAGGACTTGAAAATAGAGATGGGACCCCCACATCTGGAAGCCAGATCCCACCACCTGGAAAAACATATCCTGGAAGTACATCCTGGAGTATTGAAATATCAGAATAGATCACAATGGTCTATAGAATTATACAGGACAATCTATAGATTTATGGCTGTTAGGTATTGAATTGTGACGTTAAAACTAGAAATGGAAACTGCTGAGAAAGCTTATGAATATGTATAAAATACCATCAAATCCAGCAATGGGTGTGCAGTTGGAAGGGAAAACCCCTGCCACTGTACCCAGCGCTGCCTCTTTGCTCACACTTTACCATGTTAATTAATTAATTATTAAATTGCTGCTTGATATATTGGCCGTGTCAAGCGTCTTATTTTTAACAATTTGGTGGAGAATGCGGGCATCTCCAATCCATTGAGGGAGGCCCCTGATCTCGGGGAGGCGCCCCACCTTGCAGGCTTTTGCCTCAGGTGGCCCTGAGTGACTGGGGAATCTTTCAGGGAGAAGGAGATCCTCGAAGTAAATTGTGAGCAAAGGATTTTGAGCTCCCGGATAAAGCTGCAGTGAAATTCACCTGTAATAACTCGTGCACAGAGACCCAGGCGAGAAAAGGAGGCTGTAAGTATCGCTTGGTTAGGTGGGCTAAGAACGGGTACACACGTGTGAGAGTGTGAGTGGTGTGTGTGTGAGACGTGGTCTGACCACGAAGTGATTGTGGAGTTCTTCTAACCTCGGTTCCGTGTCTCCGCGAGGGGAGCGGCAGGTGAAGGAACAAAGCGAGTGTTGGTAAAGGGAATTCTTTCATATAAAAAGGTCGGGGGCGGGATGCGGCAATAGCTGGGGGGGATTTCTTTACAGTAAATCAGAGGCGGGAAGCGGTATTGGTTGAAGGGACTTTTTATTAAAGAAATCCTAGACAAGTGAGAAAATAGGAAGGCCTTTCATTACTGAAGTCAGAAAGAGTGTGGTCGAGGCAAGTGAGGGAATACCCGTTTCTTAGGGTGGGTCAATGCCAAGGCAAGGACCCAGGGGTTGGTATAAACCAACAGGCAAATAGAAGTACTAATGGTACTGGGAAAGGAGGGAGCTTTTTACCACAGGACAGTCCCCTGGGGTTAATGTTAAAATTTTAGGATGAATGCAAATCCAGGAAAGGAAAAAGTAAAGAGAAAATGATAAAATACTGTATGATGGAATGGACTAAAGAAATGACACGACCTGATAATTTGTACTGGCCAATGTACAGGTCATCTGAGGAGTGGATCTGTCAGGCCCTGAATGCCTGTGTAAATAAAAAGGATCCAATTAACCAAGAGAGCGATTATGCTGCTTTATAGCAGAAGTCCTGGCCTTCTCCCCTGTATGCTTTAAAAACCAAAAAAGGAGAAGAATCCATGAGGCCACTTACACAACCTCCCCCCTTATCTACCACAACCAGCTGCCCCACCAGAGGTGCCTAATCCAGCACCCCCAGCACCTCAAGCCCCTATGGCACCGCTTGCACCTCAAGCCCCTGTGGCTCTGCCTCGTCCTCCAGATTCACCACCTGCACATAGAAGCAGGGAGACAGTTCGGGCAGAAAGATGCAAGGACAGTGATGATGAGAGCAAAAGGGACCAGTTGTATCCATTAAGGAAGGTACTGATAGTAAGATACCAAGGGGGGGAAGGGGAGGACAGCTATTAGATATGTATCAGTACCACTGACCACTGGGGATGTGAGAGCCCTTAAAAAGGAAATGGGGATGTCTGATAAACTAGATCAGTTCCTGGGGCCCAAGAAGCCACAATTAAGCTATTAAACTTCTTAGAGAAAAAGGGTTTGAAAGCTTCAATGTCCAAGTTGCAATTTGTAGAAGCACAAATGAAGTATTTGGGTCATTAGTTAAGTAAAAGAACAAAGAAACTGGACCCCGAATGAGTATCGGGCATACTTGCCTTACCTTCTCCCAGAACAAAGGGAGAGATAATACAGCTGGTAAAGCTATTAAAGTATTGTAGGCAGTAGATAAAAAAGTATAGTCAAAAAGCAAAATTTTTATATCAGAAGTTAACTGGAGAACAGATTCATGATTTTCTAGAGTTAATTGAATTACAAACTAAAGTAAGACCAGATTTAACTGAAATAAAAAAAAAAAATAAAATTATCTGAAGGGGAGAAATATTTCATCAATAGCTCCTCCAAAGTATTAGAAAGGAAGCAGAGGTCAGGATATGCAATTGTAAAGGGAGGAAACATGTTGACAGTAGAAAGGAAAAGGTTAAGTTCCAGCTGGCCCGCACAAGCCCGGGAGCTATATGCCTTATACCAGGCTTTAGAACTGTTAAAAGACAAAGTGGAGACTATTTATACAAAGTATACTTTTAGAATTGTACATACTTTTAGGAAGATTTGGAAAGAGAGAAGTTTGATCAATACCCAAAGAAAATGGTTGATCTATCAAGAATTAATACTTAAAGTGTTTGAATCATTAAAAAGACCAAAAAAAAAAAAAAAAAAAAAAAAAAAAAAAAAAAAAAAAATAGCTGTTACACATGTAAAAGGTCACCAAAGAAACACAAGCTATTTAGCAAGAGGAAATGTCATAGCTGACCAAGCTGCAAAAAGAGGCAGCTTTTGAATTGAAAGAAACAATTCAGTTGAATATTATAACAAAAGTTCAAAGAGAAGTCCAAAAAAATTTTATAGCTCCCAAGAAGCTATAAAGAAATTAGATACTAAGAAAGAACAAAGAAAAGGAGTACTCTTAGATAGGTGGGAAATTTTGTCCAAAGCCTATGCACAAAAGATTTTGAGCCAATTACATCAGCATAGTCATTGAAGAACCAGAGCCTTGTGTGATCATTTTTTTAAAATATAATGGGTGTATTGGGATTTTTTTGAAATAGCAAAGCAAGTAACACAGAGGCGTGTTACTTGTCAGAGAGTCAACAAAAAGGTAATGAGGCAAACTTCAACGGGGGGGGGGGGGGGGCAGTAAGAAAATAGCCTATAGACCTTTTGAAAGAGTTCAGGTGGATTATGCTGAGCTTCCAAATGTCAGTAAGTGGAAGTATCTGTTAGTAGTAGTAGATCAACTAATTCGCTGGGTAGAAGCTTACCCAGCTGTAAGGGCCACGGCCAAATTTGTAATTAAAATACTACTAGAACAAATTATTCCCCGATTTGGGGTTATTCGAGCCATTGATTCTGATCAAGGCTCCCATTTTACCTCTAGTGTCATCAAAGGGGTAACACAAGCCATGGGTATTTCCTGAGAACACCATACCCCCTTAGCACCCTCAGAGCTCTGTGAAGGTAGAAAAGAAGGACCAAACTATAAAACAGCATTTAACCAAATTAATGATTGAAACCAGAATGTCCTGGGTAAAATGTTTACCTTTAGCATTGCTTAATATAAGAACACTTCCTAATGCAGATACTGGGCTATCAGCATACGAAATGCTTTATGGCATGCCATATTCCCAGGAGATACCCCAAACATCAGTAATAGTTAAAGATATGACTATTCAGAAAATATATCCAAACAATTAGACAACATGTATTAGAGTTGAGAGAAAAAGGAATATTGGCTCAATCTACCCCTCTAGGATTTGGCATACATAAAATAAAACCAAGTGATTGAGTGCTGGTTAAAAGCTGCAAATTGCAAAGAGGAGACCTTATCTTCTAAATGGGAAGGCCCATATTTAACCCCTTAACCACTGATACAGCCATCCAGACTGCAGAGAAAGGCTGGACCCACACATCACGATTAAAGGACCAGTGGGACCACCAACAGAGGCACCGGCCGAGCTTCAGTGGAAAATCTCATCTGCTCCTAGAGAACTGAAAATAAGACTTAAAAAGGATTGATGCATGTTTCAGAAACTCTTGTACCTGAGGTTTCAGAATCAAAACCTTCCAAGGAAAGTGAAATGTCCTACCCAAAACTGTAAATGTTTTCCCTGGGGTTGTTTCAGGTGCATTGAGTGTCAGAAATTGTGGTATACAAACTTGGTGCGGGCAAGGATCCCTAGTACCCTTTGCTGGAGTTGTAGAGATGAGATAGAGACAGATAGAACACTAAGGGCTGCAGTAGAGAAAAGATACATCAAAGTAGGTGATAAGGATTGGTGGGGGACCTGGTTGCACAGGACATGGGCTGGGATCGATCTGCAGGAAGAAGCAAAGGCAAAATTGGAAAAAATTGAGTGTGATTACAACAATTGGATACCAGACGGATACCAAATTGAAATAAGAGAGTGGCACAGAGCTAAGCTTCAGTGGGCCTGGCAACAATTCACAGGTAAGAATAAATAGAGGGCAAGACCAGATTGACCTCTGCCTTTGCCACCAAGAAGATGAAATTCCCAACTGTTGGCAGCAACCCAATAGGTTGGAGGGGTGGAAAGGCATGTCATACTGGACCTGTCGTTATATACCTGATCATGTGTGTAAGCATTGCCATGGCAATTGATAAATGTCACTCATGTCACCAGGCGGTGAAATAGAGAGGAGTCACAACGGTATCCTTTGTTAGTCACACCCATATAAACAAAGGTTGTTATGATGAAAGTCAGTTAAGGGTTTGTGAAGAGCAAGGAAGAGAATTTTGGATGGCAAAGAATTTAGGAGCAAGAGGAGGAGCTGGCCGTAATTACCAGACATGTCCAAGAAGAGAAGAATATATATGTTTTACCAAAGCAAGTATGTGGGGATACACTGATGGGGGAGAAGTTTAATATGGGGAGAATTTAGTGCAGAAAGCAGTAGAAGGGTTGAAAACCCACTCTGAATCTAAAGTTGCTTCCCCAAATTTGTATGAGAAATTAAAGAAACAGCTGCCAGAGTTAGACCTTTCCACTTTTGGAGAAATTTTTTATGGATTTAATGCAATGAATTGTAACAGAATTAAATATTTCCAAGTGCTGGATTTGTGGTAGGACACAAATGACAGGGCAATAGCCTTAGAGAGGAGAAGGGTTAGAAGTAGCACAAATTTTAAAGTAGAAGCGAACAGGAATTACAAAACCTGAAGAACGGACAGAAGGATAGGTATTGACAAATGTAGTGATAGGCCAAGAATGCATAGCCAAGAAAGGGAAAGCTTTTAGGACAAAGGTAGGGGAAACCCCTTGCAGGAAAATGTATACCACAAATTTCTCTAAAATCAGTGGTAGCCACAAAACCCTGAAAGATATTTAAGTAACAAACAAATGCCTGTTCAACAATAGAATTCTATCCTTCAAGCTCCATGGTGAGACCAGTTGTTTGGAGGGGGGGCTTGGTGGAAGAAAATAATATTTATAATATTATGTTCATTGACTGGATTGTTGTTTTTACCTTGCTTAATTCCATGCTTTGTTCGGCTTATCCACTCTGTGATACAAGGTATGCAGGTCGCTGTGATGCCAGTAGACCCTGAACTAGCTACAGGGGAATTTGGCCATTTTGGGAAAACATCTAAAATATCCAAAATAATGAAATTAAAGAAGAAGGATGAAGAGGGAAAAGTTGCTAAAGTTTTGGCCAGGTTCGAAACCCAGACACGAATAAGCAAGATAAATAAAAATTTATACAAGCAGAGTGGGGACTGTGAAATACAAAGTTATGTTTCGTGTCAGGGAAATGAAGAAAATCTGTGTAATCATAGTGATGGAACACAGCCATGGGACAGTTATAAAGATGAGTTCTAATAAATAGCTGAGGAAAGCATGGAAGGAAGTTTTTGAATAAATCTTTTGCTTGCAATTATCTATTATAAGTCTCAAGCTATTCTGCAATTAGTGTTCTTTAATTATAACTTTAGAAGCTTGCTTTGTATTAAAGAATTTTAAACTGTAGTTTTAGAGTGCAAAAAGGTTTTTTTTTAGACAAAAGAAGGAAATAAGGAGGGGGCTCAAGCCTCACACAAGGTGGGAAAACATCCTGGACATGAAGATATGACTTCAGCTCACTGATTTATGGCTCCTGGAGAGGAAAACTGGACATCAACTTTGGAGATTTGAAGGACTTGAAAATAGAGATGGGACCCCCACATCTGGAAGCCAGATCCCACCACCTGGAAAAACATATCCTGGAAGTACATCCTGGAGTATTGAAATATCAGAATAGATCACAATGGTCTATAGAATTATACAGGACAATCTATAGATTTATGGCTGTTAGGTATTGAATTGTGACGTTAAAACTAGAAATGGAAACTGCTGAGAAAGCTTATGAATATGTATAAAATACCATCAAATCCAGCAATGGGTGTGCAGTTGGAAGGGAAAACCCCTGCCACTGTACCCAGCGCTGCCTCTTTGCTCACACTTTACCATGTTAATTAATTAATTATTAAATTGCTGCTTGATATATTGGCCGTGTCAAGCGTCTTATTTTTAACAGGGGCAGCGGGACCGGGGGATCGGGCCAGAGCGGCGGAGTTAAGGGAGGAGGGTGCCGTCTCTAACATGGGGACGGCCGGGGCGAGCGACAGGCAGAGCGCCGCGGCACTGGCCGCGGCTGCGGCTGCGGTTTGTCAGCGCAGCGTCCACGAGGTCCCGCACCGCCGCGCCGGGACCAGGGAACGTCGCCGGAACGCCGGGGCTGGGGAATCTCAGCGGAACGCTGGGACAGGGGAACCGTGACGGAACGCCTGGACCGGGGAATCGCGCTGGAGCCCTGGGGGGCACAAAGGGAGCCACGGGCACGTGCACACCGGAAGAGACGCAGGGGCTGGGGGGCCGCGATGCCACAGCTGCCAGCTCGGGGACTGGCTCAGGCGGGCAGGGCGGCCGGGCTCCTGTGGCAGCGCACACGGCGGTTGCCGGGGGAGGGGAAGCAGCGCGGCGCTGTGGGGGACACGCGGTGGTGGCGGCTGCGGCCAGGGAGGCGGGAGCGCGACGGCGCTGGTGGAACCGGGGGTCGATACTGCGGGAGCCAGGACAGCAGGGAGCAGCGGGATGGCGCGGGTCGGGGTGGAGGGAGGGGTAGTGGGGGCAGGTGGGGTGCCAGGGGACGTGGGGAGAGGGGATGGGGCGGCAGGGGCGAGTGGGATGGTGGGTACCGGAGCCACGAGGTTCGGCTGGAAGGCGATAGGCGTGTCCTGCTGCAAACTCGTGGTGGGAACGGCGTTCTTCAAAGCAGCTACCGCGGGTTGCTCCTTCGCAGCAAGCACCTCTACAAGCATCCTGCAGGCTGGGACGAGCTCCGCGGCCGCGAAATCATGGCGGGAAATATTATTAAAGAGCTTATTTCCGACTGTGTCCCAAAATTCTTTGGTGAATACAGCTGACCGGTCAACATTTGGGAAATTAATCAAAGTCCATTCTAAGAGGTTTTTTAGCTCTTCTTTTGGTAACTTACTTTGACTGGAGTACAATAAATGCTTTAGTTGCTTATAAAGATATTTATCACTGGTAGAGTGTGATTGCCCCATTATTAGACTGATTTTTTTTTTCTCACCTGTGTGTCACCAAAGCAGGGTCCTTAGCTCGAACGGCGTGGAGTGCTGGCCAGGCACTCCCGTAGGCGTGGACGCTGCTTCACATCCCTCCTCAGAGCACCGGCTTTGGCTTGCCGTGCTCGGGACATCCCACTCAGAGCTGTAGTGCGGGCGGTGCTTTCAGCAACACTCGCGTGTGCTCTGACACGCTGCAGATTCCCCCTCAGGAGAGCTCCAGGCACGCCGCTGCCAGCAACGGCGAGACAGGGCTCAAGGGTAGATACGCAAATCCTCAGGAGAGCTCCAAGGAGCCGCTGCTCAACGGCGGCCCCGTGCTCGAGGATACCAGGTAGTGACCTCTGAGCTCGAGGAGACTGCTAACAGCTTCCCATGCTCAAGGTGTACCTCAGCAGATGTTAAGAGCTCCAGCTATGGCGCTGTGCTGCAGCGGTAAGCAGTGCTCGCGACACTTTCAGGTGGCTAAAACTGGTTATTTAGTTACCGTCCATGGAGAAGTCTCCCATGGGTGGAAAAGGCTGGATCCAGCTTTCAGCCACGTCTGGGCACCAAATGAAGGAGTATCTCCTTGACGGTAGAGTCAGCGACAAAGTATCTCTATAAGCAAAGTAGCAGGGGTAGCACATGGTTTATTGTGAGGGCCTTGCTTGTAGCTGCTAGGCACAGCTAAAGCAGGCCAGGAGAGCAGGAACAGAGAGCGAGGTCCCGAATACCGTACATTAAATGTCTTTCCAAGTTGAATAGTCTGTGTTGGACCAACCAATCTAATACAAGATAACAACATTTACATACAGCCAATAGAAATGTCCCATTACCTAAGGCAAGCAGAAGGGGATTGTTTAATCAAGGGAGCTGGCCCTCAGCTTAACACATCGTTGTTCACAAGCTGATGGCTCTGTACCCTACACCCTAAATTTCAAAGCATGCTTTCATTTCTATCTCGCTTGTTGAACTCAGACTCCCAGAATTTAAACCACCATATTTGCAAGGTCTTTCTACTTCATCCTTCCCAACAGATGACTCTTTCCAATTGATCTCCCCAGATGCTTGCCTGAACCAATGCAACATGCTGAGGTGTTCCCACCTTGCTGCATGCCTCCACCATCTCTGCCAGAGAGGGCTGACCATGCACTGCACTGACGATGCACTTGCATTCTGTGTTGGCATTCGCGAATGCAAGACTTCGGAGTAGATGTGGCTTTGTTCCCTCATCATTTACTTGCCTGTCCAGTGCTTGTGTCAGGCGGTCAACAAAGGAGGTGTAAGATTCTGATGGTCCTTGCTTTACTTCTGTGTAAATGCTCTCTGGTGTTCCCACTGGTGGAATTTGCAGAATTGCTTTCCGCGCTGCATCTTTGATGTCTATCAACACATCTCGTGGTACAAGTCTGGCTTGTCGGGTAGGATCGTCATCTGGTGCATCACCTGCCATCTGTGCCCCTGTGAAGCCTGCATGTGGTCCCCCTTGGTATTTCTTCCTGAGCTCTCCAAGAGCTCTTCTCCATTTCACGTCCTAGATAAGAATCTGAGTCTGTGAGAATCATTGAAACAACTGACCTGATGTCATATGGTGTTAAATCGTATAAATTGAATGTCCCTTTTAACAGTTGTTTGAAGTAAAGTGATCCCAATCCATTGTCGTGGATGGCTTTGACTAGATCCTTCACTACTTCGTGATCCAGCCGTTCCCATCTTGCGTTTCCACCTTGCACATCATAAGTGACTGGCAATGCAATACTTTCTGTGTTTGTCAAGTCAAAGTCTCTTTCTTTTAAAGCTCTCTTTTTTATTTCAGTCCAGTCTGATGCACGGGGTACCTGTGCGCCATGTACCTGTAATTTGGCAGATGGTTGTCTATAAAATGAAATCAATTGCTGTGATGCAGCTTCTCCCAACCTGGAGCTTGCTGGCATCCGTGGAATCTCTGCACTTAGCTGAGATGCAGCCCCTTCAATCCCAAAGGTTGCTGCTCCTCTTGGCAGATCTCCTGGAGAGGGAAAATGAATCTGGGGTACCTGTGCAGCACGTGGACCTTGTGCAGCACTATCAAGGGAAGGTGTCCTAGTTTAGGACTAATTTAGGGGAAAATCCTCACAACTCCCTCCCCCACCACCGGGTTCGGGAGGAATTTCCTCAGAGGAAAAGTGGAAAAAACTTGTTTATTAAGAAACAACAAAAAAACCCACTCCCCAACACAAGAAAAACAGTCCGAGATGACAACAAATGTTTTCACCAGTCCAAGAGAGGGTGAGCAGTCTCTGCTGGGGAGGGTGCCAAAGCTTCTCTCAGGTGCAGACTCCGGGGGGGGTCCCTTGACATTCCCGAATCAGGGCCCGAAGCAGGTCCGATGTCTTCAGGGAAGGGGAGGAAGGAAAGAAGGGGAAAAACAAAAGCAGAAAAATGGCAAACAGCAAGCAAAAAAAGCAGAAAGCAAGAGAGCAAAGCCAGCAAAGCAGCCTAAAGCTAGCAGCAAGCAAGCCAAAAGCAAGCAGCCGGGGGAGGGGCTCAGCTATAGACAAAACAAACTGAGAACATGGGAACAGAAACACACGATTTGGGATACAAAGCATAAAAATGTCCTGTCACCCCAGGACAGAAGGTGAGGACCCAGCAGGTAGCTGTGATGTGGACAACAAGGGAATATTTACAGTGGATCCAGGAAGGGTCTGGCTACCACTTGCTGAAGGGAACATGTGAGGAAAATGGGCTGGAAGGTCTGGACAAATCTCCAAAGCTGTCTCCTTAAATTGGAGAAATAGCTGAAGGAAAAATTGTTGCACGAGATCTTTTGACAACCATAGTGGTTGTGCATGACTGGGGGAGTCAGCTGAAGCACCTGCTGTTCCCCACACAGGAGTGCCCTGTGAAGCAGTGATGTAGATCATGCTGTCATCAGTACTCGGCACTTGTTGTTGCTCTTGAGGTGCTCCTTGGTCCTCTGGAGCTGGCATGAAATCCCCTTGCTGTTGTGGGAATGGATCATCATGCGTAAAACTTACTGGCTTAGGAGAAATGTGCCTTTTATAGGAACCTGGAAAAAACTGGTGTAATGTGGGGATCCCGCCACTAGGTGGTGCTGCATCGGTACCAGCCTGGTACTGCTGCTCGGTGCCTGTGGGCTCCGGCAGGTCAGCAACCGCTTCTACTAGCAGGCGTTGTGCTTGCAAGAGACTCTCAACTCTTGGGTGCTTTTGTAGAACTGTTTTGACTTTTGGACGTGCACCCAAATGCAGAAACGCTGCAGCAGATTCAGCTTTGCCGTGTGTGAGCTGGGCAGGTATCACAATGGCGCAAGTGGGTGGGGCCTGACTCAGTGGTGGCTGCTGTGTGGGGGTGGTGCCTTGGGGAAAATCTCTGCCCCTGTCACACCCCATCCCTGCCTGTCCCGACGCAAGGGCATGGAAGGGATTGCCTCCAGGCTGACTGCGCCCCGTCTCTGCCTGTCCCGGCATGGCGGCGGCTGAAGAAACGCCCCTTCCCCACTCACGGTCAGCGGCTGCCCCGTCCCGATCGCCTTTGGGGTTCTCCCCTCCAACGCAAGCTCATGGCAGAGGCTCCCCTTTCCCTGCTCCATGCCTGCGGTCCCAAGCACACTCCTCTCCCCCCCGGCATCCTGTATCACGGCAGGGCGCCCCTTCCTCGGTGGGCACGCCCCATCCTCCCCCAATCCAGTCCCGCTCCGCGCGAATTCGCAAGCCTCTCCCGCGGACGGCTGTTCCCCGCGGTCTGTGCCCGCCCGGGATGGGATGTCTTCTGAGTGCCCTGGCCCACGCTGCGTGTGCTCACGTGACTGGTCACGGCACGGGAGATCGGCCCCGTGCCCCGCAGTCCCGCCTGCCATGCCCGGCGTGGCTGGGACGAGCGCCGAAAGCGCGCCCACCACCCGGACCGCAGCCTCCCCATCCTGCCGTCTCGAACCCAGGGCAAAAGCAGGGAAAAGCGGCGCAGGAGCCCCCTGTGGTGTTTTTTCAGCCACCCCTGCTGGACCTTGGGGTGAGGGAATGGAAGGGCTTGAAGGTGGGCTCTGTCTCGGACTTCCTGCTCCCTCGTCGGGCGAAGGGATTGTGGCTGGAGGACAGGCTTCAAAATACAACATATCTGTGTCCTCCTCTTGGTCGCTGGGGAGAATCAGAAGTTTCAGTTTCCCTGGGACTGGTAATGGTGAGTCGAGTGGCTCGGCGGAACTCGGGGAAAGCTGCGCTTGAAGATCGCCTCCCACATCTCCTGTGGGAGTCAAGTCCGCTGGCTGAGGGCCAGCAGAAGAGCTACTGTTCTCCCCCGCATTACTGTGCTGCGGCTGTGATGTGCCCTTGTTCTGTGAGATAGCCTCCAGCATAGTTCTTTCTGCTGGTAAAATCTTTTGGGCTATTTTATCTCTTGTCGTAGCTCTGTGATATAATTCCCTGTTTGCCTCCTGCCAAAAGCTTGGCTCAAACAGGACATGGGTTTCGCAATGAGGATAATTGCAGCGAACCCACAGAAGGAGTGCCCGTAACTCCTTCTCAGACAATGCCACAGGATGTGCAGCAATCGCAGCCTGTAAGGCTGACAGAATATTCACTTGCTCCTGGGAAGTAGCCCCTCCCATGTTCTAGATTTGACCGGTCTTACCAAAGGCCTATAGCCTTGCTGTTGTCGCTCTCCGATTCGGTCTGGGGTTGTCCTGGTCACTGGCCAGTAGGTCTCAGGATGACGGGGTCCGGGGCCCTCAGAACTCCGTCGGTCCAGAAGGAATTGGAGATTGGCTTCTCTGCAGAGATGTCTCGATAATCTTCTCAACAGTCGAGCGTCTGATGCCTCACCATCAAAGGGCTTGCTGTGTGTCCACTGGGTATTCGTTGCTCACCCAGGGAGCACCAGAATCTCGGGTTTAACCCCGAGATTAGGGTGATAAATTGTCTCTGCCCTTTGATGAGTCGCGAGCCGGGTGCAAAGAAACACACGGAGTCTTCAGGTTTCTCGTGTTCAAGGTCTCGCTCTCTGTTTATTCTTTCTTACCTCACAAGCTCTTCTCGTGCCCTGCAGAGCTCCGTGCAGCAGCAGGGGCAACGCTCTCCCCTCCTCTGGGAGGGTCTTGACCTCTTATACTACATATTACGTTTCTATTCTTTACAATTAATCACCAGTACCCAACATCTATGCTAGACAGGTCATATCTACTTTGACCCTATCCAAACATGCCACCTTCACAGCAGAAATGTCGGACCAGAAGAAGAAGAAGAAGGACAGGACCACGCCCTAAATCCTCCATCTTGTCCTCTCAAGTCCACACACCCAAAAATACATGCACCCCCAGTGATAAACTGATTACTATCTATTTCACACTTTGGTGACTTGTAACTCCTCCTGCAATGTAGGTAGTTTCTCCCATGAACTGAAGTCAAAGCCTGCATCTCCCTGGGCTCTGTGCCAAGGCTTAAAACCCCCCTGTACAGATCCCAGACCCCCATGTACACGTTCCAAACCCCCCTGCCCGGGTCGCAGACCCCTTTGACCAGGCCCCTGACCCTCCAGGGCGACCAGAGGGATGCCTTGGACTCCAACACTTGGGTAACTGGAGCTGCTTCCTTTTTGGTGGAACTTCCTCTTTGAGTCTTGCTGTTTTTGAATTCAGACACCTGCTGTGCCAAAGCAGCAGTAGGTTTTCTATCCCATCTCCTCATGTCTTCCCCAGAATCACACAGGAAGGACCACAGCTCAGCTCGTAGAGTGCCCCTTCTTTCCATATCTGGGGAACGTCTGCATTTGGTGCTAGAAACTCTGATCTGTACTGCCGAGATTTGGAGAAAGCCCTCCTTCATCTCTTCCCTGAGCTTCTTGTGGCTCCTCTATTGTGTCTTCTAATTTCTGCAGACGTGTTTCCACAGCTGCGATTCTTGCGTCTGTTGGACCATGCACAGCATCTGCATACGCTCAGAGCTTCTTTGCCATATCCTGCACAGTCTCCTCAGTGTCATCCTGCTTCACTATTGCTAAAGCAGAAGAGTATTCTTGTGGCCCAAGTCGCACAAGTTTTCACCACATCACGTGTGTACATTGTATCAAGTCTGGGTTCCTAATATTTAGGTCATCTGAGAAGGCAATCTCTGTCACTGCCATTTCTCTTAAGCGTTGAATCCCTTGTTCTATGGTCTTCCACTGGGTTTGCTGCATATAGAGGTCATCTGCACACAGATATCTTTGTGCCACACTTCCCAGGACCCGTTCCCAGAGACTGCAAGGGTAAGCCTCCCTCATAATTTCTTGGTCAATAACTGGATCATGTGACAGGGATCCCAAATGCCTCGCTTCAGTGCCGTCCAGAATTGTAGCCTCACCTGCAGCATCCCAAAGACGGACTAACCAACTAATTATAGCCTCATCAGGTCGTCGAGTTTAATCTTTTCTTAGGCCACAAGGTCCTTCAGGGAAAAGGACTCAATAGTGGCTCCTGATCTTGTGCCAGTCTGTGGGGCTTTTGATCTTGTGCTAGTTGGTTGGGGTCCTGCTCTTGTACCAGTTGATTTGCCTTCTGATCTTGTGTGAATTGGTTGGACTCCTGGTTTTGTGTCAGTTTGTTCAGCTTCTGATTGTGTATCAGTTGCTTTGGCTTCTGATTGGGTGCCAGTTGGTTCAGCTTTTGATTGTGTGTCAGGAGGCATTGAGGGTCCATCACCTGGATCACTGTCTACTGGTCGATCAGTTTTGCGTGTGTGCTTTTTTCTCTTCTTTCCCTCAGCGACTGTCAGTGTCTTAGGCTCAGTGTCTGGTTTAGCTGCTGCTTGAGTAGTTGGGGTGTTGGCTACAGTCTGAGGGGCTGGGGTAGCTGCTGATTTATCTCTCTGCTCCCCTGCCTCTATCTGCTGCCTTACAGTATCTAGCAGCGTGCGATAAGCATATGCCAGGGCCCAGCTTATTGCAATGAGCTTTTTCTCCTTAGAGTCATCATGGCAGTACTCCTCTAGATATTTCCCCACCTCATCTAGGTTCTGAATTTGTTCACGTGAAAATTCCCAAGCTGGGGGATCAGAAAATTTCTTCAAGGTTCGGCCCATTCTTTCCCATTCTCCACACTACTCAGGATTTTCCATGCCTGGGTCTACTTCTGGGTTTATTTCTGGGTCAGGGGTCCTATCAACCCCTCTAGACATCTCAGACCTCACTCTAGACAAGCTACAAACCATACAGAGGAAGCTTACCAAATGAAATACCAGGAAGGTGGTATCTTTAAAATTCAGGGGACACTGAACATTCTCAGAAAGTGATGTAACAGATTCAAAAGAGAAGAAGGAAAGGGAAGGCTGAAAAGCTTCATTCCCTACTCCTCCTCTAACAAACTGAGTACAATTACTAATAAATCCCCAAAACATGCTACTGGAACTAGGAAGCAGGGTAGGACGAAGAAACCACAAACCAAACATACCTGGCACAAACTCCAGTACCTTTATAAACTTCCTATAAATCATGATCACCAAGCCTAACAAAATAGCAATCTTAATTCATGCACCTCTAGTGTAAAAGCTATGGGCTAGAGACAACATTGGAGCTATTTCTGGATAAGAAAACAAACCTACGGACCAGAAAGGTATTAAAACTTCAAAAAAGCCTAGGGAACAGAAACACAAGAAGGACTCCATTCTTAGAGACATTATGAATTCAAGCAGCAACATGGCTACTGACTGTTTTATCCCCACACAAAGTACAACCAAAATGCAATCAATAATCAATACAAGTTTTTTCCACCCTCTCCAGCCCCATGTTTGGCACCAATAACAAAAGGTATTGTCTTGATTTAGGGCAAATTTGGGAGGAAACCTCCAAATAGGGTCTCTCTGGAAAGCAAACTCAAAAGGCCCCTCCCCCTAGTCGGTCCGGGAAAAGAACTTCCTTGGAGAAAAGTGGAAAAAACCTATTTATTTAACAACAATATGCCTACAAACATAAAGAATGAATAATATGAAACAATAAAACTTCTTGCTGCTCCGAACAGAGATGGTAAACCTGAGAAAAATCCTTGCCGTGGGTGGCTTAGCTCACTCAGTTCTTTATCAGTCCCAGTCCCTCTGGAGATCCAGGCCCGGTGGGCCGCAGGTGCAAGCCCTCAGTGCTTCTCTGAGGTTTTCAGTCCAGAGCAGATTCAAAGAGTCTCAAGAAAAAGGAAAAAAAAAAATAGTCCAGGGAACTTCTCTGCCCTAGCTAGCTAAAACTAACTAAAAGGCAAAAAAAAGATCTTTGTCACAGGCACCCGTCTGTGCTTCAGATGAACACCGTCTAGAGAGAGAAATGTGTAGGAGGAGAGCTGTTTTCAAAACAAACTTGGCGCTTCTTCTTTCTCTGCTTTGCTCTGAGCCAGTCTTAAAGGCACAGAACTCAATATACAGCACAGACAGAACAGACGATTGGGGATACAAGCATCATAAAGTCACTCTAGGACACTGGGTCGATGAGCTTTTTGGACGATGGGGGTTGACAGGATGGGTTTCATCTTTTCTTGAAAGGATTCTGTGGGTTGTTATCATCGTTTTTAATGTTCTACTTATGTTTCCTTGTTTGGTGAATTGTCTGCAGAAATCCATTGGGGAAGCCTTTTTAGTAAAACAAAACAGAGGAGTTGTGGAAGCCTTTGAGCCTATCAGGGGAATTTCCAGGGCAATGCACTGAAGGAATCTATCTTAGACTTCAAGAATGCCTCACCACTTAGGGTGAGAGAAAAAGGCTTCCCCCATGGTGCTCTGCAGCACTATGTTAATCTACCTCAGTTTTGCTTTTTCCATTGGCCCATTGGCCTTGCCCACCTCTGTTGTTCATGTCCTGCTTCTAGAGGGTTCTCCTTTCCCTGTTTCCCCATTGGTTTTTGTATCACTGATTGTCCACCCTCTTATTCTCTATTGGTTGTTGCCCTTTGCTCTGCCCTTGCACTGCCCCGTGCCCTCAGACCATTGGTCCCTGACCCCATACTTAACCCTGGACACTCCATTATCTTTGTCTTTTGTCCCTTGACCCCTTCAGCATGGGGCTGCAATAAACCCTGCTGGAACTCTATACAGAAGACCCTTCCTGTCTCATTCGCTGACTTATCTGTGGTGTGTGTGTGGACTTAAGTGTTTGTGTGCCTACCTGAGCGACTTCCTCAGAGATGCTTTCAGGAGGGTAGCAGCATGTCACCATCCATCTGCACTGCTAAAACTTGTCTATCAAATCTCTCTATTCTTGTACTGTTTACATATTTTCTTTACTGATTCTCATAGGACAAATCCCTTGTTATTGCAGGTGCATTTGTTTTTCAACCCAAGATTAGGTTGTTATGTTAACAAGTTTTCATACCAAGATTGTTTTCACATGGGAACGTGCAAATTGCTTAACTACACTTAGAAAAGATGACAGGCTAGCTGTTAATTTCAGAGAGCAAGCCTGATTTTGAGGCCTTTCTTTTAAAATTCTTCTGCCCATCATGACATATTACAAACTTCCATCAGGATATTGGCCTTGTTGGCCTTTCCCCTAATTCTTACCCATAGGCACTCAACCTTATTGTCATTAATCTCATGATGCCTTGGGAAGGCTGACCTGGAACAGAGACTGGACAGAGCTAGAGAATAAAGTAGATATTTATTGAAGGGCCTTTAAGGGTACACCTTGAGCAGGACAAGAGCCTGACCAGGGCTACACCCAAGGTGGACTAAAAATGGTCACAAAAATGGACAACCGCTCACGAGGTCTTACACTTCTATAAATTTTGGTTCATTTGCATATTGGGGCTTAATTGTCCAATTGCAGCTTTGGGTTGTGAAGTATCATCCTTCTTGCTTTCCTTCTTCAATCCACCACTGTTTATGCTTTTGGGCCTGAAACTTGTACTCGTTGTCCTTGGTCTTCATCAGAAAAGGGTTTTGTTTTGTCTACCTACTCTGTGAAGAGAGCTTACTAGCAGTTAATATGATGCTCAGAACTACACCCCTAGGCAGCACAGAATCTGAACAACATGAAAGCTAAAACTTAAGGCATCATTTAGTTCTACAGTGTCAAGAGCCTCCCTAATATAGAGCCACCTCTCCATGTTTCCTACCTTACATGTCTCTTCTGAAGAGCATGTAGCCATTCACTATAGCACTGCAGTCATGCGAGTCATCCCACTATGTTTCCATGATGGTGACTACGTCATAGCTTTCCTTCTGTACAATGGCTTCCACTTCCTCTTGTTTGTTACCCATGCTGTGTGCATTAGTGTACATGTACTTCAGCTGGGCTGCTGACTTCACCCCTGACTCTGGCTTAACACCCTTAGGCTCATCTCTGGAGAGCCTGGTCTTATCCCCTTCCCCCTTCAAACCTAGTTTAAAGCCCTCTCAATCAGCCCTGCCAACTCATGGGCTAGAATCCTTTTGCCCTTGCTACATAGATTAAGCTCATCTGACTCTAGCAGGCCTGGTATCGTAAAAACTGCCCCATGATCAAAAAAAAAAAAAAATCATGCTGATAGCACCACTCCTTAAGCCACTTGTTGATAACATGGGTTTTCCTGTTCCTTTCATCATTCATCCCTACTATGGAAGGAACTGAGCAGAACACCACCTGTGCTCCTGTCCCATCAACCAACTGACCCAGAGCCTTGAAGTCCTTTTTAATTACCCTGGTACCCTTCTTGTCAACCAACCTGCCAACCTGGACAATCAGCAGTGGATAATAATCAGAGGGCTGCATTAGTTCACAGAGTCTCCTGGTGATACCCCATACCTGTGCCCCAAGGAGGCAGCAGACTTCCCTATAGGATAGGTTTGGTCAACATACAGGCCCCTCAGTTCCCCTAAGAAGAGTGTCACCTACTACAACTACCCTTCTTTTATTCCTAATACCTGTGGTTGTAGAGACGGCCACGACACTCAGAGCGCTTCAGTAAAATTCCAGAAGGCTTGAAGCATCAGCTCCTTGTTATCTAGAAGTCTTTCATACCTTTTCTGTGTAGCCTCCCATGGGCAGCTCCACACAGATCTGGCTCTTCCTCAGCTCCACACAGCTCTAGCTCTTTCTCTCCTTCTTCTCTTTTCTGTAGTTCCAACTCGCTCCTTCCTGTCCCTAGCATGGCCACCTAACCCTTTCTGTCCCTTGCCCGACCTCCTGTCCCTTCCTCCTCACAGCACAGCCAGCAGACTCCAACTGTCTCTAACCACCTAACTCACTCTTTTATCACACCCATAGCTGTGAGGGCAAGGCTGTTCCCATTCTTGAGTAATTAACACAGCTGCAATATATCAGAGGCAAGATTGCCTTTAGCACTATCTGTCTCCCCACAAATACCTGAGGTTCTGATCTAATAGATGGAGTGCAATTGGGAGACCCTGAAGACAGATTTTTTTTCTCTAGTGTCATCTGCTTGTCCCTCTAGATCCAGGGCCTCGTACCTGTTCTGTAAGGGCATCTGGGAAGGTGATGGGGATCAGGAGGGGATTCTTTTACCTCCCCAAGCAGGAACCCATTTCCATTCCCCTCATCTGCTAGGTCTCCTTCTGCCTGATGTCAGTAAGGCCAGGGCTTCTCTGACTCATGCTGAGCTTCTCTCAGGGTTGGCAGGGTGTAACCCCAGTCTATTTCTCTTTCGCTCTCCCTAATGCTCCTTAGCCTTTCCACTTCTTTAAACTCAGCCACTAGACAGAGCAGATCATTCACCTGCTCACACAGCATGCAGGTGTCTTTTGCGCTGTCCTCTGGTACTAACACTAGGCTCAGACACTCCCTGCAGCCATTGACCTGGATAGCTGTGTGCTTCTTTGGGGGTTCTGTTTGTATTAGCACACTTGCTGGCAGCAGCAACAATGGCTTTAGACTGTAAACCATTGCTGGATCTAGTCAAGTTGAGGGGGAAAAAAAGCAAACAAGAAAAAAACCCCAAACCAACAAAAAACTCCAGCCAAAACACCACACCTACCTAACACATAGCCCACCAACTGGAGCCAGGAGGGAGTTGTGCCCTTCCTGCTTTAGCTGCCATGCAAACTGCCGTACCACACTCCCTAGAACCATTTACATCTCCTGCAAATGGTCCTGTGACCACACCTTGCTCCCCTGAATTGCTGGAAAGATGGCAGGAGCTGCTTGATCAGCTCTTTTAAATCACCTAAAAAGGGTCCTATAACTGCCCCTTGCTTGTCTGAATCCTTCCCAAACTGCTGCAGCATGGGTCACTCTCCTATGGGGTGCAGTCCTTCAAGGACAGGCTGCTCTGGTGCGGGCTTCTTTCCATGGGCTGTGGATGTATCCCTGCATCCCCACGGACCTCCATGGCCTGCAGGAGGACAACTTGCTTCACCATGTATATTGGGTCTGACCAAGGTAAAGTTCATCACTTTGGGCAATGTGCCAGGCCATCAAATCCACAGAAGTATAAAGCTTTAGTAGATACTGGTGCACAGTGTACACTGATGCCACCAAGGCACATGAGTGCAGAACCCATCTGGATCTCTGGAGTGACAGAGGGAAGATCCCTTCATTGTAAGATTGCTGCAGGTAGAAGACCAACAAGTACCAATTGCTACCAGGACAGTGCACTGGCGGCAGTATCGCACAAACTGAGACACTAACTCCTCTCCATGAACTAATTTGTTGACTGTAGATCCAAGGAGTAATCAGTAGAACCCGCTCACCCTCAACAGCCCCATATGGCCAGTGTGGAAGTCAAATGAGGAATGCAGGCTGACAGTAGACTATCAGGGCCTGAAGTCACACCACCTATAAGTGCTGCTGTACCAGACATGTTGGAACTCCATTATGAGCTGGAGTCAAAAGCAGCCAAATGGTTTGCCACAACTGACATCGCTAATGCATTTTTCTCAGTCCCTCTGGCGGCAGAGTGCAGACCACAATTTGCTTTCACCTGGAGGGGTGTCCAATACTCCTGGAACTGACTGCCCCAGGGGTGAAAACACAGCCCCACAATCTGCCATGGCCCAATCCAGACTGCCCTGGAACAGGGCGGAGCTCCAGAACACCTACAATATATTGATGATATCATTGTGTGGGACAGTAGAGCAGAAGTTTTTGACAAAGGAAAGAAAATAATCCAAATTCTTCTGAAAGCTGGTCTAGCCATAAAACAAAGTAAGGTAAAGAGACCTGCACAGGAGATCCAGTTCTTGGGAATAAAATAGCAGGATGGATGCGGTCATGTGCCTACAGAGGTGGTTGACAAAATTGCAACTATGTCTCCACCAGCTAATAAGAAGGAAACACAATCTTTCCTGGGCCTTGTGGGATTCTGGAGAATGCACATTCCAGGTTATAGTCAGCTTGTGGGCTCCCTCTATCGAGTGACCCAGCAGAAGAACCACTTCAAGTGGGGCCCTGAGCAACAACAGGCCTTTGAGCAGATCAAACAGGAAATAGCTTGTGCGGTAGCTCTTGGGCCTGTTTGGACAGGACCAGCTGTGCAAAATATACTCTCCACTGCATCTGGGGAGCAGGGCTTCACCTGGACTCTCTGGCAAAGGACCACAGAAGAAACTCGAGGTCCACCATTAGGGTTCTGTAGTTGGAGTTATCGAGGATCAGAAGCCCACAATACTCCAACTGAAAAAGAGATACTAGCAGCTTATGAGGGGGTTCAACCCACCTCAGAAGTTGTTGGGACAGAAGCATGTCTCCTCTTGCCACCACAATTGCCCGTCCTACACTGGATGTTTAAAGGAAACATTCCCTCAACACATCATGCAACCAGCTCTACACAGAGTAAGTGGGTAGCATTAATTACACAATGAGCCTGAATGGGAAAACCCAATTTCCCAGGAATCCTAGAAGAGAATTTGGATTGGCCAGAAGCCAGAGATTTTGGAGCACTGCCTGAGAAGGTGACTCATGCCCAAGAAGCACCACCATATAACAAGTTACCAGAAAATGAAGGAAGCTATGCTTTATTTACTGATGGATCCTGCCAAGTAATAGGAAACCATCAGAGGTGGAAAGCTGCTCTGTGGAGTCCCACACAACAAATCATTTAGGCTGCTGAAGGGGAAGGTGAATCAAGCCAATTTGCAGAGGTGAAAGCCATTCAACTAACCCTAGAGATTGCTGAGTGAGAAAAGTGACCCATACTTTATACCAACTCCTGGATGGTGGCTAATGCCCTATGGGGATGGCTGCAGCAGTGGAAGAAAAGCAATTGGCAGTGCAGGGGTAATCCCATCTGGGTTGCTACATTGTGTCAGGACATTGCTGCAAGACTAGAAAACATGACTGAAAGTACATCATGTAGATGCTCACATGCCCAGAAGTCGTGCCACTGAGGAGCATCAAAACAATGAACAGGTAGATGAGGCTACCAAATTTGGAGTAGCTCAAGTGGACCTAGATTGGGAAAGAAAGACTGAGCTATTTATAGCCTGATAGGCCCACGAAACATCAGGGCATCTAGGGGGGGATGCAACATACAGATGGGCTCGTGATCGAGGGATGGACCTGACCATGCAGGCTATCTCACAGGTGTGAAACATATGCTGTCATCAAGCG
Source organism: Prinia subflava (assembly GCF_021018805.1). Classification (NCBI taxonomy): domain Eukaryota; kingdom Metazoa; phylum Chordata; class Aves; order Passeriformes; family Cisticolidae; genus Prinia; species Prinia subflava. Next base: position 2,723,827 of record NW_026960608.1, read on the forward strand.
AAACACACGAGTGAAGCCTGTTTGGAGTGGAGAGTGGTGGCTGGGTTTCCAGTACAGTGAAGCTTGGCAAACTGATTATATTGGGCCATTGCCACAAACACGCCAAGGCAAGAGTTATATCCTCACCATGGTAGAGTTCACAACTGGCTGGCTAGAAACGTACCCAGTAAACCATGCCACTGCCTGGAACATGATTTCAGATCTTGAAAGACACATTTTGGGGTGACATGGAACCCCAGATAGAATTGAGTCAGATAATGGGACTCATTTTCAAAAAAATCCTTTAAACTCCTGGGCAAAGAACCATGGCATTAAGTGGATATATCACATTCCCTATTATCCACAGGCCTCTGGGAAGACTGAAAGATATAATGGGCTGCTAAAAACTGTGCTAAGGGCATTAGGTAATGGGTAATGGAAGCCCTGGGATGTGAAGTTGGCAGAACCCACTTGGCTAGTCAATACTAGGGGATCTGCTCACCGCCCTGGTCCTGACCAGTCGAAGCCCTTAGACACTGTGGAAGGAGATAAGGTCCCTGCATAGGGAAGTGGCTGGGGAAGTCAGAGTGGATTGCTTCTCCCATGGGAAAAGGCAGACTCATTTGTGGGATTGTCTTTGCCCAAGGACCTGGATGTACTTGGTGGGTGATGCAGGAGGATGGGGAGACCCGGTGTGTACCTGTCTTAAGTTGCAATGCAATATATAACCAAAAGTATGTATTCCATTACCATCTGTTAAAACCAGGTGAGGCAATATTCTTTATCTCTTCCACCACTCATCCTCCCTCCAGGGGTATATCTTCTGTTAATAGGCCATTGAGTCTCACTGCATGACTGATAAAATTACATCATCCCATTGTGAGATGCTCCACCCAAAGAAAAGAGCCCAGCATTCCTACCTAAATAAAAATCTAAGAGTCAGAACACCAGGGCAATCTGTTTCCACTAGATTCCCAGAAGAAGACCGGACCCATCTCACCACCACTGGACCTTCAGAAGAAAACACCCTTCTACAAGATCATTGCTTCAACAGAACCACATCTCTCACTCCAGGAAGACTGCAGCCACAATTTAATTAAACTGCTACCAACACCCTGACCAACAAAGTGTCAAGTTATATTCCAACTCTGTCAGTGTGTTTTTGTTTGTTTGTTTGTTTTCATGCTACTGCATTTTTGTTTTTGTTTTCCTAGTAAAGAGCTGTTATTCCTATTCCCATATCTTTGCCTGAAAGCCCCTTAATTTCAAAATTACAATAATTCGGAGGCAGGGGGTTTACATCTTCAAGAGGGGCTCCTGCCTTCCGTAGCAGACACCTCTCTTTCCAAACAAACAAACAAACAAACAAACAAAAAAGTGGGGCCCAAGGGCATTGAGAGAAAAAGGGTGAAAAAAAGAATAATAGTTCTTGAGTACTGTGGTTTTACGTTTGCCAATTTTGGTTTCTCGGCTAATGCACTATTTGTAGTGGTTTAAGTGTCTACCAGAATCACCCACTCTTTCTTTATTGTGAGATAGGATTAGAAGAAAAATAAAAGCAGGCTCAAACTTAAAGGGTATAAAGACAGATTTATTAACACACACTAAAAGAAAAGAATGAGAATTAAAATGAAAATTTCGAAGCACTTTTCCCTCCCCACAAACTGTTCACTTTACCACTGACAACACAAAGAGACAAAACCCGTGATTTACAGTCAGTTTCACTACTTAAAATAATCTTTCATCAGTTCTTAGGGAGAGGAGTCTCTCTTAGAACTCCCATAGAAAAATTGCTACAAGAAAACAGTCTCCTGGTGCATCCCATGTCACAAATTTGCAGCCGCCTAGGGGAAATTCTGCAAACCATGAAGTCCCTCCCATCAGCAGTTTTTCCCACAACTGCATATCAGTCATGTACGCTTTGGGGTGTCATTTTAAAGATACAACAACTCCAAAGCAAAGGATTTGCTTCATCTCGTGGAACAGAGATCTCTTTTCTTTTTTCCTAGGGGTAGAGTCTTTATTCTTCATCCAATCTCTCTCTGTTTAAGCTTTTCACGGGATCACAGCTTCTCATAAGATCAATATTCACTTCGTCTATCACAAATATTTTTGCTCAAATCTACAATCTGAATAATCATCTCCTCAATTTATATTGTCCACAGTTTAAAGGGATATTCTAATATATTATAGCTTATTACTATGGCTCATAAAAGACTTTCAGCCTCAGACTAGGCAACTCTTCCATCCTTTCTCCCAAGTAGTCTTAAGTAGTCTTTCACTCTCTCTTCACTGCCTTTAGTCTCATGCTGAATCTCTCTAAGTTTCAATCACTCTGTCATTTCTTACTCAGAGAAAGGTCAATGCTCCGCAAGTTTTATCTGTGCAAATAAAGAGTTAATATCTTGCCCAGGGCTTGCGGTGGTCATGTGATCTCTGCCAGGCGGCAGCCACTAGAATTTCAAAGCTGCAGAGATGGGGGAGGACTCAGGAATGGTGGCCAGGATTTTAGCAGCCAGGCTGGTGGATGTCTCCCCCTCTGCCCCTTGGTCTCATCTGGGGTGGCCCAGCCTGGGCTCAAGGCTGCTCCCGAGGGCCCGGGGGAACATCTCCCTTGGCCCAGGCCAATGGCGCAGGGAGCCAGGCTGGCTTACCTCTTCTGAGGCTGGAAGAAAAAGGGCCATTTCCTGGGATTCCTCCAAATTTAACCCTGTGTATATTCACAGACATATCATCTCTCTAGTGGCTGTATTAGCTGTCAATTTTCATACCTAGTCACTGATTGGTTCTTGAACTTCCCAAACTACCACACTGAGTGACCTAATTTTTTGTGTGCTGGATATAGAAACCTCATTAGGCAGCATCATGTAGTCTAGCTTACCCTGGTTCGGGTGGCACGTGGTCGTGGCTATATTTCTCCCATTTGCTGACCCTTACCTAAACATAAGTCCTATAACTAAGGCTACTGTGGCTGTTTTGCAGTTTGCTTTATGGGCTAATAAGGTGAAGAATTCATAGATTTTTAACTTCCTCTGGAAGGCAGGCACATGGATTCAGAGCTATCACACACTAACTGTATGTTTTTAGAGTTACTTTAATAATGGTACCTACTGAGATAAAATGACACTGGGAAAATTTTTTCCCACCCCTTAACCCAGTTCTTTGAGTCTACCCCACCAGTTTTCAAAAGGTTCAAATCTTCTCTGAATGCTAATGATATCATATAGCGGCCGGTGTTGCTAATACACCCGTTCTTTTTAGCATTCAGAGATAAGGAGAGATTGACCTGGATAACCACCCTGATACTTACCCCAGAGACTAGGGATGCTGCCCCAGAGCCTGACCCTGCCCCACTGCCCACGTCAGAAATGAACCACCCAGATTGGGTGGGAGTTCTGGTAAAGGAGATACGCAAGATGGGCCAGATGCTAAAAGAATACATTTCCCCAGCTGGTGGGAAACCCTTCCCATTGCCTCCAAGAGAGAGTCTGATGGTGCAGCAGTAGAATCCACAGATGTTACAACCATCCAATTTCCAGCGGAATCGCAAGGGCAGTCACAGCCAGTAGCAGTCGCCCCTGTGGAAGCAAATAAGTCTAAGATGAAATCTGAGCACCCAGGTAATAAGGATAAGAAAGGAGGGCCCTCACAACCTGCAGGGGAGCCAGAAGTTGAGATCATCACCAAGTCCTTGTTGTATGAAAGTCTCTGTATGTCACAATCCGTTTAATGGTCGTGATGGTTTGTTTTGATTTCAAAGTGCAAAAAGAGGCAAAGAGAACTCAGTTTTGACCAAAAATCAATGTATCTTTTATTGATACCCACAAACAATGTGCGATAGAGGAAAAAGGAGAGAAAGAGAAAGGAGAAAAAGAGAAAAAGAGGGGGTTATAGCTACCAATGGGAGACGCGAGTCCTCATTACGCTGAGCCAATAGACCACCTTCAAAGTCCTCGTGGCACTCGCTAATAGATCCATCTTCTCCATTGGGGAGATCTCAAAGGTTCTTTTTCGGGGGAGCTTATTATAGTCCATTTCGAAGTGGGGGGCAGCAAGCCAGGAAAAAGGGGGGTGGGAGTTCTTGTGAGCAGTGTGGTCTTGCTCTGTTGAGGGAACAGGTACAGGTACAGCACAGCTAGTTCAGAGCAAACACAGCCCAGGCACCCATGACAGATCCATTGTTCTTTCCATGGACCAGTGAGCACACCTGCAGGACTTTGGCTATGGTCTCAGCTCCCTTTCCCCCTCGTCCTTCTGTGGCGATTGGGAGGCAAACGAAGGGTCTTTGGACTGACCCTCACACCCTAATCTGCAAAAAGATATTGTACGATGAGGGTGTGAGGCTTATACAGCCTAGTTACTTCAGGTCTGAGACCTTATAAGTACAGGCATGCAACTAGATAGTAGTGAAGCAAAGAATTTAAGACCTTTGACCCAGGAGTCAGGTGTGAATCAGGTATTCGTAAGGGACCCAAGGCCCCTTTCCCTCTGGGAGCAGCTTTTAATGAGTGTAAGAGAGAAGTTTGTCCACAGAGAGAAAATACAGGAATACCATCATAGAATGTGCTGGAAAACTCTTAAGGAAAAGATTCAACAGATTAAAAAAGTGGCAGTATTAGAGACAGTCCTTGAGAGGGATGGACAGCATAATAATGACCTTGACAAAGTCAAGTGCACAGGGCAAATGTTGTAGAATCTAGCAAATCTAGGCCCATCTCAATACACCAGCTTCATTGCAACAATTAATGCTGATAACAACTGAGAGACAGTGAGTTCTGTTGCTAACAAGCTTAGAAATTATGAGAATATGATCAATTGCCCAATACAAGCTCATGTCTCTGCTGTAGTTAAAGAACTCAGAGGAGATAAGGGAGGTGATGGAAAAGATGAAAAAGATCAGTGCAGCACCAGTGCGAGTCACAAGCCCCAAAGTCAGAGCCCAACTTCCCCTAGCTAAAGAAAGAGGGTACACCCCATGAGCTGACCTGTAGTTCTTTCTGCATAACCATAAAAAAGACATGAAAAAGTAGGATAAGAAACTCATATCTGTCCTGGCAAGGCAGGTGCGTCAACTCAAAAAGAGAAACGCTAACCAAGAAAGCTCCACTAAAATAAAAGTAGCCTCAGCTTCCCATGACCAAGCTGCCAGGTATTACAGAAATGAAAATGCTCTGTCAGATCCCCTTGAAGAAACCTCCAGTATGTATGCCCAAGAAGGAAATAATAACCAGGGCTAAAAGAACCCTGCCTCTAGCCAGGAAGAAACATGGGAAAACCGGGTCTTTTAGACAATGTAGATCTGATAGCCTGGCACATCAGAGCCACAAAAATATGAAGCTTTAGTTGATACTGGTGCGCAGTGTACCCCAATACCATCGAGATGTGGGAGTAGAACCTGTTTCCATTGATGGTGGGACAGGGGGATCGCAGCAATTAACCTTGTTAAAAGCCAAAGTGAGCCTCACTAAGAAAAAGTGGCAGAAGCATCCTATTGTGACTGGCTCAGAGGCCCCATGTATTTTGGGCATAGACTTCCTCCAAAACGGCTATTGCAAAGACACAAAAAGACTCAGGCTTTTGAAATAGTTGCTATAAAGGCAGAAGGCATTAAGCAATTAAACACCTTCCCAAAACTATCAGAAAACCCATCTGTATTAGGACTCCTGAAGGTGAAAGAGCAACGAGTACCAATTGACACCTCAAGAGTACATCACCAGCAGTATTAAATCAAAATGACATGATCCCCATCCACAAGATAATCCGTGAGCTAGAGAGACAAACAGTAGTCAGTAAAGCCCACTCACCCTTCAACAGCCCCATTTGGCCTGTGCGCAAGTCTAACAGAAAATAGAGATTAACTGTAGACTACTGTGGCTTGGATGAAGTGACTCCACCACTGAGTGCTGCTGTGCCAGACATGCTGAAACTACAGTATGAACTAAAGTCCAAGGCAGCAAAGTAATATGCCACTATTAACATTGCTAACATGTTTTTCTCCATTCCTCTGGCTGCAGAATGCAGGCCTCAGTTTGCTTTCACCTGATGGGGTGGGCAGTACACCTAGAACCAACTGCCCCAAGGGTGGAAACACAGCCCCACCATCTGCCACAGACTAATCCAAGCTGCACTAGAAAAAGGTAAAGCTCCAAAACATCTGCAATACATCAATGACATAATTGTGTGAGAGAACATGGCAATAGAAATATTTAAGAAAAAAGAGAAAATCATCCAGATTCTCCTGGAAGCTGGCTTGGCCATCAAAAAGACCAAAGTCAAGAGACCTACCCAAGAAATCCAGTTCTCGGGGATAAAGTAGTAAGATAGTCAGCGTCAGACTCCCACTAAAGTCATCAATAAGATTACGGCAATGTCTCCACCAACCAACAAGAAAAAAATGCAAGCTTTCCTAGGCACCATAAGTTTTTAGATGTACATTCCCAAATACAGCCAAATCGTGAACCCTCTCTACCTATTACCCACAAAAAGAACGATTTCCACTAAGGCCCTAAACAGTAACAAGCCTTTGCCCAGATCAAACAGAAAACTTCTCATGCAGTAGCCCTTAGCCCAGTCAAGACCAGACCAAAAGTAAGGAATGTGCTTTATTCTGCAGCCAAAAAAAAAAGTTTGCCCTGGAGCCTTTAACAGAAAATGCCTGGGGAGACTCGAGGCCGACCACTGTAGCAGGAACAGGATAACTTAGATCATAAGGCAGAGCTATCCACAGCTGGGCCTCAGACCAGGCCTCAGGCCGGGGCCTAGTAGGCCTAGTACGTCCAGCATACGTAGTACCAGATAAGGTTATCTGGTACTGGGAACGTGTTAAGGTAGGGGTGTTACTAGCATGGAACAGTTACTGGGAAGACACGGTGGCTACCTTAAACTGCAATAGCTTACATACTTCTGCATTCTCACTGCCTATCAGAATGCACCTGTTCTTGTAAACTATTCTGTCTGTATTTAACCTGCCATCTCAAGGAATAAAGGGAAGAACGTGTGATATACCCACATTGGGTCAGACCCCGTTCTTTAGTCCCCGATCTTTAACTGTTCCCAGCCTTTAGACCACTAAGATTCTAGAGCCAGTTACAAAGGGTCCAAAGCTGTGGATGCATGGCTGGAAAAGCAGGGACATGTGCACAATCCTGCTCTTAGCTTAAGGGATGAGTAGAAGATGAAGCGTCCTTGAACCATTCCTTAGATGGGATAAGGAGGAAGTAAAGCTTGGAACAATAGCTGTAACAGGATGCTAGACAGGATGCATTGACCATAAGTTAGGGAAGATTTGCAGCATTAAGCCTCTTGGACAGAGCTTCTGAACCAATTATGTATACTGCAAGGACGCGTGAACACGATGGTTTAACCAATGATGTTCAGAGTTAGGTGCATGATATGCTTAGCACAGTATAAATGTAGGTCAAATAGCTGAATAAACGAGCAAGATTTTTAACTCATATTGAGTGTTGTCTTGACTCTGGCTGGTTCCCCGGCCAACACAAAGCCAAATACACTCCCACAGACAAGGAAATTTTGGCTGCCTACAAAGAAATTCAAGCTGTCTCAAAAGTAATTAACACAAAAGCACAACTCCTCCTGGCACCCTGACTACAGTGCTAAAGTAGATGTTTAAATAAAAAGTTCCCTCTACCCACCATGCCACTGACACCACATAAAGCAAATAGACTACCCTCATCACATAGCGTGCCGGTATTAGAATCCCAAATCACCCTGGAATTTTAAAAATAATTACAAACTAGCCAGAAAGTAAAAACTTTAGTCTCAAAGATGAAAAAGAGCAGAAACAAGTAACATGAGCTAAAAAAGCTCCACCATATAACCAACTATCAGCAAAAAAACCACAATACACTCTTTTCACTAATAGTTCCTGTCACATCTTAAAAATGAACCGAAAGTAAAAAGCAACTGTATAGAGCCCCATACAACAAGTCCCAAAAGCTACTGAAATAAAAAAAGATCAAGTCAACTTGCTGAACTCACAGCTGTTCAGCTAACCTTAAACATTGCTAAAAGAGAGAAGTGGCCAAAGCTATACCTTTATACCGATTTGTAAATAGTAGCTAATGCTCTGTAAAGTTAGCTAGAAAAGTAAAAAAAAAAAAAAGCCAATTGGCAGCTTAAAAAAAACCTAACTATCTAGGCTGTTAATAAGTAAAAAGACATTGCCACTCAAGCAGAAAAGCTACCTGTAAAAGTCTGTCGTGTAGATGCCCATGTCCCCAAGAGTCACGCTAATAAAGGGCACTAAAACAAGCAAGTAAATCAAGCTGCAAAAATAAAAGTGGCAAAAATAGACTTAAATTAGCAACACATGAGAAAGTTATTCCTGGCTCGATAAGCCCATGATGCCTCAGGTCATCAAGGCAAAAATGCTACCTATAAGTAGAGCATGAGACCAAAAAGTAAATCTAACCATAAACAGTATTTCTCAAATTATCCATAACTGTAAAATATGTGCTGCAATCAAGCAAACCAAGCAAGTAAAGCTCCTATAGTATAGTAAGCAGTAGTTCAAATATAAGTATAGGGAGGCCTGGCAGATTAACTACATCACCCTTCTCCAAACCTGCCAAGGCAAATGCTATGTACTGACCATAGTAAAAGCCACCACTTGATAGTTAAAGACTTACCCTGTACCTCACGCTTCTGCTCAAAACACCATCTTAAGCCTAAAAACACAAGTCCTGTGGAGACATGGCACCCCTAAGTGAATCAAGTCAGACAAGACCCATTTCAAAAACAAAAATTTAATTAAATTTAATTAAACTGCTACCAACACCCTGACCAACAAAGTGTCAAGTTATATTCCAACTCTGTCAGTGTGTTTTTGTTTGTTTGTTTGTTTTCATGCTACTGCATTTTTGTTTTTGTTTTCCTAGTAAAGAGCTGTTATTCCTATTCCCATATCTTTGCCTGAAAGCCCCTTAATTTCAAAATTATAATCATTCAGAAAGAGAAAGTTTACATCTTCAAGAGAGGCTCCTGCCTTCCGTAGCAGACATCTGTCTTTCCAAACCAAAACAGTACCTCAAGGAGATTTAACCTTGGAGTAAGAATAACCTATAGTGTAAGTGGTATGTTACAGAAGATAAAGTAGCAGGAGGGACATGAACTGACAAAGAATGAATTTTGCGAGGAGCACAGAGAATGTGATGATGAACAGGGATGGTGTCAGTGCCCAACTGTCAGCCATCAAGTGTACTATCTCTCCTGTCCTGACCCCACATCCTGCTGGAAGGGACACCACCTGAAGGGACGTGAAAGGACAGGTGATAGTAGTTAATAAAATGTATGGTTGTTGTAGGATTGTTGTTAAGGATTGGTTGTTAAGGATTGGTTGTTAAGGATTCTAGTAATGAAAGTATATAGATTATATGGGATCTGAGCATTGTATAGAATAAGGGGTGGAGATTGTATTGGGTTTGACTGAGGTAAAGTTCACAGCCCTTACTGTGCTCTATTTTGCATTGGTAGCTGGACAGGTGTTGATAACAGACCAGTGTTTTGGCAACTGCCAAATGCTGTCCCTCTGACATTCCTTCCCCCATCAAAGGGCATGGGAGTGGACAAGATCATGGGAGGGGACACAACCGGGCCAGCTGACTCAAATTAGCCAAAGGGATATTCCATACCATATGATGTCAGCTCAGATATTTAAGCTAAGGAAGAGAGGAGGAAGGGGGGCATTCGTGAGTCTTCAGTGTTTGCCTTCCAGAGGAACCATTACGCGTACTGAAGCCCTGCTTCCCAGGAAGTGTCTGAACATCGCTGCTGATGGGAAGTAGACTGACTTTTTTTCCTATTTAGCCCATGCACATGCAGATCTCTGCTTATTTCTTTCTTTTACTGTAATAAAACTGCCTTATCTCACCCTGCTGGTTTTGGAGGAGGCAGCCTCCTTTTTATCTTAATTTCTCAGCTGCATTTCCCTCTCTCTTTCCCCATTGCCTGAAGTACTTGAGAGGTACAGACTCCCTGAAACACCTAATACCTAAGACCCCCTTCTAATGTATCACCTCCCCCCCTTTGTCTTTTCCTTGTGTCAATTAGTGGAATTCCTTATGGAATTTATGGTTCTTCCCGTTGTTTCTTTCATCTCTCAGTAGTTAATTTTATTTATCAGCAGACCTACAGTTTGTTTGTAAAGACAAATCTCTCATTCCATTTATCAATCAGTGGAATCCTTCCCATTGTTTCTTTTATATCTCAGTATCTAGCTTTATTTACCAGCAGATCCACAGTTTGTATGTAAAGACAGGTCCCTCATTCATTTTAAATATATTATCACAAAGGTGTTACCATCTTTTCCAATTTGCCTAGCCTTGACCAGTGGCATGACTGTCTTTGAAGTTGCCAAGGCTTGGCTCTGCAGGACATGGAAGAAGCTTCTAGTAGCTTCTCAGAGAAGCTGCCCCTGTAGCTCCCTGCTCCCAAAGCTTGTCCATGCAAACCCAATGCAACAGCATTTTAAAAGAGGTCCTTTGCAAATGGACTTTGTAAATGGTTGGAAGCGATGATTGTAAGGGTCTTTTTAAACCTAAATGATTCTGTGATTCCTTGCACATTTCTATTTTCATGGATCAAAAAAACCCAAGCCTGATGGCAGACTGTCCCCTCCCCTGCCTGAGCAAGGCCCCTCCCTTCAGCCTTGCCTTGCCCCTCCTTACTGTTGAGGAATACATTCAGTGCAGGTAACTCGGTGTGCCACTGCACTGCAAGCTACAGGTTGATCTCTGGGTGGCAGGAACACCAGGCAAAAGCCTCTGAACTGCCGACACCTTCCAGAACAAAGGGCACAGGGACCTGTGGCACAGCCAGGGGTCTGGAAACTCAGAAACACAGCAGGAGCCAAGAACTCAGTAGGAAAACTCCAGACTATCTCGTCCTTAGACTGTGAGGGTATAAAAGCCCAGAGATTCCTTGGTTCAGAGTCCCTCCTTGGAGGCACCGGCTTGGGCTGCTTCTGTGTTACTGTGCCATGAATAAATTGCTTTATGGACTGAGACATCTGAGACTGCTCCAGGAAACCTGGGGTCAAGCTGGTAAGGAAACCTTGTCTGACTGAGTGTGGGGTGTGCAGAAGTCAAGTGGGCATCCATTGACTCACTGGAGCCACCGTCTGCGAAGAGACTTCTGGCTGAGCATTTAAAGTCTCATGTTAGTGTGACAGCCAGAGCAACTCCTAAATGGACAGACAGGTAAGTTTCCTTAACACTCACCCCTAGACCCTTGCCTTGGTGCCTCATGGGGGAAGTGTGGTGAATGCTTCTGGCTTGGGAGGGTGGGGAAGTGATGGGGCCAGGTGATGCACTGCGGGCATCGGGGCCAGGCCTGTGTGCTGCACATTGTCTGACAGAGCCTTTCAAAATCACCTTAACAGCCTACAGCGGTCCTTCCTTGGACTAATTGTTGCCAGAGCTGTTTGGCTTTGCGAAAAATATTGAGGTAGTAGGTCAGCACCTTCCCTGTGAAACACCTACCTGGTGATGACCCCAGTCCCTTTACAGCTCTTGGTCAGTCCTGATACCAAAAGGGTTAATTATTACTGTGCCTGTGAAACTTTTACCAGAGAAACAAGGCATGCAAACATTGCTTCTCCAGCAAAGACGGTTTGAAGATAAGACATCTGGCTCAAGAATGCAGCAATAGATGAAACAAAGGACTGAATCTGGGAACTTGGGGTGGGATTTATGGTAATGGGTAAATTATAATATGCATGTAACAACTGTATATAAGCAACACACTTGTAGACCCACATGTCTGTGTAGGGTTAGAAGTATACTTTGTGCACTTCAAGCCTGAATAAATGATGCCCTCTTTAACACCACTTTAGTGTTAAGGAGTCTTATTCATCTTTTTCCAATATTTTGGACATTTGGTGGCAGTAACTGACCACCCAGATGGGACCTCAGCCTTAAGCCTTGGCAAATAGATCCCCAGCTGGCTCTTCAATCAACCTCAGCTATTTTACTATTGTCAGTTAGTTAGAAAAATAAAGACAATAGTTATTATTTCACAACTACAATTACTTCTGCAAAAGTTAGTGTTATAATACATGGTACATAGCCTCTATTTTAATATTATGCAAAAGCCTAAACTATAAAAAAAATATTATATATATATATTTATCACACTAGGATATACAGTCTACACAGGGATTAGGGTGTTAACCACAAAAGGCTGACATATTATACTATACCAAAAGCAGTTAAAAAGGAATTACAAATTGTACTATATCAAAATAATTTATGAAAGCTAATAATAGCAAAAGACAATAACTACATAGTTATTTATAACACTGATAAGAGGTATGCACGAAAACAACCCTGCTTTCCCCTCCACCTTCTCTCTCTTCCCAGGGATGCCATTAACCCCTGGGGTGGCTCAGGACTTGCATCGGAGCACCCTCTGAAGCCGTGGGGGAGTCACTGCAGCCCCTCTGCCTCGACACGAGCAAACAATGTCCCCTGCTGGTTGTGATTGTAACTACACCAAAAGGGAAAGTGCTTGACAAGCGGGAAAAAGGCTGTTATTGGGTTTTCTGGTTTGCTGTTGTTGTTTGTTTGTCCTTATATATGTGTGTGTATATATATTCCAGTAAAGAACTGTTGTTCCTTTTCCCATATTATAATTTCAAAGTTACAATAATTTGGAGGGAGGAAGTCATCTTTTCTATTCCAGGAAGGTTCCCACCTTCCTTAGCAGACACCCGCCTTTTAAACCAGGACACTTTGTTACAAATCTAAGTGTTGAAGTGTGAGTGAGTTTGCTGAGGTTTTGGAGTATTATTCATCTTGCTTTACTTTTGTGTATGCAGTTGTAATCATGTTTGTGGGTATGTGCTGCTTTTGCATTGATTGACATTTAGTGAGGAGGGAAGAAGCCCCACATGGAAATGATTTTTCTACGAGAAGCTGCTAACAGTTTCGTCCCTGCCTCACAAAACCAATCAGTGACTAGGTTTGAATATTGATACCTTGTTAAACCACTAGAAAGCTGAACATGCCTCTGCAAACACATGTTAAAAATCAAACAAAGCCCGGGAAAAGCTTTCTTCCTTTCAGATCTTGAACAGATAATAGGGTGCCAGTGGGGCCAGCCCCGCTCCGCTGCATGGCCTGTGGGCCTGGCTGGGCCGAGCCAGGTGGGGCCCTGCCTCTGCTGCAGCACTGGCTGGGCTCCCCTCCCCCCCTTCCAGTGTGGCCAGACCAGCCCGTGCCTTGGCTGAAATTCTACCGGTGCTGAGTTTCACCAGAAACCACAGGGCATGGGGAGGGGAAGCCATCAGCCAGCAGCTAAAATTGAACAAAGCAGGGGCTGGAGACCAGCTATGCTTCCAGAGAGGCTGCCACCATTCTGGAGGGGCCCCCTGAGATCCTGGCACAGCCCCAGGGCGGCCTGAATCTATCACCGGGACTGCTTACACCATCATGGACACTGCAGGCCCCAGGTGAGATATTAACTCTTCCATTGCACAGATGAAACTTGCAGAGCATTGATCCTCTCTTGAGTGAGAGAAAAGGACAGAGTGAAGACACGTAGAGAAACAACATGAAGACACCAAGGTCAGTGAAGGAATTAAGTCCCAGATGTGAGGAGAATGAGGAGATGCCTTAGTCTTAGGCTGAAATTCTTTTGCAAGACCATGGTGACTGACTGTGATGCAGTAGAAATATCCCTGTAATTAATGAAAAAAGTATGGGAGGATGGAGTGTTCAAATTGCAGACATGAGCAAAGGCATTAGTGTTGAAGCACGTAAATGTTGATGCAGTTGTGATCTCATGAGAAACTTGAACAAAGATGATGAGAGTGATGAAGACCCTTTTCCCCCAGGGAAAGAAGATGACCTCTCTTCCCAGAGATGAAGATGATTTCAGAGATAGATGAAGAGAACCTTTGGTTTTGAATAGCACATCCTTAAAATAGGACCCCATGAGTTTGACATAGCCCATGAACACAGCTGTGGGAAGGCTGCCTGAGATGAGAGGGACTTGAATGCAGATTTCCAGGCAGCTGCTATTTGTGAGAATTAAAGCCACAAGAGAACTGTTTTTTTGTAGAGAAGTCTCCATGACATGGCGAAAGAGACTCCTTTCCCTAAGTAAACTGATGAAAGACTATTTTTAGAAGTGGTAAACTGACCTATGTCCCAGGTTTTGTCTCTGTAAGTTGTCAGTGCAAAGGAAAGAAGGTTGTGGGGAGAGAAGAAGTGTTCTAAAGGTTTTATTCTGATTCTTTTTTTTTTTCCAGTTCTGTTTAAATAAACTTTTCTTTACACCCTCTAAAGTTTTAACCCTGCTTTGCTCTTCTCTTAATCCAATCTCACAGCAGAAAATGAATAAGTAATTCTAGTGGGTGCACTGGCATTTGGCCAGTGCTCAACCCACCACATTATTTGGTGCACTGTCTGGGAAATCTCAAATTTTCAAACCTAAAACCACCACAGGGTGGAACTCCAGCTGAACCCCTGGTTACCATAGAGTTGGAGAAACAAAATAGAGAAGATAGACTTTTAATAGACACTGAAGCTAAATACAAACAAAAGAAAATAAGGAAATTGTAAATATTGCTTGTTTTTCTGCTTTCCCTGTTTCACCAAGATTCTTTAACTCTATTAATTTTTAATTTGGCAAGTGTCACAGCTCAGCTGGCCTGTAGCTGGACAAATAAATCTGGCCATAACAGAAAATCCATCCTGGCTAAGCCTAGTTCATTTTAGAACAAGTCCCTGGGTAAACAACGATAGGGTAGATTTGAAGTTACATGGGGACCTTAGCCAATCCTGTTCAATCCTGAATGCAAACATATCACTGGACAGAGAGCTGAGCAGTGCAGAGATCCTAACCAATTGGGTATCCAAGCCTGGGAAATGTGAATCCCCTAGAAAAAGAAGTTCAAAACAATAAAACAAGTTCTTTGTCGCTGATCCTGGGTGAGCCATGTTGTTAGCGTAGGAAAACATAACCACACAAAGGCAATCATATGCAGTTCTTTATTTGAGCGTGTGGGACGCCCAAATCTTGTGCCCGAGGATACAAAGTTGGTTTGTGATTTTATACCTTCAAGTTACACATACGTTAACTAGCACCCTCCCCCCTTAGCTACTGGCTCTAATTCTTAGTTACTGTCTTAAATCATGCTTATGCTTTACCCTGAGTTATACTTGATTTGGTTAAAACAATGCTTTCCAATCATCTCCCGGGCTGGAGTCACACTTGATTCAGTTAAAACAATAGTACGTGGCTAATTGCAGTAAGCTGACGTTTGTTCCAAGGCCAGGCTGCGTCAGGTTTCAGGCCGTGCTTCTTCTAGCTCCCCACCACCCATAGTTAGCCATACAGAAATTATTTTTTTAACCCTCCACTATCAATGTCATTTGTCTCCAATCAACGACCTCACGTAACAGGCAAGCGTTGGATAACCCACCAGTTCTTATATATACCAGAGTGTTTGATTCCTCTTTTGGAAAGAGATCTGGTCTCAGATTATATTTAAAGACGGATAGATACAATTATTGGTACATAAGACTAAAAAGCCAACCAAGACAAGAACTTTTATGTTAAAGGGAATATTGGAACCAGGCAAATCTGGAGGAATACCAGAAGCCATACCAGACAAACAGCCTGTAGGCATTACCCTAAAACCTGGATCACAACCAGTAAGGCAGAAACAATATCCTTTAAAATTATAAGCTAGAATGGGAATCGAGAGTCTAATAGAGAATTTCAGGGAACTTGGATTAGTGATAGAATGTGAATTGGAATATAACACTCCCATTTTGCCAGTTAACAGAATATCATCAATGGTTTACAGCAATAGATCTGAATAATGCCTTCTTTTGCATACCTCTCAATAAGCAAAGTCAGGGCATTTTTGCCTTTGACTGAGAAAAACCACAAACTAGTTGGAAGACTACCACAAGGATTTAAAAATAGCCCAATATCGGGATTTGACATTGGCTAAATGCCAGACATCCACAAAAAAACCTCTCCACTCATTCTCCTCTGCTATAGTGGAGCAGAGGAGGGAGAAAGAAAAGACCAAAGGGCCTCATGAGTTGAGGTAAGGATTGGGAAGAAACACTTTGAGGGCAGAACAGACTCAAAACTCAAAAGGTATAAAGAAAAATTTATTAACAACATTAAAAAAAATATAATGAGAACTAAAAAAAACTTTTAGAACACCTTTCCCCCCTCCCCATCCTTTCTTCCACCAACAGCACAGGGAGACAAAACATGGGGGGTTTTTTCAGTTTGTCGCTTCTAAAAATTTTTTCTTCAGTTCACTTAAGGACAAGATTCTCTTCTGCTATGCCATGGGGTCCTTCCCATGGGAGACAGTTCTCTGTGAACTTCTCCAATTGGTTCTAATTTTAACAAGTAGCAGTCCCGCCTGACCTGCTGTAATGTGAGGCCCTCCCATGGGCAAAGCGGTCATCCCACAACTGTTTGGGTGGGTCATTAGTTCATGGGGTATAGTCTTTTAAGGATGAGGTGTTCTAGGCTGGGAGCGAGGGTCCTCTGTCTCTGTCTTTGTAAGCAGGGGTCTTTTCCCACTAGATTACAGCTTTTCAGCATCCATGGGTTCCAGCATGAGCACACTTTCTTCCAGACTACGAGTGGATCTATGCATCCCCCCATGCACTTCATGAATTACAGGGAAACAGTTTGCTGTATTATACTCCTCACCATGGCTTGCTGAAGAATCTCACCTTCAACACCCAGAGCACCTCCTCCCCCTCCCTCCTTTTCACTGACCTTAGTGTCGCCATGTTGTTCTTCTCATATGTTTTCACCTTTTCCTTTTCTCTGACTTGAGAGACAATTGTTGTCCATAGGTTCATTTGTTCTCAAGTTCTATCAATTGAAAAGTTCTTATAGAGTTCCGCAATGCTGAAAGATTGATCCCGTCTGGGCTCTGCATCGGGGAAATTACTAATCATGCCCTTCACTGCTGGCCAAGTGGTCCCTGCCGGCACCTCATGGGTGGCACCGGCTGCCCTGATGCCGGCTCCATTCAGTGCCTTTCTTCATGGGGGGCACCAAAAAGGAGAAGCTGATGCTGTTCTTCTGTTTTCAGTGCGGCAGGCTAGAAGCAGCCAGGCAGGCAAAGTCCACTGCTGGACTTGCTGAGATGGCGGAGGCCACTTGGCCGCTCCTGGCCGTGGCCACTCCCAGCCTTGGGGTTTCCTCTGGAGCCAGCTGCTAGGCTGCTCCTGGCCTATGCTGCGAGGCCACCCCCAGAGCCTACCTACCCCTCCAAGGAAGAAAGAGGAATTGCACATGCTTTTTCCTTCTTAAATATGGCATCACAGAGGCATTACCAACTACTTTAATTGGCTTAGCAGCATGTCTATTTTCAGAGATAGCTTGTGATTGGCTTTGCCAGGGACGGAGGAAGCTTCTAGCAGCTTCCTACAGAAAAATCACATCCTTGGCTGTCTTCTTCCCTCCTCACCAAAAAGTCAAGCCATGCAAAATCAACTCACCTAACAATTTTGGGAATCAATTAGCAAAAGAATTAGAGAATTGGAAGAAGGACAATCCTGAAGGATTGGTCCTACAGTGTGTTAATGAATGAAAAAATCATGAAATTGGCTAGCAGTCCTCTAAATTTCCCAGGCCAAGGAGGCTACAAAGTATCTCAGGAAAAAGCTCAAGTCATGAAACAGCAATGTACCTACCTAGGGTTTGAAAAAATTCCAGGACAGTGGATATTGGGAACAGGCAGAAAACTGACCATCTGCCAAGTACCCCAACCTGTAACAGCATTCTTGAGACGGATGATCTCGAATTAAGGAGGCCTCAGAAGGCCTGAGAATGAACATGCAATCTCTAACTTAAAGATAGTCCTTATGTCTGACAAAGCCCTTTGAGCTTTTTGTACACAAATGACAGAACCTCACCCTTGGAGTTCTGGCTCAGAAGGTAGGAGACTTCAAGAGGACTGTGGGGTACTTTTCATAACAACCTGACAACATTAGCCAGGGATGGCCCAGATACCTGCTGCCTGTAGCAGCAACTGTTCTCATCCAAGAGCCTTCTTTTGGCTGTCAAGCACTTTCCCTGTTGGTGTAGTTATGGCCACAGCCAGCAGGGATGCTGTTGGCTCCCAGCCAGGCAGGGCAGGTGCAATGCTTCCCCAGAAGCTGCAGGGGGCGCTGTGGTCTCAGTTCAGCCACCTCTCTCCATGTGGGTAATGGCAGGTGAGCCGGCATGAGAGATAGAAAAGGGGCTTCCTTTACAAACTCACAGGAGCAGTTGGTCCCAGTACCCCTCTGGATGGCAAAATGGACTGCAGCAGGAACCTTGGAGCAGCAAGCCCCCTTCCGAGAGGACGGGTCTCTTGGCTGCATGTGGCAGTTGCTTGCAGAAGCCTGGCTGCCACTGCCCAACCCTGCTGTTTTTCTGCCGTTGCTTTGGGTTTTTTGCTACACTTAAACTCAACAGCCCATGTTTGCCCAAACCCCCGTGGCTCCTGCTATGGCTGTAGAGTTTCTGCTACATTTTGTTTGCCACCCTGGGGTCTGCTCGCCTCTGCTGTTCCAGCTCCAAGGTTCTGAAAGAAGGCTGTAGTTGGGTCTCGGGTTTTTTTCTGTTTGTTGTTGCTGCTGTTGTTGTTGTTTGTTTTCCTTGTTATACATATATACACTAGTAAAGAACTGTTATTCCTTTTCCCATATCTTTGCCTGATAGCTCCATAATTTCAAAGTTATAATAATTTAAAGCGAGGGGGGACACTTTTTCTATTTGAAGGGAGGTTCCCACCTTCCTTGGCAGACACTCGTCTTTTAAACCAAGACATTGGGAGACCATGTTCTGTTGCAACTTTCCCTGGATACACCCTGGATCCAAAGAACAAATTTGGAATCAAGAAACAGGGCAATATTTAGTTTTGTTGGGAAAATCCTAGAATGAATTGAAAGGTTTATCATTCTCTCAGAACCTCTTACCCTAGACCCCAGTTCATTCATTTCAGCCTGGGGATCAAGTATACATCAAGACCGGGAAATTGGAACCACTTCAGAAGCAGTGGAAAGGACCTTATCTAGTTCTATTGACAACACAAAGAGCAGTAAAAATGAAAGGACGTAACTCCTGGATCCGTTGCACCCGAATTAAGAAGGCTCTCAACTCAGAGTGTACAGTGAAAAACACTGGACCTTTGCGGCTGAAAATTTCAAAGATATTCTTAATATTCTTATATTTCAGACATTTGGTGACAGTCCTTTCCTCCTGTGCTGGTGCTGGCT
The DNA here is from genome assembly GCF_021018805.1 of Prinia subflava. Taxonomy (NCBI): domain Eukaryota; kingdom Metazoa; phylum Chordata; class Aves; order Passeriformes; family Cisticolidae; genus Prinia; species Prinia subflava. Next base: position 2,743,077 of record NW_026960608.1, read on the forward strand.
ATGGTGGGATTCACTGAGTGCCCCCAATAGCTACTGCACAGAGGCCTATGGACACTACACCAAGCTTTTGGAACACTTAAGACTGACAGTTGCACCTGCTCAACAGCTTGTGCAAATCCAAATTTCACATTCCACCATCTGGTTGAGCAGGTATGCTGGTTTAAAAATAAACCAGCAGGAGAAATGAATCCCACTCTATCTTAAGAGAGATTACGGGTCAGAGTGACAATTTAGTAGAGAGATTACAATAAATAAAATGATACAGAGGAAACTGGTTTAAACCCCCAGAATACAACCTGGCACCCTGTCAGTCTGAGTGAGTCACAGTCTTGCTGAATCACAGAATCACAGAATCACTAGGTTGGAAGTGACCTTTAAAATCATTGAGTCCAACCTAAGCCCTAACACTGCCTCAACTAAACCATGGCACTGAGTGTCACATCCAGTCTTTTTTTTAAACACATCCAGGGATCATGACTCCATGTCTTGGTTTGGAAAGACAGGTATCTGTCAGGGAAAACTGGAGTTTCCCTTGGAATGGTGAATGTAAAACCCGCTCCCTCCAAATTATTACAATTTTGCAAGTAGGAGCTTTCAGGCAAAAAATATGGAAATAGGAATAACAGTTCTTTGCTAAGAATATTAAAAATGTAAATGCAGTAATACAAAAAAACAAGCAAGCAAACAAACAGAAGTCCTAGAAAACCCTGACAGAGTCAGGAATACGACTTGACACCCTGTAGGCCAGGGTGTTGGAAGCAGTCCAAATAAGTCCTCCTGGAGTGACAGATGTATTTCTGTTGGAGTAGAGATGATCCTGTAGTGGAGGTGAGATGAGTCCGGTCTTCCTCTGAGAATCCAGTGGAAAAGAGGATGCTTGGTGTTCTTACATCTCAGTTTTTATCTTGGTAGGAACAGCTGGCTTCCCTTCATTGGGTAGAGCATCTCACAATGGTATGATATAGTGTGTCATGTCAATCATTGGTGAGCCTTAATGGCCCATTAACAGAAGATATTCCTCCTGGAGGGTGGACAAAGTTGATGAAAGAGGTAAGAAACACTGCCCCAGCTGGTTTTAACAGCTGGCCTATTATTAGAAGGCATCCGCCCCCTTCCCCCCTGGAGTTACAAGAAATAAAAGGAAAAAAAACCCATCTCCCCAACTGGTTTTGACAGATGAAATAGAATAGACATTTTTTTTTGTTACATAACCCAAGACACTCCACCACCTCCCTGGCCAGATGATTCCAGTACTTTATCACTCTGTCAGTAAAAAACTTCTTCCTAACATCCAACCTATATTTCCTTTGGAAGTTCTGATCCTCCTCCAAATCTGTTGAGTGGTTGTACCTAAAGTCCTCAAGCCAAATATTTTATATGCTTAGGTTCAGGTGGGAATGCTCAGTACCTCCCCCTATCACAGTCAGCATTGCAATTCCAGGTCCAGTCTGGCCGGGTGGAGCATGGTGAAAATAGAGGAGCAGGAACGATGGAGTGCCCGAAAATAGAACTGTAATGGTGGTAAAATAAACACAGAGACCTCATAGTCCGAGGCACAGCATTCAAAGACCTGGGGGCATGGCTAACTTAACAATATATAAGGTTATCTGAGGGCAAGGATCCAATCCCGAATGCGGGATAGGGGCATGACTTTATATGTCAAAGGTCCTGAACCAACAGAGAACCAGAACCAGAGACATGACCTATTTTGGAATGATGCCATTCACATCCTAATTTCCATATCCCACCTCCCATGGTCTCAGGTTTATGGTTTCTGCATAAGCTACCTGGGCCAAGGTATTATCCATCACAGCTAGCTCGGTTCCCACATCCCCCAGGTGTGGGTGTTTTACAATGGATGATGTAATACAGTGAGTCATGGGATATTTTGGGGAATCTTTGATGGTCTAAGTGCTTGCACCTGCCTATTCTCCTATTCTCCTAGTGCCATTGAGTCCATTATGGCTCATTAGCAGAGATGACCCCTCATGCTGGGTGTGACTGCGCTAGTGCTTCTCCAGAGGGAGTTATTACAGCTGAGTCATTGGTGTGAAGAAAAAGAAACACTACCCTGCTAAGCAGGGTTTTCCTCTTTTTCCTTATCTCATTTAACATCCAGCTTGTAGTCTGAGGTGTCCAGTGTTCACTGGGCAGCTACTGCAAATGAGCCATCATGAACAGTTCATCAGAAATGGTGGGGGAGAGGGGATAGAATACACAGTTTGGTCATTCCCTCATAGCGCTCAACTGGCACCCTACTCCTGGAACCAGGACAGCAGGACATTGCTGTTGCCCTGAGATCTTCCTAGTTTGCTGAGCGTTCATACTAAAGCAGAAGCGTGCAGCTTCTCACGCTCCTTACTATAAACACTGGCCATGTTTTGCTAACTCATTGTTTACATATTTCTAGGTGGGAGGAGAAAGGTGATTGACAGTTGGCTTGACCAATGTGGATTGAGAGGTGGAATTCCATCCTCCAATCCACAGGCCCCATAGGAAATGTATAAAACTGAGTTTTGTAAACAAACTTGCTCTCGGGCTCTCGCTCTCCTGCCCTGCTGCTGTTGAACCCAGACCTCTGCCTCCTGAGTGTGTCCTTATCAGCTAGGCTTGCAGTGATAATTGCAATGATTGCTTTCTGAAATTCAAAACAGATACATGTATAAACACAGACAATTACAGTGACATATATAGTACTTTTAAGATGTCTAATTCAGATTTCTTTCAGATTTAATCAACATTCATGCTACAGAGGTGAATTAATCATACTACCCCATAACACAGCTGCAGTGCCATCACTGGGGGTTTCCTTGTTGAATATGCAGCTTGTTAACACCTGCTTTTGAAATAAGGTTAAAGATTGCACTGCATTTCCCAATGCCCTTTCATCTCCATTCTTGAAAACTAAATTTTTTGCCTATAAAGATGGCAGCCTGTCCAAAAGATGTTTAGTAATGGCAGTTTGCTGCATCCCAATGGTGTAGATGCGGCTCTGGTTCATGTTATGCCTTCATAGCAAACTAGGGCCAATCAAAAGAAATTGAAAATATTATATTTAGACTTATTATTTCCCATTATACACTGAGAGGAACCAATGTGATTTTTATTTATGCCTCAACATGTATTCTACACGAGGTGAAAAATTACTCTAGGGGCTGTATGCATGATGAATTGGGAGTCCTGTCCCTGGGGAGGTTCTGCCTGACAGACAATCAAGGGAGAGAAAGCTTCCTCAATCAGGCTGCAAGTGACCACCCACTTGCTGGGGGGGCAGATGCTCAGATGTCTGGGAAAAAATCCTGAGAAATCAGATGTCTCGGGTTATGTAACCAAAAAAAAGTGTATTCTATTTCATCTGTTGAAACCAGTTGGGAGATGGTTTCTTTTTTCTTTATCTCTTGTAACTCTAGGGGGGAGGAGAGTAAATGCCTTCTGATAATAGGCCAGCTGTTAAAACCAGCTGGGGCAGTGTTTCTTATCTCTTACATCAGCTTTGTCCACCCTCCGGGGGATATCTTCTGTTAATGGGCCATTAAGGCTCACCAATGACATGACACATTACATCATCCCATTGTGAGATGCACCACCCAGTGGGGAGGAGCCAACCATTCCCTACCCAGATAAAAATAGAGACACAAGGACCCCAGACATCCTCTTTTTCACTGGATTCTCAGAGGAAGACCGGACGCCTCTCACTGCCACTGAACCTGTTTACAGGATCATCTCTACTCCAACAGAACCACATCTGTCTCTCCAGGAGGACTTATTTGGACTGCTTCCAATACCCTGGCTGACAGGGTGTCAGGTCATATTCCTGACTCTGTCAGGGTTTTCTAGGACTTTTGTTTGCTTGCTTGTTGGGTGTTTTTTTGTATTACTGCATTTACATTTTTAATATTCCTAGTAAAGAACTGTTACTCCTATTCCCATATTTTTTCCCTGAAACCTCCTAATTGCAAAATTGCAATAATTTAGAGAGAGGAGTTTTTACATTCACCATTCCAAGGGAAACTCCAGTTTTTCCCTGACAGATACCTGTCTTTCCAAACCAAGACATCAGACTATGGGAGAAGCCTTAGCACATAAAAGCAATTAACTGCAACATGATGGGGAACATTTTTCTTTGGGTTTTTTGGAGGGATTAGGGGCTCGCCTGAAGGGCTGGCTTGGCCCTCCTCCCCCCTTGCCTTTTTCACCCTGCAGTCCTGCTTCCTTGTCTGCACCTGTCCTGCCCTGCTTTGCCATTTCCCTGAGGGAGCTCATCGCCATGACAACCTAGTACTCCACTGTTTCCCCAACAGAGCAGATGCTGCCTGCATCAAGGCCACATCCGTCGCTGCAGCCGTGTTTTCTGCATTGCCCAAAACAATAGCCTGCAGCAGCGGGCCCGCAGCCGTCGTTCACCGACACCGGAAAGAAGCTGCCGCTGCCACTTGGAAATTGCACCCAGCTGGTCACAAGAGCCGCTCAGGCTCATCACTGCTCACAGCACACACATTCCATCTGCTGAGTTGATGCTCACAGGGTGCCCAGGGTAGAGTGGTAACGATCTGTCTGTGTCTTCTGTTTCCCTCTCTGTCTCTCTTTTTCCCTCTCTGCTCTCTTTTCTATTGCCATTTGGTAGGAACACTTACCCTTCTTTATCAATAAACAGTTCTCAGATATAATATTGCCCTGTTTGTGCTTTATTTTCATCTGAGAAATCAATCAAAAAGAATTCTCCCTGACTCCCCCTTTTACAGTGGGATGGGGCATACACCAATAAGAAACCTAAAAATTTCACTGTTTGAGACCTAGCATTGACATTTTACAGCTTTCATCCCCATATTTGAGCAAATTGTCTCCTTGAATGAGGGGCTGTAGATGGTTCTGCAAACAAAGAGGAAGAGACTGTGCTTATAAATTGTATATCAATTTTTTTTTAATAATATATCTTGGAGATGGGGAAGTACCCCTGCCTAACTTGCCAGCATGGAGGCTGGTGTAGTCAGTTGTCTTGGTTTGAAAGACAGATATCTGCTAGGAAGGGGGCAGGACCTCCCTAGAGATGGAGAATTCAAATCCCCTCCCTCCAAATTATTCCAATTAAAAAAAAAAATTAAAGGAGCTTTCAGACAGAGGTATGGGGGTAGGAATAACAGTTCTTTACTAGTATATATGACAAAACGACAAACAAACAGCAACTACAGCATCAATAATAAACAGAACCAAGAACCTTGAGGGCTTTCTTTTACAAAAGCCCAGAGCAGTTTGATCTCGGCGCCCCTGCAGGACTCCGAGAGGCCGAGCTGGAAGGGAGGAAAGCCCCGGACCGGTGGATGAGATGAAGAGCTCTGCGCTGGTAGCTGGAGCAGCAGGGGTGTCCCGGCAGGGCTGGGCAGTGCAGGGCTACAGAGTAGCAGTGGAACCTCAAAGCTCCGAAGAAGCAGCAGCGGTGGGGGGAGGGCTGGAGAAAACGAGCTCAGGATTCCTGGGTACAGGAGCAGATGACCATAGATTTCCCAGGACGAGACAGAGGCAGAGGGCAGCCTGACCATCGTCCTCGGTGCTGAGAGCAAGAGTGAGTTCCCCTCCCCCAGATCTGTCTTTTTGCCTTTCCCAAAGCTCATCATCTCTCCCCTCTGAGGGACACTCCCAGGGACTCAAAAACAATAGGTGTAGCCTTGTGCTGCCGTATCCCTCAAGTACTCCTTTTTGTTCTGACTAAGTAGTCATCAAGGCTTCTTGGAAACTTATGGGAAAAAATTCTGTGAGAAGAAAAAAAAAACCAAATCTAATCCCCAACATCAGTCTATGATCTTGTGGATTTGATGCACAGTAGTCCACGAGTCCTACACGGGACATGCTCATCATGAATTTTCATCATTCTTAGTTCTTATCAGAGTAGCTCTGACAGCATCCCAGTGCTTTGCCAGTGGGTAGGTTCAGAGACTCAGACACAAACATCAACTTAAGGAATAGTGTAATTTACTATAATGCAAAACTGCAAAGAATTACAAAAGGATAAGCAGCACACATAATCATTACTACAAAAGAATGCCTATAGTGATTAGAAAGATGCATCACCAGTAGCCCAACTTTTTATACTGTTAAAGAAACAAACTGACAACTTCTAGCTTCATTCTCCTGTTGTCTTTTGACACAGACCAATCTAAAGCGAGATGGGACAGATTTCACCTGAGTCTGGTAGCACAGATCAGGGTGGAGCGGACCCTGGGTGGAAGTAGGGAGAGGGAATTCTCTCAGGTGTGGCCGTTGATGCCTTGACAGGCTGAAAGAGAGGCTAGACAGACTGAAAGGAACAAAGTGAGTATTTATTCAACACTATGCCCTGGCGTCTCCAGAGCCACAGAAGTGGCCTAGCCCGGATGTTTCCAAGATGGAGACAAAAAGGGGCTTGTCCCGAGATCTTACCCCTTTTACAAGTTTCCATTCATTTGCATATAACAACCCACTGTCCAATCAACAACCCCAAATCACAGAACACCATCCTCCCTGCTTGCCCTTCTCTTCCACGTTGTTTATGCTGGGGCCTGGAGTTTGGAGACAATGTCCTTGAATTCCCCTCCAGGACAAGACTGCCCTACCCCCATCACCCCGTGAAGAGATCCCAGCACCACTCAATGCTATCAAACAAAACAGAAAACCCAGCCCTAAGGCATCACCATGACAGGGCAGGCAGAGGCAGGGCATGACCAGACCAGAGGCATTCCTTTCCTCACCCCCGTACTAGTTCAGGCAGCGACAGGGTGTAGACAGGGCGGAGATTCTTTTCACAGTGCCACCCTCTCACAGGTGATATAAACCTACTTCCCTCAAAGGGTCTCAGCTAGCTCAGCCCTTCTCAGGCCTAGGAGGATTATATCAAGAAAGACAGGAAAAGGATTCAAAAGAGGCTCTCTTACCCTTTTAGCTTCAAGTCTTTATTCCAGGATGATGTCCCAAGAGAGAGAGAGAGAGAGGACGGGGGACAGGGGTCTTTTTCTCAGATTTCTCAGGGAGGGGCCAGCTGGCACACAGCCAATGGGGTCAGAAGGGGAAGGAAGGGTCAGACTACATGACAGGAGTTCCAGGGGTCCCTGAGGGAGAAGAAACCATTTCCCCAGGGGGATGTAACATCTCCTCCTTTTTTTGTTTAAAAAGATACAGAGAGAAATTCTCAAATTCTGTTTAACACGGAGTGTGGGTTTCCCACCACTTATGGTTGGTAGGGAGACCGGACCGCTTTAGATTTGCCAACTCTATATGGTTGACTTCTGAGGTAGAAGATATGAGGCCATTAATAGCCTTGAAAATCAAACAGCGTAGGATCCCGAATGCTATGGTTACAAGGAAAAGGATAACAAAAAATAACAAAATTGTTTTGACTACAGAAGTCCACCACCCAGTGAGTCCCCAGCCCTTGAACAGTTCCTTGATCCAATCTTCTGATTCTTGCTTCACTTGTCCGATCATGTTGTTCATGCTTCGGAGGGCAGCATGGATGTTTGGAGCCTTTGAGGACAAATTCATGCAACAGAGTCCTTCAAATTCCTGGCATTCATGTCCATGCAATAGCAAGAGATAATCGATCGCAGCACGGTTCTGGATGGTAGCCTGTCTGGTAATCTCCTCGTCTTCTAGGAGGGAGCTGATGGCGATGGATGTTAAATTAGCCTGCTTGACCACCCAGCACTCTAGGTGGCCCAATTCACCTAGAGCTTTGGCTGCTGCTACCCACGGAAGAAACAGGGATACAGCAACTCTTTTTGACTTTGCCCAATGAAAAATGTCTGAATTACAATTTGGGTCCAAATTGTCAGCACTCCTTTTTTGAATTTTGTCAGCCGATTTGTTTTTGTGTGTCCATTCACGAATTAAAGTTTGGTTGGGTGTCAACACGGACAATCGCCCTATGGTACATGGCCCTCCGAAAAGCCGGGATGGAATTCCTGCCCATGCCCGATCCCCACAAACCAAGAACAATCCTCTAGGGAGGCTTCTGGGTTTGGAGTGGAATGGGTTGTCTGGTGCAATGTGGCTTATATTATGACACCACCTCTTTGCAGTAAATTCTCCCCGGAACTGCTTTATAAGGTGGTACTCGTCAGTGTTACGGGGTATTGGGATGATAGAGAACTGGATGCAGTATGTGGCAGGGGAGGAACCCAATAGTTCTAACTCCTGGGGTTCATGAGCTACCCTGGGCAAACCCTGCACCCATTCTGCTAAGGGGTTCATGGCGAACACACCTTGCTTTTGATGATCTTTGTGTGGTTGTGGGGTGTGTGCCTCTGGAATTTCGTTGGACTTGTATTTGTCCAAGCCTGCTGGAAATTCTCCAGCCTGCAAAGGAATTCCTACCAGACAGGTAGACATAGGATTCTTAGCTGCTGCAGTGGACAAACATATGTTTTCTTGCTGAAGTGTCTGTGCCAGGGTTACCCAGACGTTCTGACGTGGTTGAGGGACGATCCATGCAGCTGCCAGACTGTTCAGCATTAGCAGGATGACAACTTGGATGGGGTTCATCATAGGGTTGAGTGGGAGGTAGGTTTTCTCTGGAAGGGAAAAATAAACATTTTTAAAACATGTTAAAAGTTCCTGTTTCTGCCAGAAGGAATCCGCCTCTAAGGAGGTTCTTTCTCTTCCATCCGGCGGCGTCTTCTCTTCGAAGCATCAGTCACTTGCTTCTCATCCCCTTCTGCTGGAGCTGGATTTTTGGGGACAAAAGGTTTCACCCACTTCTGGGGAATCCACCGAGGGCCTGAGGGAGTAGCCACACATGCATAGCCACGACCCCAGGTCACCAGCTCATAGGGACCTCTGGTTTCCCAAGTTTCAGGATCCCTAATCAAAACCGGTGGACGCTGAGACAATTTAAACTGATTACCACTGTTAAAATGACGTACCACAGGTGGACTCATGTTTTCAAATGAACAGTTCAGAAAATTGATGGTGAACATGGCTTTGCAGAGCTTCTGCTGTGGTGTCATCCACGAAGCCGAGGAGTTCTGCCTAGCCAGAACCTGTTTGAGCGTCTGATGTGCACGCTCAATCACAGCTTGACCTGTGGGGGAGTGAGGGATGCCAGTTTTATGCTCCACTCCCCACTGCTGGACAAATTCTAGGAACTCCTTGGACACATACCCTGGGCCATTATCAGTTTTGATTGTTTTTGGAATTCCCAACACTGCAAAGGCTTGCACTAGGTGTTGCTTGGCATGTATGGATTTTTCTCCTGCGTGGGCAGAGGCATACACTGCACCTGAATATGTGTCAATGCTCACATGAACATATTTGAGGCGACCAAAACTAGGAATGTGTGTGATGTCTGTTTGCCATACCTCACAGCTGCCCAGGCCTCTGGGGTTAACCCCCATGCCCATCGATGGCATGACCTGGAGCTGGCAGTTCGGGCAGGTACCTACAATGGCTCGAGCCTGGCTCCGTGTTAGCTGGAATTGTCGGATCAGGGCTGGCACATTTTGATGGTAATGTTGGTGACTCAGTTTTGCCTGCTGGAAGACATCAGGGAGATGTGCCTTTTCAACTGGTGCAGCAAGGGAGTCTGCCTGGCGATTCCCCTCTGCGATCTCACCTGGCAAATCAGTGTGTGACCTCACATGCATCACGTAAAACGGGTGCTGTCGATGAGAAATCAAATAGATTAGCTTTGAAAGCAACCTGAAGAGATGTTCATTCTCTATTTCTTTGAGCACAGCCTGCTCCGCTCTGGACACTACTCCCGCCACATAGGCAGAGTCGGTTACCAAATTGATTGGTTCTGAGAACTTCTCAAAAGCTCTTACCACTGCGGCCAGTTCAGCCACTTGGGGGGATCCCTCCACAAACTCAACATCAGCTTCCCAATGCTGAGTCCGTGGGTTCCTCCAAGTCATGACGGACTTGTTGGAAGCACCCAATGCGTCTGTGAAGACTGTGAGAGCTTTGAGTGGTCTCCGACTCCTTTTCTCATGAGGAATAAGGTGGAATTCCTCATTGAACAACTTGTGGGACGGGGCATGGGCTGATATTTGTCCCCTGTAGCTGTCCAGAGATAGTTGGAGACTGGCATTGCTCTGCAGCAAATGCTCAAACATCTCTTTGGTCAATCTCTCAGGAGAGTTCTTTCCCTCCTCTGAAAGTCTGACCGGGAGGTGAATGCATGCAAAGTCACAACCTGCCAATTCACACAATCTTACCCTGGCCTTCCGAATCAGCTGCGCTATCAGCTCCTGTGGCTCTGTGATGGTCTTGGATCTTTGGTGGGAGAGGAAAACCCACTCTATTATCAACAGTGAATCTCTCTCTTCCTCGATCCATTGGAAGATCAAGCCATGCAGGTGTGGCAGTTTTCCTAGAACAATGAACTGGAAAGGCACCTTTGGCTCACACCGGTGAGCCTGTCTCTCTGACAAGGCTTTTTGTACCTTTTCGATTGCTGTCTTCGCCTCTGGGGTCAGCTCCCTGGGAGACGTCAGCTCCTTCTCCCCCTCCAATAAATTGATGAGGGGTTCTAGATCTTGATTTGTGAGGCCTAGCCAGGGTCTTACCCAATTCAAAGACCCACACAGGGAGTGGAGATCTGCTAGAGTTTTTGGATTGCAACCAATTTCTAAGCTCTGTGGAACAACAGTCCTTGCACTGATTTGCAAGCCCAGGTATTTCCAAGGTGGCATCCTTTGAACCTTGTCCTCCTGTAATTGAAATCCAGCAGAGGTTAAAACTTTAACCACTAGGTCAAGCGTGTGTTGGAGTATAGAGTCATTGGGGCCACACACTAGCACATCATCCATGTAGTGAAGGATGATGGCTTCTTTTCTCTGTGCGCGTATTGGAGACAGTAATGAGGCTACATATTGTTGGCATATGAAAGGACTCGATTTGAGACCCTGGGGAAGGACCCTCCAGTGATAACGTTTCATTGGGGCCTGTCTATTGACAGTGGGAACTGAGAAGGCAAACCTAGGGGCATCTTCAGGGTGCAATGGAATTTGGAAAAAACAGTCCTTGATGTCTAAGACAGCCAATTTCCAATCTCGGGGGAGCATTGTTGGAGTGGGCATCCCTGGTTGGAGGGGTCCCATGTCTTCTACTATTTTATTAATTTCTCTTAGATCATGGAGCAACCTCCACTTGTCCTTTCCCGGTTTCTTTATCACAAAGATCGGGAAATTCCAGGGGCTTGTTGTCTCCACAATATGTCCCTGAGCCAATTGCTCTTCCACGAGTTTTTCCAGCGCCTTGAGCTTTTCTTTACTCAAAGGCCACTGTGCTACCCATCTGGGGGTGTTTTCCAACCACTTTAACTTTTGGGTAGGGCGCTCCACAGTGGCTACTTGCAAAAATCCTGGGGTGTCTTAGGAATGGCCAATTGAACTCCCCACTGGGACATGGTGTCCCTCCCCCACAGTGGGGCGTTATAATCTGCTACGAAAGGACGGACATTCGCCACCTTTCCATCAGGTCCCTCAATTTGCACCACGTTTTTCGAAATCCTTGCCATTGAGATTCCTCCTATGCCCTGAAGTTTGCCTGCCACCGGCTCTAATTCCCAGTTCGAAGGCCACATGCTTTGTGGCAGTACGGTAACCTGAGCTCCCGTGTCAAGCACTCCTGCCACTAGGAGGCGCTCTGACCCACAAGTAATGTTGCACATCATAGAGGGTTTAGGTTCCCCCACCACCTCTGTCCAGTAGACCTCTGGTGATTTACCGTCTGCTGTGATCTCTGCTGGAACCGGTATGGCTTGGGCAAGAATTTGCCCCGCTACCAGATAAAAGGGTGGGTGTGTACAACGAGCCAACAACATGAGGCCTATTATTTTTCCTTTTATGGTCATGGGAGCTATCTCAATTTCCAAGGGTGTGTGTGCCGTGTCCCCAATAACAAAATACTCACTGTCCAATCCCATGTGGTAAACCGTCAGGTCCTGTGAGATGTTAGACAGGTCAACTGTTATAACCATCCACTCAGTAGATCTGAAATGGAAACCTTTGGTAGTTACAAGTCTAAAACGGCCAAGTGGCTGCCAAACCTTGTTAGTTGAGCATTTAACATTTACATTTTTCTGCACCTCCACACCCCGTGACCTGCCCTCCCCCCCCTTTTTCTTTAAACGAGAAGCTTTTGCCAATGTGAGTCCCGCTACATTTATATCTTTGCGCGTTGTAGTATCAACCGCGGGCACGCGCTGTAAATTCAGTTTTTTTGTTTGTTGAATTTCTTCTGCTTCTGCGTCTGGGGGCAGGATCTGGCGAAGTGTCCTGGTTTCTTGCAGCAGAGGCAGATGATGCGCTGCAGCTGGTCTGGTGGCATCTGTTGCCTGCTGGGGTGCGGTCCAGCAGGGGCTGTATGCTGTGGGTGTGTTGTTCCAGGATGTCTTTCAGTTGTGCAGAACATTTCTGCCCGTCTGGAACAAGCTTCTATCATCTGGGACAGAGTAGGTGGAGGGTCCAAGGGTAAAGTGAGGATAATTCTACGACAGGTCTCATTAGCATTTCTTTGAGCCATCTCTTTGATCAGCTCTGCCTGTACCACGGGATCTGGTATTTGGTGTTCCACCTGTATCCTCAGACGATCAACAAACTGTAAGAAATTCTCCGTAGCAAATTGTTTAACATTGACATAACTTCCTTTCCCTTCCCTTGATGGTAGCTGATAAAACATTTTCTCTGCAACATTGCTAATCCTAAGTAAAATTGGTTTGGATAATACTCGGGTTTGTTTTTCGGAGCAAGCCCAGGCACCTTTACCACACAGATGTTCAAATGTAATATCATTATTTTCAGTGTCCTTAGCCATATTAGGGTTTTGCTGAAGCTCCTGTAAAAGTGTTCTTAAAGCTCTTTTCCACATATTGTCCCACAGATCATACTCTGAGGGAGATAACAGACATCTGAATAAGTCTTTAATATCATTAGGGACCATTTCATTAGAATCAAATGTGGCTCTAAACATCCCTTTAAAGATGGGGGTGTCCCTGCCAAACTCACGTTGTACTTTGCATAGTTCTTTCTTGTCTTGGTAGGAGAGTGGCTGGTATTGCCTAGAACCTTGCCTCCTACCTACATATGTAACCGGAGCGACAGAGAAAATGTGTTCGTCTGCATTTGCCAAGGGTCTGGAAACTGCTGCTGGTCCCCCCGTGTCTGGGGACACCGGGGTTACAGCGTTTGCAGTCCCTTGGGGGTGGGGAAGGAAAGGCATGCTCTGTCCGTGCTGGCTGGGCAACCCAGGCTGTCCCCCTCCCCCCGCCGTGTGGCAATCATACCCCCCGCCGTGGCCGTGCAGGGTGGGGGGGGCGGCCCTCTCCCTGCTGCCGGGGCAGCCGGGAGGGAGGCAGGGGGAGGAGGGGCCGGCCCCCTCTGAGCCGCCGCAACAGCCGGGAAGGAGGCAGGGGGAGGAGGGGTGGGGTGGGGCTGCCGGAGGCCAGCAGGGGTTGGCACAGGGGTATGGGGTGGGGGCGGGGGCAGAGGGAGGGGGTTGGGGGGGGAAGGGGTCGTGGGGGGAAGGTCGGGGCACATGGCAGCCGCCATTATTATCTGCCAAGTGGAGAGGGTCTCCCAGGGGCTCTGCAGCCTCGCAGAAGTCCCGGGCCGCCCCTGCCCTCCCGCCGAGATCATGGGGAGAGAAACTGGCTTTGTTAAAAGGATCCCGGGACAAAGGTAAACCCGGGTATAAAGGTGGATTAGAGGGAGGATTACATGGGGTAAGTTTTTGCTCCTGGCTGGGTTTGCTTAACTCTAAAAGATGTTTACGAGCTTGCAAAAATATTGGGATAAATACAGAAGCGGCGTGATCATTATTTTGGACTTTATCTGTGATCACAGTACCCACGTGATCCCAAAAGGGAACAGTATCTATCTGCAACAATTCAGCTTCAGTAAATTCATGTTCTAACCAACGAACAAATCGTTTTTGCAACCTTTTGGAAATTTTAACGTTAATTAAAAGGTCCTGGAGTTGTTTTAATATACTCTTTTGAGGAGCTGATAGCTGTATGCCCATGATTCGATATTATTGAAAGCTATTAGCTCAAAATCCAGCCTCCAGCTGCTACAGTCAGCTGTATGTAACTCCTGTGTCTCCTATAACCAGAGAGAACAGGTGGGGAAAACTCGGGGGCTGCGGTCACGTGTCCGCGCCGTTTCTCCAGCCCCGGTGGCACCGGGGGGTCCCCGCAGCCTTGCTTGGCCGATGGGATACGTGCCCGGGCCGGGGTTTCCCCGAAAAGCAGGGCTCCTTGTGCGGAGCCGCCCCACGGGCCCGCGGGCTGCGGCAATCAGAAACGAAAGAAAAAAAAAGAAAAAAAATCCCCGCCGCAGGGTCCTAAAATCCACCCACTGCTACTGGCAAAGGTAAAATTACGCCCTCCCAGTTTGCGGTACTGATCAAACGGAGGTCTTTACCTGGTCCGTGGTATCATATGCTGAGTCAGAAGCAACTGAAGGTCCTGTCTTTTAGCTCACTCGTGGCTGGGCAACCACAAGCTACGAGCTTATCCCTACCCACCTATAGCAACAACATGTGGCCGAAGTGGCTAGGGTAATTGAACTTCCCAAAAAGCTTATAAGACCCTGAAAGGTCTCCAGCTCCGCATGGGTTTCTATATTTACACCCACTTGGGCGTCAATTGATATAAACCTACTTCCCTCAAAGGGTCTCAGCTAGCTCAGCCCTTCTCAGGCCTAGGAGGATTATATCAAGAAAGACAGGAAAAGGATTCAAAAGAGGCTCTCTTACCCTTTTAGCTGCAAGTCTTTATTCCAGGATGATGTCCCGAGAGAGAGAGAGAGAGAGGACGGGGGACAGGGGTCTTTTTCTCAGATTTCTCAGGGAGGGGCCAGCTGGCACACAGCCAATGGGGTCAGAAGGGGAAGGAAGGGTCAGACTACATGACAGGAGTTCCAGGGGTCCCTGAGGGAGAAGAAACCATTTCCCCAGGGGGATGTAACACACAGGGATCAGCCAGCAGCCAGCTCCTGCCCACCGGCAAGCTTGCAGCAACAACCATGGGTTTAGGTGCTCGCCCGAAAACCAGAACAGTTCAGCAACTTTACCCAGACATCGAAGATTTTTTGCAAATACAACAAATGCTATCTGATGCGGTAGCAGATCTCCCTGAACCACAGAGACAGGGCATTGAACTGCAGCACCCAACTGGTGTAGTGCCACCTAGTGGTGGGATTGTAACATTATAGCCACTTTTCCCAGTTTTGTACAAAAACCAGACATCTTCAAAGCAACTATATTCTATGCAAGATCAACAATCTGGGCAACAGCAAAGGGAATTTCTGGCAACTTCTGAGGACCATGGAACTCAAGACATCTGAGCTCAAGCACAGCAGCAAGCATCTATTGCTGACGACAGCATTAATTACATCACTACCTCAAAAGACATTTCAATTTGGACAACAGCAACAGCTGCTTCAACTGGTTCCTCAAGTCATGTACAACCACTCTTGTTGTCAAAAGATCTTATGAAGCAATTTTTTCTTCAATGTAGAGACACTGCTTTGGAGCTCTATCCGAATTTACCGACTCATTCCCCTCAACTTTTCCTTCAGCAAAGGGTAGCCACACCTTTCCCTCATCCTCTGTAAATACTCCTTCTTTGTCTACATCAAGGCCACCTGCTGAGTCCACATTTTCCCCAGATTGTGCAGCACAGGAGTTAGGTGCTGTGCAGGAACCAATGGTCCCCAGTCCTCATCCAGCACTAAGGATGTCAGTGACCCTCGGGAATGAAGGGGCTACATCTTGGCAAGGTGTGGAAATGCCACAGATGCCAGCAAGTCCCGGGATGGAAGAGGCTGCATCATGGCAACAGGCACAACAGTTGACTCCACTCTACAAGAAAATATCTACGGAGTCGTGAGCAAATTGGACAGATATCAAGAAAAAAGCATTAAAGGAAAGAGACTTCAGTTTAACAGGCACAGGAAGCTTAGCAATGCCAGTGACTTATGATGCACAAGGTGCAAACCCAAGATGGGAATGATTGGACCATGATGTGGTTAAGGATTTAAACAAGGCAATGTGAGATAATGGATTGGGATCCCTGTATTTTAAACAGCTTTTAAAGAGCACATTCAACATATACGACTTAACACCGTATGATCTCAGGTCCCTTGCATCGATGATTCTAACAGATTGGCAGATCCTCATATGGGATGTGAAATGGAGAAGAGCTCTTGAGGAGCTCAGGAACAGACATCAAGGAGGACCAAATGCAGCCCTCACCATGGCACAGATGGAGGGTGATCCACCAAATGACAATCCAGGTCAGCAGGCTAGAGATCTGCCACGAAATTTGTTAACAGATATCAAGGAAGCAATGCGAAGAGCAGTCGTGCAAATTCCACCAGCGGGGACTCCAGAGAGCATTTATACGGAGATAAATCAAGGTCCCTTGGAACCTTTCACCTCATTCTTTGATCATCTCATGCAAGCAGTGGACAGGCAAGTGACAGAGGAAGGAGCAAAGCCAGATCTGATCCGAAGTCTTGCATTTGCAAATGCCGACAGAATGCAAATGCATCATCAGTGCAATGCATGGTCAACCCTCTCTGGCAGAGATGGTGGAAGCATGCAGCAAGGTGGGAACACCTCAGAATGTTGCATCCATCCAAGCAAGTGTCTTGGGAGAACAGATAGAGAAGATTCTCAAAGTACAGATGAAGAACTTTGAAAAAGCTCTCGCAACACTTCCATTTAATAATCCCACGGGGGCAATGGCGGCAAAACTTGTAGGGGGACAATGCTACAAGTGTGGCAGACATGGGCACTTTAAGAAAAACTGTCCAGAACTTGCAAAGGCCCCAAAGCCACCAGATGTTTGTCTGAGATGCAGAAGAGGAAAACATCCTGCAAGTCACTGCCATGCCAAAACAGATGTAGACGGAAGACCTCTGCCTTTTTTGGGAAACTCAGAAAGGAGCGTGAGTCATCAAGGCGCGATGACACAAGTGATGGTGATGACTCAAAATCAGATTCCCTAAATGGGACAATCATCGAGGAACGTCAGACTCCCTCAGCAGGAAAATCTGCAGGATCCCCAGGGATCCAGAGTTGTTGCCACTAGGAGTACAATGCAATCTGGCAACTTCCAAAATAACGTGCTTCATGGATGAAAATCATGCAGTGATACCCACAGGGGTCACTGGGACATCATGGAAGAGACAAGACTTTTTGATCATTGGCAAAGACAGAAGCAGCATTCTGGGACTCATCATTTATCCTTCAATTATTTCAGCAGATCGCAACAAAGAGTTGACAGTTTTAGCCAAACCTCTTCGACCACCATTGATCATTCCAGAAAACACTTCAATAGCCAAAGCTATTGCTTTGCCATTCCATGCAGTGGAACAGGTCAGGCCGGTGTTGAATCAACAAAACTTTTGTTCTAGGGAGCATGTGGAAATTCATGCCTCATGGGTGAAGCACATAGGTTAGGATCGACCCATCATCACCAAAGGCAGTCCTGCAGCAGCCAGAACCCTGAGATCCTGCCCCAGCTTCAATGCGGCCTGATCCTATCACCTTCGGCCACTTCCTGGGAAAGAATCATCATGCCCTCTGCAGACCTGAGAGAATATTAACTCTTTTCTTGCACAGATGAAACTTGCAAAGCACTAACCTTTCTCTGAGTCAGAGAAAAGCCAGAGTGGGACATGTAAAGAGACAATATGAAGATATCAAAGTCTGTGAAGGAAGAGCTACATCTTAGATGGAAGACGATGAGAAGATGCCTTGGTTTTAGGCTGAGAGTCTTTTGTGAGCCATGGTAATAGATTGTAATACTCTAGAATATCCCTTTAAATTGTCGAAAAAATATGCATTGGGGAGATCAGAGTATTCAGATTGCTGATATAAGCAAAGGCATTTGTGATGGACTGTGGCAGTGTGTGAAATTTAGTTTATTAAGTTTGTTATATGTTCCGTTATTTCCTCTCATCCACGTGTACCCCTGCGGCAAGTTAGGTAACTGTCAGTTTTC
The DNA here is from genome assembly GCF_021018805.1 of Prinia subflava. Lineage (NCBI taxonomy): Eukaryota > Metazoa > Chordata > Aves > Passeriformes > Cisticolidae > Prinia > Prinia subflava. The sequence goes on from NW_026960608.1 coordinate 2,761,060, forward strand.
TGTCAGTCACGGAGCCCGCGAGTTTTGTATTTCTCCTTCTCCCCTGGTTGGCAAAAATTGAACATTGCACCTGTGTAACGGTCCCTAGAATTCCCTCTATTGGTTGTTTTGCCTTTACCCCTCCCTGACACCATCTGTATAAAGGTGTACGCAGAACCGCCCCTCAGGGCAGTTGCAAGAGCAGATGCAGGCGCAAGAGATCACGCTTGCCGCACAATAAAAGCTGCTACCTCACTGCCTCCCACCCTGCCTCTGCTTCGTCACTTTAAGACTGCTGCCAAGGATCAAAGAACCCACAGGAATCAGTATCGTAGCACCGCGCACGAACTGATCCTCGTCCCGTGTCACGGTGTCCCGGGCTGACCGTGAGTGGAGACGCTGAGGTCTCAAAACACAGCACCGTGACAATGGACTAAGTATATATTAAAGTAGCTGTGATCTTATGAGAGAGATTAGATGAAAATGAAGATCTGCTCCTAGAAAGAGAAAGGATCTCTGTTCCTAGAGATGAAGAAAATCGTTTGCTTTTGGGACCGTTCATCTTTAAAATGATACCCCATGAGTATGCATGACCCATATTGCAGCAACAGGAAGGCTGTGATATGAGAGGGACTTCACAAATGCAGGTTTCCCAGGCAACTGCTTTTGTGAGAATTTAAAGCCACAAAAAGACTGTTCTTTCTTGTGGGAAGTTTCCATGGCAGACTAAAAGAGACTTCTCTCTCTAAAAGAACTGATGAAAGACATCAGTTTACCACTGATGAAAGTGGTAAACTGACCTAGAGTTCCCAATTTCTTCTCTATATGTTCTGTGAGAAGGGAAAGGTAACTTGGGGGGAGAGGGGAAGTGTTTTCAAGGTTTTATTCTGATTCTTATAATTTTTTTTCTCTTGTAGTTTTGTTAATAAACCTGTCTTTATACCCTTTTAAGTTGTGAGCCTGCTTTACTTTTCTCTTAATCCTATCTCACAGCAGATAAAGAGTGAATAATTCTAGAAGGCACTCAAACCACTACACTAATTTTGGGAAACAGAAATGGGCAAAAGTGAAATCACTGCACTCCTCTTTTTTTTCTTTAGACTATGTCTCTTTTTAGACAAGCCTCAATACTCCATTTTTCAGCACAAAGTGTTATAACATCTATAACACTGAATCATAGTACAAGCAAGTACACACGCTATAATGATTACAACTGCCACGAGTGCATTTCACAGCAGCTTCCAATTTGGTAGCCATGAAGTAAACCAATCCCACCAAGAAGAATATTCTTCTTTCTGCCACTCTTCTAATTCTCTTTTTATCAAGGTGTTTCCTGGTTGTTGGACTTCAAACTCATCACTGGTATAAGCGCAATATCCCTGTCCTATAATAGCACATGTTCCTCCCTGGCTAGCAAGCAGATAATCTAAGGCCATGCAGTTCTGTAGGGCCACCATTTGTGTTTGTTGGAGCTCATAGGATGTGCTCTTTGATATTTTATTAGTATCATTTGTTACTTCTAATAATCTATTTAGCTTCTTAATGTAAAGTCCATAGGACAAGGCAGTGCACATTGGACTTAGGGTGAACCATAATCTTTTGCTTTCTGAAATCAAAGGTACTCTTTGGGTAGAAAACGTTCTCTTAGCCCTAACTCTTCCCTGTGATTGTTTCCAAAGTACCTTAAAGAGAGGTATTGCTATTGCTTGGAAACAGGAACCAAACCATCCTTTAGGGAGCCATTTATAGCCATTTTCTCCGTATAACCAACAGGTTCCATTCCCACTACCAAAGGTCTGATTTCCTATCTCCTATTGTTTGACAGGTGGTATGTGGTTTATCAGTTGCAAAGTACCATCGAGTTCCCTTCCCTGCAAGAGTTTCTATAGAGCCTGGCACTGGTGTCTCCACTGTGCTCCACCCTTCCTTCCATTCCCCTTAGCAGGTGATGGGGAATCATCATGGAATAGGTTTCAAGTCATGCTAACCGCATTCCATCCAGGGAACAGCAACTGTGATTGAACCTCATAATTTCTGTACTAATTCCTGTTAAGATGCTAATAAAGCTTCTCAGTTCCCTCTAATTGTACCTCCAGTTACCTGTCCACAGGGTCCCCAGTCATTTTCCCACATAATCCACCCCGTGACTATAGTCACTCAAGCTTCACAATATCCAGAGTTTGAGAATATTTCATGCTTTGGCACCACGTAGATTGTCAAGTATAGTGGGGTATAGTCAGTAAGTTAATTGTTTCATAATCATCCAAAATTTACCATCCGATGTTTAAAAAGCAAAAGGAATAACATCAATAAAATGACAACAGTGTGAAGCACTCGGTTGGAATTTTGGTAGCTGTAGGTGACCATCCAAAAAGAGTGTCCCACTATCAGTGTTCTCCATCTTTCTTCACCCACTCCATCACACAATGTATTTCTTCCATGTCATGATAGACAGTGAATCCCAAAACTGGACAAGAAAATAAAACTCTATAGTCAGACAGCTATAGAGCAGGTATTTGTTTATTCAGTGCTGGGAGTGAGGGGGATCTTTCCACCAAAAACTCACTCGATCTTCTTTAACCTTCAGTTACATTTTAAAAGTCCTTCCACACAATGTCACAATTAAAACATATCATTAATATATTCATATTTGCATAAAGCTGTGTCATAGTTTTATGACAGTTTGTTGGTTTCACGCATATGTCAGTTCCTTCTGTGGTGGTCGTCAGTCTTCTGGTGATCTTTTGATGAAGGCTTCTTTAGTCTTCCTCACCTTTGAACTTTTTACCTCTATCTTCAGTGCATGCCTGATGCTTCTTGTTTTTTCAGTCTAACCTGTTGCTGGGGGTTAGATTTGCTTCTTTTTCACTTGTAGAATTTTTTCCCATAAGTTGCTAGCAGACTAATGACTGGATGCTTGATTAAAACAAAGAAGTGGCCAAAGGAGATGGCAGCACCGGACTACACCTATTGTTTTTGGGTCTCTGGGAGTTTCCCTCAGAGGGGGGAGAAAATATGAGTTTTGGGGGAGGTAAAGGGCAAAACTGGGGGCAGCTGCTCTGTCTTGCTCTTTTCATCGGAGAGGACGGTCGGGCTGCTGCTTGCTGCGGAAAGAGTTCACTGGCATCACGCCGTCTCGTGCTGGGAAATCTACCATCATCTGCTCATCTGCTCCTGTGCCCAGGAATTCTGAGCTCGCCTCCTCCTGCCCTACTGGGCTGGCTGTCCCGCCGTTGTGGCCTCTTCGGCACTGCTTTGAGGCTTTCTGCTACTCTGTAGCCCTGAACTGCCCTGCCCTGCCCTGATGGGTCATCCCTGCCATTCCAGCTACCAGCGCAGAGTATCTGATCTCATCCACCAGCCCGGGACTTTCCACCATTCCAGCTTGGTCTCTCGGAGTCCCGCAGGGGCACTGAGATCAAACTGCCCCCGGGATTTTGTGAAAGAAAGCCCTCGAGGTTCCTGGTTGTGTTTATTATTAATGATGTGGTTGTTGTTTGTTTGTCTGTTTGTTTTGTTATACATACCAGTAAAGAACTGTTATTCCTATCCCCATACCTCTGCCTGAAAGCCCCTTTAATTTTCTAAATAATAATAATTTGGAGGGAGGGGATTTGAATTCTCCATCCCTAGGGAGGTCCTGCCCCTCCCTAGCAGATACCTGTCTTTCAAACCAAGACACCTGTTTTTAGTAATTTTGCAGTTTGCAAGTTTCATTAAAACTTGCTATCTTGCTCTTGATGGTGTTTGTTGTCTCACTTGCCCTGCTGTCTTGCTTTCTTTGTTATCTTGCTTGCTTTACCTGCACATCTTGTTACAATGTTACTTATGATTAACCTTTTGTTACATACCACTTGGAATTCAACAGTAATCAAAGTCTTTTGTCCATTCTCTTGGGCTTGTTTCAGCAAGCGTCTCACGTCTCTGTGTTGTAACAGTTCCTTTACCAGTGTGAGGTTCATAGCAATTGGAGTAGGCTGCAAGTCCTGAATCAGAGTATGGTTTGAGTCCAAAAATTTATAGGATATAACAGGAGCTAAATAACTAAAATTGCATCCTGTAACTTTGATAGTTACAAGCACAAATATTAGAGTGGTTACTTGTATCTACAGTAAGGTTATCTACAAATACAAAATCACAAGAGGTTCTCATGCAAACGCATCCTTTACCAATATACACAAGTACTATTTCCGGATTTTCATTAGGATGAATCTCAAAATGAGAGTTTTCTCAGTGTCAAGACAAATGTCTTGGGCTTTGATGGTGTTGCTTTCACAAATTAATCCTTGTTGCTCCTGCACAATGTATGCATCCGTATCCAGAGTTTGCTACTTATTTCCATCTTTTTGAGCCTGTGAGAAATGACCTTCACTTTTAAAAATTTCAAAGGTTTATTAAACCTTAACAAAATACAACAAAGGACTGAATAAGGTAAAGGACAGTGGGTTGGGAGTTTGTGACCGGCTGCCACGAGTTCATCCACAAAATGGCTGCTCCACCTTTTATACCCCTGGGGGTTGCATCAGGCAACTCTAGCCCCTCCCAAAGTCTGTCAGTCAACTCTTCTTCGCAGTCCATTGGTGGAGACTACTTTCTTGCAACTTGATTTGAGGTTAGGTGTTGTCATGCCATGCCTCACTAGCAACAAGCTTTCCCCATTCCCAACTGCCCCATGCAAGGGGCACATGTTCACACCCTCCCTCCACATCACAGACAACCCAGGTTGTCTGGTAGCAACAATGGGGGGGGGGGTGAGGGAAGGCGACTATGGGGCGAATAGAGGACATCTAAACAACAAACCAAAATAACAAAACCATACAACAATAAAGCTTCTCTTAACATACACACACACAATATTCATTTCTTAATTGCAAGAGCAAATCATCCCATTATTCATCTATAACAGGCCTATGCTCTATGCTCCAGAGGATAGTTGGTGGGGGTTAGATTTGGTTTTTTTCTTCTCACAGAATTTTTTCCCATAAGTTTCCAAGAAGCCTTGATGACTACTTAGTCAGAACAAAAGGAGTACTTGAGGGATATGGCAGCACAAGGCTACACCTATTGTTTTTGAGTCCCTGGGAGTGTCCCTCAGAGGGGAGAGATGATGAGCTTTGGGAAAGGCAAAAAGACAGATCTGGGGGAGGGGGAGGCACTCTTGCTCTCAGCGCCGAGGAGGACGGTCAGGCTGCCCTCTGCCTCTGTCTCGTCCTGGGAAATCTATCGTCATCTGCTCATGTACCCAGGAATCCTGGGCTCGTTTTCTCCAGCCTCCCCCCACCGCCGCTGCTTCTTCGGAGCTTTGAGGTTCCCCTGCTACTCTGTAGCCCTGCACTGCCCAGCCCTGCTGGGACACCCCTGCTGCTCCAGCTGCCAGCGCAGAGCTCCTCATCTCATCCACTGGTCCGGGACTTTCCACCCTTCCAGCTCGGCCTCTCGGAGTCCTGCAGGGGCGCCGAGATCAAACTGCTCTGGGCTTTTGTGAAAGAAAGCCCTCAAGGTTCTTGGTTCTGTTTATTATTGATGCTGTAGTTGTTGTTTGTTTGTCGTTTTGTCATATATACTAGTAAAGAACTGTTATTCCTACCCCCATACCTCTGTCTGAAAGCTCCTTTATTTTTTTTTTTAATTGGAATAATTTGGAGGGAGGGGATTTGAATTCTCCATCTCTAGGGAGGTCCTGCCCCCTTCCTAGCAGATATCTGTCTTTCAAACCAAGACAATAGTCTCATTGCTATTTAAACCTAATGCAATTATTGGGTATATTTCATATACCAAAGCATTGTGTATCAGTAGCACAACTGTGCTGCTGATGGGATTGGCTAGGTACCACAAGGACTGGAATTTACTCTTTTTTAAAATAAATCATATTATTCCCAATTACCATTTGACATTTAATGGGTAGGGTATCTTCACCTTCCCTTACAATTGCAGCTCTATAAATTTATGGTCCTTTTCATTAATTATCTCTCACTGAGGTATAATATATTTGTTAAAAGGCATTGATTAGTTCCCAAAGCCAAAAGGGAAGATCACTTCCAAAGGGGGAATTGTTGGAAATGATACAAAGTTTAAAATTTTTTAATGCAACTTTAGTCAGCTTTGTTCCCTTTTGCCCCAGGGAAAAGGAATGTTACTTTTTTTTTAAAGGACTGTTTCCTCACTCAAGGTATGATGAGCTTAACATCTCAACAGACTGGGAGTAGCACAGAAGATACACAAAAGATAACGACCTTAAGCAACCATTAACGAACATCAAATCCAAACATCACCCCTGGCACTGTCGGGAGACACCTGGTCTGGAAAAGACTGATAAGAGAACCATGGAATGCAGACCAAATTAGCATTGGAGGCAAAAAAATCCATAACCAGTAAGAAACCAAATACTAAGAACTGTGTAACTTGGGACCAACGAACATTGAACCAATGAATTTCTAAGGGCTTTGACTGCATAAGTATCTGAAAAATCTAGTAAAAGTTATATGTAATGGAAAGATTTTCTCTGCACAACCTGGACAAAATATAGATGAAATTATTTCTGTTGCACATCCTGGCCAGAATAAAGTAATGCCTTGATTCTCTAACACTAAAAATGTTGGAGAGTTTTTTTGTTTTCCCCGCAGTTTCAGTGACTGTTTCAGTTTAATTCAGTGGCAATTTAGTAGTTTGTTCATTAGTACCTCGGAGTCTATGCCATTTAGAACTCCCAGTCCTGTTCCCAGGATTCCAGTCACATTCCTCCTGGTTTGCCTGGTGCAAGTGAGGACTCATTTATGCAACCATGTTGTTCACTCTGCATAAGAGGTTTTCAGGAATGATAAGCAAATTGGTTCGATTGTGGAAACATTATTCTGCATTAACAGCTTAACTCATTTGAGAGACCACGTTGGGTTAAATAACTAATGCTTTTGTTAGGAACGAAAGAAAAGAAAAAAAAAAAAAAACAACAACAAAACAACAAAACAACCACCCCACAACTGACCCTCTCCTGGCTAGAGTAACACCCTCCCACACCCCAGACAATCTGAGTAGGGAGAGCTGCCCTGAAGGAAAGTTGCCTGGCAACTTTTCCCTACCTAATTGAAATGTGAAAAGAAGCTGCCCACACCTAGATAGCCCTATTGTCCTTTGTAACTACCTCATTTAGCAAGAGTAACTTCGGCTATGACCAGGACAAATGCATATGCATTTGGATATGCAGATAGGGCAGGGCCGCCCCCGTGGATCCTGGGAGGGTTTTTTTGGGGAAACTGCACCCCAGGACAGGAAGCTGGATTCGTCAGAAGAGAATTGGATAGTGCCCTGGCTGAGCGGGGAGTGGATGCACCTCCTGGCCTGGTTTGAAGATTGGCCATGACCTGTGAGGAGCCTGAATGGAATGGGAACTGGCCAGCTGAGCTGACTGATGCAGAGAATGGGAAACTCTTGAAACTTTTCCCTGAGGGCAAAGAGCTGACTGCCAGTGCTCTGCCTTCTGATGGTTGACCAGAGAGAACTGCCAGCTGTTTCTATGGGAACAAGGACTCAGCATCCACTGGGACAGCACCTGCTCCTTCAGATGGCTGCAGTAGTGTGGAAAACTCCGATCGGACTTTGCAATCCTGCTGATGATTTTAATAATGAGCTGATCACTTTAATAAAGAGCTGAATATTAATAAAGGCATATGCCCTGTTCTTTTCACTTTTGGCCTGTATTTTTTTTTTTTTTTGGTTGGTTAGGTTTCTCAAGGAAACAAAGGTTTGGCAGTTCTTAGCTGGATGTTAATAGTTTTTTCCCGGCTGGGAGCAGAGACGGTCCTGTGGTTTTTTTGCCTTGGATTGCTATGGCGCAGAGGTTTCAACACTGCTGTGGAGCTCTCCCTGGAGCCTGCTTGTAAGCCCATTGCTTGCAAGAGAGAGAGTCTCAGCTGCCCCATTAACTGAGCCTTTGGTGGCTGCCAGTGCCAGGAGAGCAGCACAGTCCGTGTGAGTGCCCAGATCACTCCTTCCTCCCCCACCTCATCCTTTTCATCTGAGCCGCCATCACCCCTTTGGAGGTCCTGAGCTCTCATCGGATCACCCCCTGCCTGCCACGAGTAGCCACCACAGCTTTTGCCTCACCTAAGCCCATTATTCCCCCCTGCTGGCTGCGAGTGAACTACTGCACCCTTTTGCCTCTCCTAAGACACTAGTGCTCACCTGCCGGCTGTGGTCATAACTACACCAAAGGGGAAACTACTTAATGGGTGGGAAACTTCTGTTATTGTTTTGTTGTTTTTTCTATTCTGTTATATATATTTTTTCTAGTAAAGAACAGTTATTCCTTTTCCTACATTTTTGCTTGGAAGCCCTGTAATTTTTGAAGATATAATAATTTGGAGGTAGGGGTCTTCTTTCCATTCCAGTAAGGTTTCCACCTTCCTTGGCACACATTTGTCTTTTAAACCAAGGCAATTTTTTATTAAGGATCAATGCTATAGATGTAAAAAGACAGTTCGATAGGAGGCGGAGTTGGTAAATAAGGCTCTTCAACAACAATTTCTAATAGATCCAAGCTCCCAAGCTAAGTCGAGAGTTGGGGTCTGTCCAGAGACACATTACAATAGTTGGATGGAATATTTTAAAGGTGGGCCAGCATTCATGCTTAGAAGAGTAGGCCTGTATGTTGTTTACCCTTCAGCATTATTTGCAACACCTTTCCCTTCTACATAACTTACGCCAATTTGTAAGAGTGTAGTCCTGTATTTAAGGTTATTTTGAATTTGGCATCCTATCAAAATGATGTCTCCTTTAATTCTTTTTAGAGATGGCATGTGTTGATTTCGACTCTCATCTGTGATGATCCACTCTTGCCCATAAAAGGTGATGTTGCTGTGGAGTGCCACTGTAAACAAATTTAGGTTAGGCATAGGTATTTTTAGAAGTACATTCTCTTCTATCCATAGCCACCACTTTTTATACAAATTTCACAATTTACATTCTACAATTAGGAATTCCTACACTCTGTTTTCCCCATAAACAAAATGCAAGCATGGGTTGTGTAAAAGTACAGGGGGATATGGGCCACTGAATAGCAAACCAATATGATTTCACCAGAAGCTGTTTATTGTTTACATTACAATCCCAGTTATAGATTCTAAAATCTACAGCCCATGTGGGCACACACTCCTGGTTGGCCAAGTCGCTGGTTCAAGAGGCAGGTACATCTCCTTTAGGACATCTAATTGGTCAAATGTCCATCATCAAGTCACATCTTCTGTATCTAGGGTTTACATTCCTTGTGGACAGTTTCTCAGGCTCTCTGTTCCTATCTTAATCCTGTTATTTTCCCAGAAACCTTGATGAATCCCTGAGAACCCTGAGAACAAGACTGCAGGTGGCTTGATAAGATTTCAAAATGGCCTGTTACACAGATGCATTGCTACATAAAAGTGAAATTGTACCAACAATCTGATTAAGATGTCTGATAAACAAATTTCAGTTTCCAGATAATTATGCATAGCAGAAATAGTATTACAGCCCAAACTAATGACAGTATTTCTTGTATACATTCAAGTTTGGTGCAGCCTAATCCATCCATCCATGTGCAGTTCATTCAGCATTCCTGTGAAACAGAGAAGAAAGGAAATATGCTTGGTTGAAAATGCAACTGACAGTGTTAATTAAAAAGAGGGTTTTGAGATTCAGGTGGAATCTAAACTTCTAATTCACAAAGTGCTTGCCACATGACTGTTGCAGCTTCCCCTACAATTTCAAGGGGGGAGTCTCCTCTGATCAGATTATCTGGAGAGAGTGAGACTGTAAAATTTTGGTAAGTACAACATGTCCAATCGTGAGGGAATGTTTATACTTCTGCAGGAGTCTGTTAAAGGTGTGTGGCACTCCCAGGCAAGCACTAATTGCATTTTTTTTTTTTTTTTGTGTTCCAGTAGTGAAAACCTTGGATATAAAAGATGAGCCCCTTCCACAAAAACATATCTGTGGGCCCTATTTTCTGAAGCCTGAGAATTGCTGGTTTTCCCAAGTGAAACCTTTCAGCAGTTTCTCCTTTCCCAAGCAGCTTTGTGTAAATAACTTTTCTTCCCATAACATTTATGGGTAAACAATATCCCTTTCCCATAACAACCTCTCTCCCAGGTGTTGTTTGTGTTACTTTGTTGGCCGGGAAATCAGCCAGAGTCAAGACAGCACTCAATATGAGTTAAAAATCTTGCTTGTTTATTCAGCTATTTGACGTACATTTATACTGTGTGTCGTGGTTTGAAGGGAAGTGAGTTTTTTTGGAAGTAGTGGTCAAACCAATCAGTCCTTAGGTCTGAGTATTGGCACCTTTGTTGGCCACTAAGAGGTTGGACACGCCTCTGAGGACACGAGGGGTTAAAAGCCGGATTTCCCAGCAGGACTCTCTTTTTCCCTGCTCTGCTTTCGGAGAGGGAGCGTCTTCTCCTCTCCCCTGCCCAGGCCTGGCTAGGCCGGGTGGGGGAGGGGAGCAAGGTGGGCCTGGCTGAGCAAGGTGGGCCTCGGGGTGGGGAACAGAGGGAGCTGGAGTGGAGCTGGTCCAGCTTCCATCTAGAATGGAGGGGTGGAGGGAGAACTTTGGAGGTGCCTTCCGTCCCCCTCCCTGTCCCATCCCGTTCCCCCCCCTTCCCCCCCCCCCGGTCCCGTCTCTCTCCTCCCCCCCACAGAGAGAAGGTGCCGAACTGGAGCTGCTTGTGAGAGCTGCAGTGCCTGCGATCGCCTGTGCCTGACCTTGGTGGTGGGAGATAAAAGCTTTTAACTCTTTCTAAGGCAGAAGAGAGTTATCCCTGGATGCTGAATTCTCATAGTTGGTGGTTTTAGAAGAGAGAGGACAGCCTGGGACCGAGAGGGTAATGTGAGATGAAAAGAAGCCCCTTCGATTGCCGGAATGAAGAGGAGTGGCTTATGAGGCTGGACTTTTCTTGCATAATGATAGCCATAGACGGACCCTGGACCCTCCTGACTATAAATAAGACTGTGTTTGGGTGGATGTTTTTGGCTCAAACCCAGAGACGTTCTGGCCTGCTTCTTGGAGCCCCCGGCCCCAGGGGTAAATGGGGGGGACCTGAGTCCCAAAATGAGAAGATGGCTGGTTTTTGGTACTTGGCCAAAACATCCTTAAAAAGAGCCCTGTTGCAGTTCAGGTCCATGGACGGCAGTGAGAGTGCTGGACATGGAAAGGAGGGTGTCACCCTGGCAGACTCTTCTAGGCAGTGCCATGGGTGACGTGGGAACACGGGATGGTGGACCTGTGTTTCCTGTGGGGGGGGGGGAGGGTCTGTGGTGCGAGAGAGACTCCTCTCGTCCTGGATGGAATGTGGATTGTCTGAATTTTAAAGGATGATGATTTGGATTAGGAACCCAGGGTTGTTGAGGGATTAAGCAAGTAGATGAAGGTAATGTGCTGGAGTCAACTGAGTGAGCATGTATGGAATGGAAATTGGGGGGAGGAGAAGCAGTGTTTTTGGGAGATTTTCTCTTCTGCTTTTGGGTGGCTGGGTTTTTCTTTCCTTTTCTATTGTCCATTGTTATGTAGCATAATAAATTGTCTGTCTGTTTCAAGTATTAGGCCTGCTCTGCTCTGTTCTTGACCACATCTCACAGTAGTTCATTAGGTAAAATATACCCTCATGGGTGCATTGGCATTTTGTCTAATGTCAACCCATGACACTGTGCTAAGCATATCATGCACCTAACTCTGAACATCATTGATTAAACCATCGTGTTCACGCGTCCTTGCAGTATACATAACTGGTTCAGAAGCTCTGTCCACGAGGCTAAATGCTGCAAATCTTCCCTAACTTATGGTCAATGCATCCTGTCTAGCATCCTGTTACAGCTATTGTTCCAAGCTTTACTTCCTCCTTATCCCATCTAAGGAATGGTTCAAGGACGCTTCATCTTCTACTCATCCCTTAAGCTAAGAGCAGGATTGTGCACATGTCCCTGCTTTTCCAGCCATGCATCCACATTACTTAACCAATGGAGAGAGGCGTCCATCCTATGGACCAATAATATGCCTTTTTAGCTCAGCATGTTATAAAAAGGCTGGAAGGAATTGTAATAAAGCCTCTGTTTTTCTTCTGCCTGCTGGAGTCAAGCATCTTCATTTTGTGTCCAATTGCAACACATATCTCTTGCATCCAGGGCTGCCATCCATGATTGGGACATTTTCTGAAATTTGAGCTACCAGTTCTGCAAAATTTAGAATAGCAGAGGTTAAAGGCACAGTATTGGCATGCAATTGTTTGCAACAGACTGTAAATCATGGCTGTCTGTCCAACTCTTTTCCTGTTCAGACAGGAGAACTAGGAGAGTATGAATGAGTGATAATACCTCTTTTCTCCAAGTCTGTTACCACCCCGTCAATACCCAGGTACGTGGCTTATTGTATTGTAGCTGTTAGGTTTGGAATATTGGGTACTACAGCTGTTAGTGGAGCTGTGTTGGCATTTAAGTGCCAGTAATCAACAGTTAACACTGATTGCTTTTCCAAGTCAGCATTAACTATAGAAGTTTCATTTTGTGCTGCAGCAGGAATTTTTGTATCAGGGAGTACGGGTGCTGTATGAAATAAATGCACTTCAGCCTCCCAATTTTTTGGGGGGCTAGAGTCATCATTTGAACTGAAAGACCACATGTTGCAATCTGGTAAATGCCAGATTTGACCATTCAGAAGATCAAAACCCAATATATTTTCATTATGAACTTTAATTGCAAAGCGAGTAGTCAACATCCACTCCTTGCCAGGTCGCATATTGGCAGATACTGCTTGCTACATTTACTCCAGTGATTTTAACTCTTTGCCATCCGGGTTGTATACTCAGCTTCTTGGCATCCTGCTGCTTTAATATTTAATACTGTGCTTCTGTATCTATTAGAAATTTTATTAATCATTGATGAGAACCCACTGGAATCCAAATGTATGGACTGTTGTTATGTATGTATTGATAGCATTCCATTTGTGGGTTTTTAATCTCACCTGACTTATGGCTGTAATGCTTTTGCAAATCAGCCACTCTGAATTGTTTTTTGGGTATGGTTTGAATATTTCTCCTGCAACATTACCAGTGAATAATGTGCACAGGAGTGCAGATCTCATTGTTACCCTGATCAGGTTTGAAATCAGGGTTTTCTACAGTTTTATCATCATCACTATCACAGCAAATATCTCTGTGCCAAGTCTTGGGGTCTGTATGATGTACCAATTCAGTGTCACGTATCTAAAGCAAGATGAAATTTCTTCAGCAACAGTTTCTTTCTGTACTCCACTGCAGTGAGCAGAGTTTTAAGGTGGTCAGACCCAGTTTTAACATGATCATTTTTAATCCTAAATTTATCAACTTGGATTCTGTTTTTCTCCCGTTTCCCTCTCAAAGGCTAATGATGACTTCAAAACTTCAATTTCTGAATTTAAAACAGTATACTCTACATCAGAAATCTGCTCAGAAACAAGTGACTCTAGCTTCTTGTTGTACACAAGACAAACAGGCTCCTAAAAGAGCACAAATGGCACCTTTACCTTTTCCCTCTTTATGCTTCTGATCAGCTGGACATTGCTCAATACATTCCACCACTTTCTATTTATCCAGCCAAAATTTTTGAGTCCACTTCTTCCCAGCCTGGGAAGAGGCACATTTAAATTTGTGCAGCAGACTATCAATGAAATCCTGCCAACCACACCACTTTTGTTTTGCTGTTGCGTAGCGTCAGAGACACAGACAGACACAGACAGACAGACACACAGACAGACACAGACAGACACAGACACAGACAGACACAGACACAGACAGACACAGACACAGACAGACACAAACACCACAAAGGCAGAAAGATGTAGCCTTCCAGTTAAAGAAAAATAATCTCCATTTCAGATTAATTCCTTTGCAGAGTTTGCTTTTGCTGTATGAGGTAATGCAAATTAGAAAAGCACTTGCATTTCTGGACCAAAGCATTTGTTGGAATTGGATTTGTGTGGCTTTGCATTTGCAGGGCTATGAGTTTATTTGGGTTACATTTACATGGCTTTCAACTTCTGGGAGCCAAACTATATTCTAGGATGCATCCAAAGCAGTGACCAGCAGGTCAGAGAAGGGATTTCTGCCTCTCTACTCCACTCTTGTGAGACATCACATGGAAGATTGTGTACAGTTCTGGATCCCCTACATAGGGAGGATATTGGCCTGTTGGAGCGAGTCTGGATGAGGCCATGAAGGTTATCAGAGGGCTGGAGCACATCTGCTATGGAGACAGGCTGAGAGAGTTGGGGTTGTTAAGCCTGGAGAAGAGAAGGCTTCAAGGAGAACTTAGAGCACCTTCCAGCACCTAAAGTGACTACAAGAGAGCTGGAGAGGGATGTTGGACAAGGGCATGGGGCAATGGCTTCAAACTGCCAGTGTGACTTGACACAGGCAGGCAGCTGGAAAAACTGTTGGAAATTATATAACTTTTCTAATTATTTTTTTCTAATTGATGCCTTTAATTAACTTTTAAATTGTTTTAATTAATCATAAGCAGTGTATTAATCATAAGAAGTTAAGCAGTGTAATTTTCCACTCTGGCTAGCTTCCTTTTCACAGACTCTTTTTGTTAAAGTGTGATTATTAGATCACTGAAACTTTTAAGTTTTGCTAAACTAACTCTGATAAGTTTCAGTGAACAAAGCGTGGGAGAGTTAAAAGCTGGACACCTGGAATCCAGAATTTATAGTCCGCCAAGGACATGTTGAAGTAACCAGAAGATAAAGAAGAGACTAACAAAGACATTTCAGCCTGAGTGCTGGAGACTCCCTGTCTGAGAAAAAGATCATAAAAAGACTGAAAAACATGGACTAATTGGCATGAGAAGCAAGAAATCAATAACCAGTAGAAGACAGAAAACTAATAATGAAGAGAATTATGTAATTTAAAACCAATTAACATAATTTCTTTGTTTGCTAAAAATAACTAAATAAGTGCAAAGTTTTGAAAGTCATATGCATGTAGGTGGAGCTATCCCTATGCACTCTGGCCATAATAAAGTAATGCCTACTTCCTAATACTAAATTAAAGAGTTTCATTTAACCTGATGTTTTTGGTGATAAGACCACAAAACCACAGCTGAAATGCAAAGAGTAAATTTATTTCATTACCTCGCTAACCAGATGTGGAGGCCCCTGAGTCTGCCAGGGAAACTTCTAGGCCAGTGCCTTGGAATAACCTACCATAGGCTTTGGGAAACCCTCATAGCTTAGGGTGAGCAAAAAGGCTTCCCCCATGGTGCTCTACACCACTATATTAATCTACCTGAGTTTTGCTTTCCCCATTGGTCGGTGGGCTTTGCCCACCTCTATTGTTCACATATGTCCTTAGTTCTTGAGGTTTTTCCTTTCCCTGTTTCCCCATTGGTTGTGGTATCTCTGATGGTCTGCCCCCATGCACCCTATAGGTCATTGCCCTATGCCCTGCCCTTGTACTGCCCCTTGCCCTCAGACCATTGGCTCCTGACCCCATACTTAACCCTGGGCACTCCTTTGATCTGTTTTCCTGTTTTAGGCCAAATTTGGGAGGAAACCCCCCAAATAGGGTCCCTCTGGAAGGCAAACCCAAACTAACCCTCCCCCCAGCTGGCCTGGGAAAAGAACTTCCTTGGAGATAAGTGGAAAAAACTATTTATTTAACAAACAAAATGCCCACAAGAAGAAAGAATTAATAATATGAAACAATAAAACCTCTCACCACTCTGAAGAGAGATGGCAAACTTCAGAAAATCCTTGCCGTGAGTGTAGCTCAACTCACTCAGTCTCTTATCAGTCCCAGTCCCTACGGAGGCCCAGGCCCTGGTGGGCCGCAGGTATGAGCCCTCCGTGCTCCTCTGGGTTTTTTCAGTCTGGAGCAGATTTAAACAGTCCCAAGAAAAAAGGGAAAAAAAAAAAAACAAACAGTCCAGGGAACTTCTCTGCCCTAGCTAGCTAAAACTAACAAAAAAGCACAGGAGATCTCTGTCCCACCACTGTCAGTGCCTCAGACCAACAACCGCCAGAGAAAGACAGTTTTCTGCAAAACAAACTGTGCGCTTCTTCTTTCCCTGTTTCACTCTCAGAATCAGTCTTAAAGGTACAGAACACAATATACAGCACATACAGAACAGACCATTGGGGATACAAGCATCATAAAGTCATCCTAGGACATCTGTGTCTTTTGTCCCTGATCCCTTCAACATGGTGGAAGTAATACACTTTCGCTGGAACTCTTCATACAGAAGGCCCTTCCTGTCTTTCCTTTGCTGAGCTGTCTGTGGCATGTGTGTGTGTGCATGGACTTGAAATGATTGTTCCCGTGGCCGACCCCGAGTGGCTTCTGAAGAGTCAAGTCAGCAGCATTTCACCATGCTGCCATGCTGCTACAACCAGAGGATCCCGAAGCAACACCTGGGTGAAGACACACAAGCAGGAACGCAGGCACCATTAGGCTTAGTCCATGCTAGTGGGTGGCAGACCTGTTGTTTGCACCAATTTATCCAGAGCCGATGCATGCAAAGTTTAGCACCATGCTGTGATGTCCTCTGTGCTTTTTATGATCTCTGAGCTTTGATCTCTCTTCCAAAACAGGGAGCTCAAGAATGTCCATGAGAGCACCTCCAAGTCTCTCCAAACACCTACATTGTCTCTAAGCAGAAATTCTACTTGTCGCAATAGAGGATAAACAGCAGTGGACATAATACATGGGGTTTCCCACACTGTTATTCTCCAGGTGTTATGAATGAAAACATAATATTGGCTTTCACATTTACATATTAGCTTTTGCATGTTGTTATTGATTACAAGTATTCTAATACGGTACAATTTATAATTCTTTTTAGCTGCTATATAATACAATATAATATAATACAATATTCTATAATACAATGTAATATACTAAAATACAATATACTATACTATACTATACTATACTAGAATAGAATAGAATAGAATAGAATATATAATATAATATAATATAATATAATATAATATAATATAATATAATATAATATAATATAATATAATATAATATAATATAATATAATATAATATAATATAATATAATATAATATAATATAATATAATATAATATAATATAATATAATATAATATAATATAATATAATATAATATAATATAATATAATATAATATAATATAATATAATATAATACATCCGTTCCATCAACTGTCCACCCTCCGGGGGATATCTTCTCTTAATGGGCCATTAAGGCTCACCAATGACATGACACATTACATCATCCCATTGTGAGATGCACCACCCAGTGGGGAGGAGCCAACCATTCCCTACCCAGATAAAAATGGAGACCCAGGGATCCCAGGCATCCTGTTTTCCACTGGATTCCCAGAGGAAGACTGGACTCATCTCACAACCACTGAACCCTGTCTACAGGATCTTCTCTACTCCAGCAGAACCACATCTGTCATTCCTGAGGACTTATTTGAACTGCTTCCAACACCCTGACCAACAGGGTCAGGTCGTTTTTCTGACTCCGTCAAGGTTTTCTAGGACTTTTGATTGCTTGCTTGGGGTTTTTTTGTGTGGTTTTTTTTGTTTTTGGGGTTTTTTTTTTGCGTTACTGCATTTGTATTTTTAATATTTCTAGTAAAGAACTCTTACTCCTATTCCCATATTTTTGTCTGAAAGCCCCTAATTGCAAAATTATAATAATTTGGAGGGAGGGGGTTTTACATTCTCCATTCCAAGGGAAACTCCAGTTTTCCCTGACAGATACCTGTCTTTCCAAACCAAGACAGAATTTTAGTACCTAACCCAACAACCAGAGTACCCTATTGTCGCCCTGTTCTTTTGGAATTTTCTTAGCCTTCTGATTGTTTACTTTCTTGGAGTCAAGATTTTCACGCTTCCAACAGTCTCTTAATGTAAAAATAGCTCTGTTTACTTAAGGGTAGTTTTTTGTTTACGTTCCTTTATGGAGGAGGAGAAAAACTGATTGACTGTCTGTTTGACCAGTGTGGTTGGAGGGGTCGTGATCCTATCCTCCAATCCACAACTGGTGCCAAAAATGTATAAATATGAAAGAAAGTAAAGTTCTGCCCCCTTCTTTCCTGCTGGGACATCTGTGAGTCGCGTGGTTCTTTTGTGTCCAACTGTGTCACCTTATTATTGTGTAAATGAGAGTGAGATAAGTGTGCGTTGCCCCCCTTTTCATGTTACTGACCAGTGTAACTGCTGAGTGAATGAGACATACCATTTATACAATAAGAGTGAGAAGCTTGGATCCACAGTTCCATTTTTCAGGCGACTGAAAGGCCGGAGAAAGGCAAAGTGCTTGTCATTTCATAATAAAGATTTTGTGTTGTTTGCATGAGTGCAATTTTGTGCTTAAATTGTGGACCCAGGTGTGAGCCTTGGGTATTGTGTGAGTCTAAAATCTGTCATAAGATGTGGTATTGCGCTGCTACTCGCAAGAGTGCCTGGTGTTTGGAGCATAAAAGAGTAGAATTAAGAACCAGATATCAGGCATTGAATTTCTTAATTTCTGTAGGACACTAGGAAGTAGACAGCCCAAGGACAGGAAAAGCTCAGAAAGAGGCAGAAACTGAGTCACTACAGGTGGAAATAATTAGTGTGTGGAAAACAGTTTTTGGTTTCCAGAAGCTGGACTGTATCTGAGGAGAATTGGGAAAATACCTGTGAAGAGTGTGAAGTTAGATTAGTGTAGAAGCTAAGAAAAAAGAGACAAAGGAGTTGTGCAGGAGGTGTTTGGATAAACTGATACAAATGGGACACAAAGCAAGCAAAGAGAAGGCCCCCAGGGGAAGGAGAAGCAGGAAAGCATCAATGGATATACCTCCCGATAGCTCCCTGGAGATAAAATTAGCACAGTGGGAACATAACCCTGACACAAGGAATAAGAATAAAATCAAAATGATACATTATTGTGTGATAGAATGGACTAAAGAGGAGAGAAGATCAGACCATTTATTCTGGCCTATCCATGGTTCCTTTGAAAGGGGCATGTGCCGAGCTTTAAATACTTATGTGAATACTAAAAAAGCAGTCAGCCAGGAAGAGAGAGACTATGGTGCTTGGGGGGGGGGGGGGGGGGGGGGGGAGAAGTTGCTTCAGGGGAGATGAACACCTTTAAATTAAAAGAAATCAAACACTGGGACCCCTTAGATTGTCTGCCCCCTCCATATCCGCCAACACCTAATGCATCCCCTCCAGACCCTGACGGACCTAGGCAGAATACCAGGGGGAGAATGGTCCAATGAGAGGAGTTGAAAAATGAGGACTAAGCAGTCTCACTATATCCCCTCTGGGAAGTACCATTGGGAGGGGCACATGGGGGAATCAGGTTTGTGACAGCTCCACTTAATTCCTCTGAAGTAAGAGCATTTAAAAAGGAATTAAAAGGTCTCCTAGAAGACCCAATTGGACTAAGTGAACAAGTGGATCAATTTTTGGGACCTAATGTTTATACCTGGAATGAAACGCAATCTATACTAAACCTTTTGTTTACACCCAAAGAAAGACAAATGATCCGAGCAGCAGGGATGCAGATATGGGAAAGGGAACATGCAAACAGACCCCCTGGGAAGCAGAAAATGCCTGTACAACATCCTAACTGGGATCACAATAACCCCAGGGGAAGGCACAGTATGGAAGATTATAGAACCTTAATAGTCAGAGGTATCAAAGAGGCTGCGCCACAAGCTCAGAATGCCTATAAGGCATTTGCTGAACAACAAAAGAAGGAAGACACTCCAACTGAATGATTGGAGAGGATAAGAGAAAATATGAGAAAATACTCGGATATTGATCCTGAAACAGTAGCAGGACAAGTTTTATTAAAAACTGCCTTTGTCACTCACGCTTGGCTAGATATAAGAAAAAACTAGAAAGATTGGAAGATTGGAAAGACAGAGAATTGAATGACCTGTTAAAAGAAGCCCAAAAAGTATATGTACGGAGGGTCAAGGAAAAAGCAAAGGCAAAAGCTAAGGAAATGGCAGCTGCTATTGACGAAGGAAACCACCATGCAAAGACCTACTCCTATAAGGAGGTGAGGCCTCAGTCAGACCAAAACAAGGGGGACCGGGAGGAGGTTGAGGGGAACAGAGCTCCCTGGGAAAGAGGCTCTAAGAAGGAAAAAGGGGAATTTAATAACCGGGGCCAAATTTTTCATTATTGCAAAGAAATTGGACACTTAAGGTGAAACTGCCCACAGAGAGGAAAGGATCTGAAGGTTTTTAAGGAGGTTTGAGAAACAGACAAATAGGGGGGTCAGGGACTCTATCTCCTGGGGTCGAAATATCAGCAAGAGCCCTAGATAACTTTAAAAGTAGGTCCCTGGGAGGAGGAATTTGAATTTTTAGTGGATAGTGGGGCAGAGATGACATGTTTGTAGAATTCATAAAGGATGCAAGAAAAGCCAAAATACAATTCAAGTAGTAAGGGCAAAAGGATTTAAAGCACCAGTTATAAAATGTGATATTTGAATGAACAAATGAAATAGAAATGGGAGCATGTTTTATTTGTACCAGGGGCAGGATGTAATTTGCTGGGGAGGGATTTACAAGTCCAGTTAGGCATCAGGCTATTTCCAGAAGGGAATAAAATGGTAGTCTAACTCCTCCAGTTAAAAGAGGAGGATGAAAAACAAACTGAAGAAGTAGTCCAGGTCAAGCCTGAAAACTGGGGCAAGTTAAACATAAACTCTACAGTAATCGAAATAACCAACAAAGTTTGACCGATTCTGTCTTAATGAGTCAGCCAAGACTCCATTATCTTCATGCAGGAAAAGCCAATTCTTTATTTTCACAACTGTTATAAATGCCAATACAGTAGTCCAATTAAAATTATAATTTTTTTGGTTTATTAAAAAAGGATCAAATTACAGAATTTCGACAAAACCACCCACAGCGGAGATACTTGACGATTTTACCCGGGAATCATCAAGGGTGAACCAGGACGCAGTATCTGGCCGACTGCCGTCCCCCCTGAGTTCACAAACTGGCCTTGTTCGGGGCTTAGTTTTTATACACTTTATTCCGCCTCTGACAAAAATTTCCTCATAGTCCTTTTGTTTCCAAGCTAGTCATTTGAATTCATAGTCGTCTCCGGCTTAGCTGAAAAGAGCTTCTCCTCTCCTGCGAGGTGTCAATTTCTGGTTTCCCGTGAGTATATAGACACCCAGGTTCATGAATGGTAAAAGTTCATCTCCGGAGATGTGGATGATGATGGTCCTCTAATGGTGGTGTTCGATGCTCGATGCTCGAATGAGGGTGTTGGCTGAAGATAATGATCTGACGACTCTGCCATCCAGGGAGGAGAAGACTGATAGCTTATCTTAATGTGTCTTCTCCTGGTGCTGAAGAGACGACCGGTTTTCCCGTAAATCCTTTGTCTCCTTTCTAAATGCTAAATTCCAGGGTGGTGCCTGCTTTTTGTCTTAGCAAATTTTCAAGGCAGACTGAAACTTGTATTCTCATATAACATATATACAGTGATTTTCATAATTTTAATATGTCATAACCCATAAGAACATGAATTAACATCCCATATTTTTCACAACAACTCATTCAGTTTTATATATTAACCATTTAATTCATGTTCACATTATCCCTCAACAATCTCTTATTCTAAGTTGTCCTGGTTTGAGGGGAAGTGAGTTTTTCTGGAAGCTGAGGTCAAACCAATCAGTGGTCAGGTTTGAATGTTGGCACCTTTAGTGGCCACTGAGGGGTTGGACACGCCTCTGAGGACACAAGGGGTTAAAAGCAAGGACTCCCAGAGGGACTTCCTCTTTCTGGCTCCCCTTTCAGGAGAGGAGCCTCTTCTCCCCTGCCCAGCTTACCAGGCTGGCTGGGGGAGGGTGGGAACCATGTGGCTGGTCTTAGGTAGGCCCGTGGCCCGGGGGGGGAAGAGAGAGAACGGGACTGGACCTGCACCAGCCCCATCAAGGATGGAGGGGTGGAGAACTTTGGAGGTGCCTTCCGTCCCCCCGTCCCATCCCTGTCTCCCCCCCGTCCCCCGTCCCCCGTCCCCCGTCCTGTCTCCTCCCCCCCCAGGGAGAAGGTGCCGAGCTGCGCGTGGGAGTTGCCGTGCCTGCGAGTGCCTGAGCCTGTGGCCCTGCCGGGAGCCAGAAGCTTTTAACTCTTTCTGAGGCAGAAGAAAACTATTCCCAGACATTGATTCTCATGGCTGGTGGTTTCAGAAGAGAGATAGACAGCCTGGGACCGAGATGATAAAGGAGGATGAAAAGGACCCCCTCGATGGCAGAGATAAAGAGGAGTGGCTTTTGGGCTGGACTTTTCTTGCGTAATGTTAGCCATAGACGGACCCTGAATTTTCCTGAACATAAATAAGACTGTATTTGGGTGGATGCATTTGGGTCTAAACCAAAGACTTTGTGGCCTGTTCCTGGAACCCTTGGCCCCAGGGGTAAATGTGGGGGGGACTGCTTGTCCCAATATGAGAAGATGGCTGGTTTTTGGTACTTGGCCAAACATCCTTAAAAGAGCCCTATATGCGGTTTTGGTCCATGGACGGTGGTGAGAGCACTGGACATGGAAAGGAGGGTGTCACCCTGGCAGACTTCTCTGGGTGGTGCCATGGGTGACATGGGAACACGGGAAGGTGGACCTGTGTCTCCTGTGGGGGGTCTGTGGTGCGAGAGAGATTCCTCTCTCCCTGGATGGATTGAAGACTGGGGGTTTTTTGAGTGATGATGGCTTTGATTGGGGAACCCAGGGTTTTTGGTTTAAGCAAGTAGGATGAGGGTAATGTGCAAGTGTTCACCGTTTGAGCATGTAAGGGATGGAAATTGGGGGAGGAGAAGAAATGTTCTGGGAGGTTTTCATTTCTGTTTCTGGGTGTTTGGGTTTTCTTTTCTTTTCTATTCTCTGTTGTTATGTAGTTTAAGAAAGTTTTTTTTCTATTTCAAGTTTTAGGCCTGCTCTGCACTGTTCTTGACCACATCTCACAGTAGTTCGTTAGGAAAATATACACTCATGGGTGCACTGGCATTTGGCCAGTGCCAACCCATGACATAAGTTTTCTAAATAGACTTTTGATTATTTCTTTCCTCGATGCCCCCTTCCTCCGTATATCTTTCCCTTTGTATAATTCCTTTTTGAAAAACTTTCCTTTGTAAGGGAACACATCTGACCAGCGGTTCCTGGATAGTGTCTGTGTTTACCTTTTTGATTTCTGACTTTTCCAATTCCCATGGCCCTGAGTGCTCTTAAAGGGACAGTTTATTACCTTCTGCATGTGTGGAGCTTGGGTATTTAGTTTGTTTCTGGTGGGAGTGGCCTTAGGCCAAGCCATGTTTTATGGAGCTGGCCCCTCACCAGGCGCAAAGCTTGGTTCAGACTCACTAGAGCGATCCACAGATGTGCCCCTCTGTCTATGCCATCATCTGTTGGGTTGCTGCCAACAACGTGGTAGTCCATCTTCACGACAGCAGGGGTTCTCTGCTCGGATCCTCAGTGTGGTTCGAGCAGCATGTCTCCTTTTAAAGGCCCCTCCCCACCGAGATAACTTTACGGGCTCCGCCACACAAGGCACTTTGTTTGTCCACCAGCACTCAGTAGCCAACACCTGGGCCTTCAAATCCAATTTGCCCTTCAACCCCCTTTTATATACTGAATACCACCCAGCAGGAGAATCTGGTTCCATCAACCCCAGACGAGTGGCACTGTCTAAGAACCGCATAGTCAAAATCTGTTCTTCCTCAGAACACCTTCGGCACAACCCCAATGGTCTCTGCCCCCATTTACAATGAACCACCCAAATCTCAAGACAGTAATTGCACTTAAAATGGATATAGGGATTGCAGGGACACCCCAGCTCTGGGCAGTGAACTGAAGCCTCCTCTGCCATCTGCCTCAGAGGTGTAGTTCTGTCTTCTGGCCTCCTGGGGATGTGATTCTTCTTCCTTATCATGGGTTCACTCTTCTTAGGTATCCTCACAATGGCACCTGTTGTAAAAAGGGGCACAACAAGGGAACCCTCCAACTGAGAGGTTAAAAAACCACACCTTTGTAATATGGGGATAACATATTTTAACAAAATGTATTCAATCATATACAAACCAAAATTTTGCAATTTATCGCAAGTAGCTTTAAATTAAAACTACCAATTAAGAATCTATGCATAATGTGAATTTAAATAGGTACAGTACTTTCAAAAATCTACAGAAATGCTTTACAGAAGGAAATGCCTGTTATGGCTATTATTCAGACAATCTGAATATTAAAATGAGTTTTCTAGTAGTACATTTTCACATTCATTTTTACACAAAAACAGTTTTGTCCCTAGATCAGTAAACTGACAAAAAAACAATAGAAGGGAGGAGAGGGGAACTTCATCACAATAACCTTCCAGTTACAATACCACAGCTAGAAACTTCATAAAGTACTCCCTTAAATTGAACCCATGATTGTTCTGAACAAGCTGTAACTCATAACAGTTATGTTCTCCACTTTGAGAACACGGTGGGGAAAAGTCTTTGTAGGACAGTATAACTGGTCTGAAGTAAGACAGAAAACTGATCTTTGATTTATACAGCACTAGGTAAAAAGTGTCCCCATAAGCACCTAGGGTTTCCACTACCTTCAAGACAATTAAAAATTGTTGGAATTACAGTAGTTGACCATATTTTTCTGCATTAGTAGAATCATTTCCAGATAGAAAAGACAAATTTTATCAGATGTTTGATTAGAACACCCTCAGGATAGGGTATTTCTTAGTATTAAGCTATTACAGCTATCCAGTTTAAGCATGTGCAAAAACAGGTAATTTGGGGTTCAGCATCTGCTACCCTTGGAGGCAGGAGCTCCACATTACCCATAAATGCTTCAGACTCAACACACAATCCAAAATCTCTTTTTTATACTATTGCAGGGAGAAAGAAAAACAAAACCAAACCCTGGCCATGATCCTTGACCAGCATTGAGGGTGCCAGAACAGGGACCCACACAGGGTCCCACATCCCTGTGGATGCCCGACAACAGGAAGGGGTTCTACCCATTATTAAATAAGGTTTATGATAATACAGATAAACAACACTTTTGTATATATATACTATAGATACATCTGAAAGTGCCCACCTGTACATGGGTTTTTGCACAACAAGTAAACAAACACTAAAACAACCTTAGATCCCACAAATAGCTCCAGGTAATACGATTGTAATGGAGAAGAGCCACCTAAGTAAGATTAGTATTTAAACGAGATAAAATTTAAGACATCAACCATAATCCTGAGGGATATTTTAACAAGGCATAGAAAAGCGAAATAAATGATAACACAAATGACAGAACTTACTCCTTTACAGCATATGGAACATCCTAACCTCTCAAATAAACCAAGCATACAGATGTGATAAGAACAAAAGGTGCACATAACACTAGCAGCAATATTATGTTTGGTTTTCCACAGTTACTGTACATATATGACTATTATAGAAATGGCACAGCCTCAGACACTTCCCACATTTATAGTTTAAGACTAACTTCAATCACATATCCATCCTTTTGTTTCACTAAAACTTAAATACATGGTTTAAAAGACTGTAAACAAATATTTACCATATCCAATATATCTAACACAGGAGCTGCTTAACAGAAATTAATTACCCCCCCCCATCTTTTAAATACAGGTATCAAAACAATTTTAAGGTTTGCATTCTTCAAGGAGAGGGGCAGGGAAAGAAGGCATAATATCAAAAGAATGGCCTTAACTATTTTCTCATGAGAAATCAGTAATTAGAAATAAAACCAGTGTTCCCATCAGACAGAATAATTTAAGAAAAGACTAAGGGCTGCAGAGAAAACAAAGCTTTTAGCTACTAACACAGTGAAATCACAGCAAATGATTCCTGTTAAGCAGATGGAAAAAAATTATCTGTGCATAGATGTGACTTCTGGTGGCTGACTTTTTGACAACAGTAAATAATAGAAAGAAGAGAGAGTGAGCTATCCCTGAAAAGCCAATCTGCACCCTTTTAAAAGTATAATACAAATTAATCCTAACCTTTGGGCTGCAACCTGAAAAATTCTGGTGACAAAAAAAAAGGAAAAAAAATAACCAGGGTGTTGTGGATAATTTTATTTCTAATTCCTTTATCTGTTATCCCTTCATGGGTGCTACAACAACTGTTTTGAAAAAGGTTTTACCACTGTTACAAATGCTTTTCCATAAATGCCTGATGACCCAATTCTTATTCCTTATTCTTTTCATGAAATTTTTTCAAGGAGTGCGTACCACTTTAAACAATCTGATAACCTTTAATGCCTGTAAAACTGAGTGGCTTACGGTCCTGTTTTGACTCACCAACATCCCATTATCCTACTTCTTCAGATTACTGTTTTTCTTACTGAACTATCTTCAGAAACATTCCTTGCTCGCTTTTTAGCTCTGCATCCCCTAAACCTGGTCACTTCTTCAACCAGTGTTACATCTCTTCCCTATTCCCCACAAAAAACAAATATATTCAGCAACTTAGCATCTGTGAGTCACCTACTAGCCTTGGCTTCCAAAACCCCATAATTTATTTATACTAGTTCCACTAATTTCCTGACCTCTTCTTAATTTTTATTTATCACTCCAGGTACTGAAGACTCGCTACCATCCACAGGCTAAAACCTATGGCTTTAACCCAAAAGCTAAAAACAGGAGCTTCCTTTTTAATTTTTCCTACATTCTCGGGTTCTACCAATCCAATCCAGTCTGCGGCAGAATCCCAATACACACAAAAATCACACAGTCTAGCCACAGCCTTTAAAAACTCCTAATATCCTTTCTAGTAAATCACAGTTTTATTCTCGGTCCCTTTTCCCAGTCTTTTATCCGTTTTTGCCCTTCCATACTGCTTTTTTTTCGGACCCCTACACCGCTACCCCTGCCCTGGGCAGCCCCGCGCTGCCACGGAAAGAGGGGAGGGAGCGCCGCCTGCCCCGCCGCGCCCTGCCGCGCGGCCGCTGCTGCCGTTGCCTGGCAACAAGGAACTAAACTCGCTCGCCGTTGCTCCTGTCCCTTTTTCGTGGGGTTTAGTTCCCTTTTTCCTGTGCTAGCCAAAAAAAAACTTTCCCCAAGGCTGAAGTATTATACTCTAATGGTTGTTGTAATAATTTTTCCGTACAAAGTACAGGAAAAATACTCTTCTTTTTCATGGGAACGTTTCTTTTTTCCCCCTATTTCCACCCGGACTACCTTTTCTGACGTACCAGCTTGTCCCACCTTTTTCAAGGGTCCAAGTGCCAGCCAGAGCTCCAACCGGTGTATGACTATTGAATTTATTCTTCCCTCCCTCCATTTTCTTACCCTTCTTTTCTTTTTCCCTAAAAGTTTGCGTCGGTGGCCAGGAAGAGGGGACAGGGTTCCCTTTCGGAGGTCCCCTTTGGGCAAGAGGAGGTTTTTGGGGTGGCCGCAGAGCTCAAGGCTATGCATGGTTCTCGGACGGCTGAGAGACGGCTGCCATCCAGAGAGGAGAAGACTGATAGCTTATCTTAATGTGTCTTCTCCTGATGCTGAGGAGACGGCCGGTTTTCCCGTAAATCCTTTGTCTCCTTTCTAAATGTTAAATTCCAGGGTGGTGCCTGCTTTTTGTCTTAGCAAATTTTCAAGGCAGACTGAAACTTATATTCTCATATAACATATATACAGTTATTTTCATAATTTTAATGTCATAACCCATAAGAACATGAATTAACATCCCATATTTTTCACAACAACTCATTCAGTTTTTACAGACCTCGTGTGCAACTTTAATTGGTTAAGAGCTTTCTTGCCAATTACTCTATTGGGTAGTAAAAGGTATTTTACTTGTCTATCACATCTCTCTATTCTTGTATTGTTTACATATCTTCTTTACTGATTCTCATGGGACAAATCCCTTGTTATTGCAGGTGCATTTGGTTTTCAACCCAGGAATAGGTTGCTATGCTAACGAGTTTTCATACTAAGATTGGTTTTGCATGGGAACTTGCAAATTGCTTAACTACACTTAGAAGAGATGACAGGCTGGCTATTAATTTAATAGAGCAGGCCTGATTTTGAGGCCTTTCTTTTATAGCTATTCCACCTGTCACA
Source organism: Prinia subflava (assembly GCF_021018805.1). Classification (NCBI taxonomy): domain Eukaryota; kingdom Metazoa; phylum Chordata; class Aves; order Passeriformes; family Cisticolidae; genus Prinia; species Prinia subflava. The sequence continues at coordinate 2,789,119 of NW_026960608.1, forward strand.
ACATCTTCCACTTTTTTTATTAATTTAAAAAATCTCATATGTTCTGATGTTAAAACAATTTGCATCTTATTAAGGCTATTACCAGTTATGGATTGGATGTGGGATAAGATACACAAAAGTCCGATTACAATCAACAAAACTTATTAAATCTAATCATGTCATTGATACAGGGTCTCATAGTATGAGAAAAATAATGTCCAATGTCTCTAGGGGAAATTGAGGTAAATGACCATTGCTTTAAAGTCTAAATTGTTGAGACTTAGGAGAAAGTCCAATAGCTGGAAATGTTGATCTTTGACATCACTGAATGTCCTTTTGGCTTCTGGAACAGGGGATAACTGAAGAAGGTTAGTAGGAACACAATACCATGATGATGACATAAGGCTTTTGTTGACAAGTTGCCTCTGTAAGTCTCCAGACACAGTCATGCTCTGGCAGTCCTACTCTTGCTCTTCTTCTGGTTACAAAGGCTGGGTGGTTGTGAAGTTATTTCTCTTCTCACTGGCCTCATTTTCTCAGAGGCAATTGATGTCTGATCAAATGAATAGATGACTACTTTTAACCTGTTGATGATAAAAACATGTAGGGATACAGCTAGAGAGCAGGACTGGGAGTACTGCTAAGCTCATTACAGAAGTAGACATGTTAGCATTGGTACGCCATAAGCCTTGGCAGGCAGTGCAGCTGTGGCAAACCATACCCTGAAGAGGGAAGCAGAAGATAATTATATGCTGAGTATGCTTAGTTTATGTAAGCCTGTACATGCTTGTACGGGTCTGTGCTAGCCTATAGTTAAGCAATGTTATTAAGAAACATAGGGTATGGTTGCTATACCTATTATTGCTTAAGTGGGCAGCTATTTTCAGTAACAACTTAAAAGGTATATATACTGAAGCTTTGTGATGGATAAACCGACTTTTTGCATCTGAGCAATCAGTCCTGTCTCTTGGATCGCCAATAAAACCATGTGCATATCTTCTCTTTAAGTTAATGAATCAATTAGGCTTTGCTGTTGTACACTCAATTAGGATTTAGATTTGATGATTTTTTTTCCAAATTCCTAATGTACATATTGCATTATTTGATCTTTCTTAAGGCGTTAAATTCCCCTTTGTTGGAGTCCATGTTTCCATGGATCCTCCACAGAGAGTGAGAAGTACAGAGATTGAATTAAAACCTTTACAAAATTAGAATATATAAAAGCTTTAGATACATAAAGTAGGAATCTAACCCTTAGCTTTAAGTTTTACATACCCTAAGTCCTAGTTGCCAGTGTACAAGGACAGAACTTTAGGCCTAGTGATAAAGTACAGACATAACAAAAATAGAGTAGGGTACTGTTTATAATTTTTAGTATGAGTTTTATGTACAACAAGGTAGAACCTTATGCTAGTAAGATAGTTTTACGTTAATAGATATGCTATGTGCGTAGGTTTTGACGCTGATTTTCGTAGTTTTACGAACTTTAGAATTGTACCTAGATTGGCTAGTGTGTAGATAAAAAATATGAATATGCATTTTGCAATTTGGGATAAAAAGCCTCTGTGTCAGTCAGTCAGTGGATTGGAGGGATCGATTGATTGATCAATCCGATCTATCGATCCAACCTCCACCTCCTGCAGCCTGAGGAAGGAGCCCTGCTAGGGAGCCGGATGGGATTCTAAAGGTACCATCTATTGTAGCCTGGGATCTGGGCCCTGGGGTCCCGTCCCTTCCCCCTGCAAGGGTGCGGGACCCCAGGGACCCTTCCTTGCCCCTGCGATCCCGTCTCATCCCTGTTGCTATGGTTTTCGGACGGCACAGAAATAACAACATGACTCTCCATGATGGTAAAGATGAGAGCAAACTTTATTCTTCTAAATTCTACTTTTATAGAGTAGTTCGGTACAAAGAACATGATTGGTTATTCAGCGTCTACACTCTTTTGAAAATATTTCTTTCCAGTAAACATGTTGGAAAAACACCACCTGCAGATAGTTTCTCACTTCCCAAGGTTTGTTTGAATTCCTCTTTAAGATTTCTCAGGCTAACATGAGAAAGTTGTTCGCCTGCCTTTCACACAGACAGTAGCAGAGCCTGAAGCCTAAATTCAGACCAATGTCAGGCCCACATCTCCCCCTTTTAGTTTTTGCTGAGGGCGACGTCTGTGTCTGTGTCCTCTCCTGCAGGGCCCTTGCAAGAGAAAAAGACAAACATGACACCAGAAGTCCCTTTAGTAATCAACCAATCACTAAATAGAACTTTCATTGGGCACCAACTTAAATGGTCAGGGAAGTTCTGTGGCATTTGGTGTTGACCCTTCATAACCATGTCCATGCACCAGCGTCAAGCTTAGCTATTTACTAATTCTAATACAGAAAAAAAACAAAACATCATTAGCCTGCTCAAAAATGGCAGTCTAATTTGTCAAGATCCATCACTCTAGGAATCATCCTTTCAGATAACAAGGGCTTTTTCTGCCTTTTAGCAAAGGACAGTGGTCCTTGCATTACACCTGCAACCGCAAACTGATTTAATTTTCCAATTATTTGGACAACCTGAGTTGACCCTTTTTTTCTTTTTTTTTTTTTCTTTTTTTTTTTTTTTTTTTTTTTTTTTTTTTTTTTTTTAAATGCAAAAATGCATGTGATGTTTGAAAGGGCAAAGACCCATTGCAGGATGTGCAGGACTGGACCACTGTTCACTCAATTGGCCCATGATATCTGTAGGATGTCACCTAGAAAGAAAAAAAGAATAACAAAATTAATAAAAATATCAACAAAAAGATATCTGACTCCAAAAAAAATCTACATGATCCCAAAGACCAGAAAGGCAAAAACCACAAAGTGAAATAACAGCCCTTAATAACTACAAAACATACACCGAAGGCACGTGAAATATTACCTAAAATACAACTACATCTATGTAGGAAACTTAAATGAAACAACATCTACTATAAAATTAAAACACATGAAAAGAAAAAGTCCATTGAGACAAGATGTTGATCCTTAGCATCACTGGATGTCTTCTTGAAGTCTGAAGCAGGGAGTGACTCGAGGAAGATCGATGAAAACAGGACCATGCTGCTGACACAGGACTTCTGTTGTCTCCATAACTTCCAACCGCATGGTCATCTTTGCAGTCTATGTGACAGCCACTAAGGCTATGCAATGTCCCTTTTCAATCCTCAGAGGTGATGGGTAAAACGACTGCTGAACCTGCTAATGATAAAACACAGGCACATCTTCTCCTTAAGTTAACAAACTTGTCAGGCTCCATTGTCTAAATTCAACATCCAGGTTTCATATTTACTCTTTCTTCAGGTTCATAACATAAATGTTACATTGTTACTTGTTATCTTTTTGATAATAATTTTGATCAGCCCAGGAACTGCAAAAGCTGAAGTGCTTCTTTACCAGTGAGATCCTGTTCATCCTTCCCGGGCAGGAATTCCAGGTTCACCTCAAAGATCAATTCAGCTATTATATTTAAAGGTCAAATTGTTGAGTCAAATAACTCATATGTAATTTTTTGCTAAAACATCTGGGCAAACAGGCAATTCCCATCCAGAGAGAGCCAAGGCATGGCCAGTGCCCAGCTCTAACTGCAGAGGAATCCCTTACACCAATTTTAAAAACAAGCTTCTTAAAAATCTTATAATAAGAAACTAATATGGTAATTGACACCTCCTAAATTTGTCAGGGTAGAGATGCTCTGAGCTCAGCAGGCTCTTGAGATGGTCTGTGACCAGGATTGGAACTGCATCCCAAACCATCAGGACAGAGGAGGCATTCTTACAAACTCAGATAACCTTGTCTGGAAATCTGAAAATATTTAGAAAATCATGAATGCAAAGCTAGCATAGACAGCTAGAAAACAAGGAAAAATTTTTGGCTGACACGTGTCTTACAGGCAATTATAGACAAATAGCAAAGTACATGAGAAGAAGAAGCAGAAGCAGCAGCAGTAGCAGCAGCCGGCTGTAGAACTGTGATAACTTTATCATATCTGTGAATTCACATCAAATATCTTAAAAACTGAGATAACACTTAAAACATAACTGATGGTTATACTGTAGAATTATTAATAATACTTGTGTTATCTGCGAAAGGCAACAGAGGTTGCTTATTTGTTTTTTGTATTTCTTGTCATTTTTCTTCTATTATGAACAGGCATTTAAGGCTCCAATTCTGTTCACAGAGACGCCTTGAGAAGAAATGTTTTGAGGGAGGGGGGGAGGGAAAAACCCAAACAAAATTCAACTGTCCCTCTAAAGGGAAAAGCTTCTGCTCACCTCAAAGGCAACGAAGCTATTTGGCCCTCCCTCAGTGGGGCTTTGGGGGCTCAAGGGCCCCAGGGCCGCCCCGCGGAGCTGGGGGAAATCCAGACAAACGTGGCCCCCATTTTTCTGTAAAGGAAAAAGCTTCTGCTCACCTCAAAGGCGACGAAGCTATTTGGCCCTGCCCTGAGTGGGGCTTTGGGGGCTCAATGGCCCCAGGGCCGCTCCGCAGAGCTGGGGGAAATCCAACAAACGTGGCCCCCATTTCTATGTAAAAAAAAAAAAAAAATTCAAGCGAAGCAACTCCCACAGCATTATCCGCTGTCTAGAGGAACGGCAAGTTCCTCGTGCCCTATTCGCAGTCAGCCGCTTGGCCCGCAGGGAAGGAGTGGGGGAGCGAACCCCGCCGCTCATGGCGGGGGGAAGGGGGAAAAGGAGCGAGGAGACCGCTCCTCCGTTCCTATGACGACTTGCTGTGCAAATTCACGCGGAAGGAAATAGGGGGGAAACGGAGAGGGGACAACGGAGCGGTGCTCGGCGGAGCTCAGCCCGCCGCCGCCCTGCCGCCGCCTGTCTCAAGCGGAGAGCCGGTGGCCCCCCTCACCGCCCTGAGGGGAAGGGGGGGGGACGAAGAGGCAAAGCTGCTCCAAGCCGCCCGTCTCAGCGGCACCGCGCGGGGAAGGGATCTGCGCGCCCGCCCGACCCGCGCGCCTGTGGGGAGGGGGGGAATCCGAGTACGGAAAAACGAGAGAGAGAGAGATTTTGCAGCCGCTGCAGCGCCCTGGAGCAGGGCGGGAGAAAAACCGAGCGAGAGAGAGAGAGAAGGCAGGGAGATCGCATCCGTGCTGCCATGCCTCTGTCTCGACCGCACCCCCCACCCCGCACAAGGGAAAGAACAAAGTTAAAACACAGAGACACAAAGAAAGACAAGCCCTAAACTCACACAGGCAATCATAAAAACAAGCACAGGTAACGTTAAAAGCATAAAACACTCATAAAGTGAACTTTTCGCCCTGAACACACAGAAGGATACAGAGGGATCAAAGGTTTTCGATCCCGGTCCCGTCCGCAGGCCAGATGCTGGGCCACGCCGAGGAGGAAAGGATCGTTGTGTCACACTCTGGGTCGGAATCCGACCAGCTGTATCTTGGACGGGCTAGCATCTTTTAAAGTCACGGTACAGACTAGTCGCAGTGGATGATAGCGCAGGAACCACTGCCAGCCATCCGTGGTATGAAGAAAGGAGAAGGAAAAGCCAAGGAAGCGCCGTCTCTGCCGGCCGGGAGAGGCTTACAGACGCTCGCTTTGATCTCGGCCAGACAGAACCGAAAGAGGTCGGGGGAGTGCTGGGCAAGCTGTCGGCAGTGAAGAATTCCAGCTGCTCTTGTCAGAAAAGGCACAAGCGGTCCTCTCTCAGGAGAGGGGTTCCCCAGGTTTTTCTGGAACCTCTGCCCAGCTGTCTTTTCTAGAAATTAAAGTCCAGCTGTGCTGGGTGCCGTCCGACCTGCTGTCTTTTGGCAGGATTGATCTTTTTCCATGGTCAGCAGGACCAGCATTCTTTAGAAAAAACGTGGAGATATTTCGCTTACCTCTCTGAGGAGGCAGGTAGAATTTTCAAGCTTTGCTGCATGAATCAGTCCCGGCTGCGCTGAACTTCTTCAAAACGTCAGGTCACCAGATGTTGCTATGGTTTTCGGACGGCACAGAAATAACAACATGACTCTCCATGATGGTAAAGATGAGAGCAAACTTTATTCTTCTAAATTCTACTTTTATAGAGTAGTTCGGTACAAAGAACATGATTGGTTATTCAGCGTCTACACTCTTTTGAAAATATTTCTTTCCAGTAAACATGTTGGAAAAACACCACCTGCAGATAGTTTCTCACTTCCCAAGGTTTGTTTGAATTCCTCTTTAAGATTTCTCAGGCTAACATGAGAAAGTTGTTCGCCTGCCTTTCACACAGACAGTAGCAGAGCCTGAAGCCTAAATTCAGACCAATGTCAGGCCCACACATCCCTTTCCCCCTGCGGTGTTTGTCCTGGAGCTCTGTTCGGGGCTGCTGGGGAGTCTGTGAGGGTCCGGGACCCCAGGACCTCCTTCCTGTCTCTGCAACCGGGAACTGCAAGGGTTTGGGACCCCTGGGACCCCTCCTTGTCTCTGCGACCCCCCGGACGGTTCTGTGCGGTTCGGGATCCCTCACTGTCATCGTGACCCTGTGATCGGGGACTCTGTGTGGGTTTTGAATCTCGGGACCCCCTTTCTGTTGTTGTGATCCCTGCGGCCGGGACCCCTGTCTGGGATCTGTGATCTTGTGTTCCCTTTCTGTTACTGTGACCCCACGGTTGGAAAATCCTGCTTGGGGTCAGGAGATGGGAGGCTGATTTACCTAGAGGCTGTAATGTCAGATATGTGCTTTGCTTATAGTCTTACTAGAGTCTTGCTTGTTAGGAATTCTATGCTTTGTTTGCTGTTTCATTAGAACTTTGTGTGTTAAGATTTCTATGCTTTGGCTATTGTTTTATTTAGACTTTGTTTGCCTAGGTTTATAATTGATCGTATTGTAAGACCGCTCTTAGAGCTCTCGCACCTTCAGATACATGCTTTGTAAATAAACCACTCTGCGTAGATACTAAAATGCTGTAAGACCTTTTAGAGACTTTATACCCGTACAATGACCTAGGCACCCCTTCTTTTTGTTTTTGTTTTTGTTTTTTGTTTTTTGTTTTTTTTATGAGAAGCATGTCTTTTGTTATGAGCATAAAGGGAACATCAAAACAAAACAATATATGTAGTGAAACCAGAAACTTAGAGCAATCAGGAATAATTCAGATATAACAATCAGTAATATCTCAGAAAACAGACATAATTAATAACACATGTGAAATTAGGTAATTAGCAATTTCTGAAATACTGTACCATCATCTCAGAGTCTGCAAACAGCTGATAAGCCTCAAATCAGTGAAGAATTGGATAATCATCTCTGGAAAATGATTCCCAAGCTCACTTTAAAAACAGGTCCACCTGTCATATTGATCGGGTCAAATTGTGAAGTCAGAGCAACTTGAGTATTGTTTTGATGCAGAAAACATCTGGGACTGTTGGCAAATTTCCCATCCAGGTAGAGCTAGGGCCTGGCCACCACCCAAGCTCCAAGTGGGAGAGAATCCCCTAGACATTTTAAAACAAGACTCTTAAGAATCTTGGGATGAAAGACTAACTGAACCATCTAATAGTTGGTCTCCTCTGGAATTCCCTCAGGATAGGGATGCTTTAAACACAGCAAACTGTTAGTGTGCTTCTGTAATAAGAACTGGGACTGCATCTGATTACTAAGAGTAAAAGTCACAGTACCATCAGTTCAGAGGAGGCTTTTGCCAAAGCTCAGATATTGTTTCTTGGAACTCTGAAAAATACTTAAAAATCATGAGACAGCACTGGATCACATCACCGAGCCTGTGCAGAGACTAGCTAGAGAACAAAAAAAGAAAAGGTCTTGAAAATGACACGCGCCTTGTAGACAATTACACAAAAAGATGATAAAGCATATGAAAAGCTGGCTATAAAATACAGTAATATCAATTTAAGAATAATGTCTACTATAAATTGATAAATTCACACTATGTAATCAATATTGTCATAGCAAACCTCACATTTGAGATAGAAGTGGGTCAAGCCACAGACTCTTGTCTAATAAGGTGAAAAGGTGTCGCTGTGAGCCTCGCCAGAAAGACACACTGGAGTCCAGAGTTTGGGTTGATCAGAGCAGCAGCAGGGGAGAAAATCCCCGCCTTGTTTATTACTTCCTATTTTATACTTGCAGCAAGGTGACCATGGATTGGAGAGTGGGCATTCCCACCTCTCACCACATTGGTCAAGGGGACTGTCACACAGTCTTATTGGTCCTAGCATGGAATGTGAAAACAATGGCTATGTTTATAGAACATAGCTGGTGTTTACATG